>NW_022196914.1:56529163-56545203 GCF_008632895.1 Mastomys coucha | reverse complement strand
TATATATATATATATATATATATATATACACAGACCCATTGGGGCCATAGGTTATAGTCCTAGTAACAGTGTTTGTGGGAAAAAAAAAATAATTGGCATCCCAGCTGCCCATCACTAGGGCAATGGGTATGTAAAAGGTGTGGAACCCAAGTGTCTGTTAAGAACAGCTGTGGCAGCAGGGGCTAAAGCATAAAACACCGAGCAACCTGAAAGGAATGAGAAGAAGAGCAAAGAGTCTAGAGCGTGTTGCTATTGCTAAGGAAAGACACACAGCCACTTTACAAGGAGTTATTCAAATCCTAATCTATGACTAAAACCACCTCATCTGTAGGGAGGGTGGTGGGAAGGGCTGGGGTGGATGCTGATGCAAAAGATTAATGATGAGCCTTATTTACACAGTGCCTCGAAAAAGTGTGGTGGAAGATGTAGCCGGTTGTACTTAAAAAAGAAAACCAGTGCCAAGGGCTCTTGCTACATTTTACGTCACTCAAGCATAAGATGTATAAATGACAGAAATACAGAAGCACAGTGAGACCCTGACTGAGAATCCAGAGCCTGTCCTCATTTACATTCCTGCACCCGTGGGGTCTCCAAGCCTTGATGCCTGATGCTCATTCACTGGGAAATATTTACCATTCTCTGGCCCAGTGTTAAATCCTTTATAAAAGTTGGGGAGTGGATTAAGAGTCCTCTGAATTTTCTTGCCAGGTGCGGGAATCTGTAGTTAATTAGCAGCTGTGAACACCGGATAGTCGTTTTCAAGGTCACCTGTATCCCATCAGCTGTGCAATAGGTCCCTGAAGCTCATTCCTCCCATCTAAGTAAAACTGAACCACTTGACACAAATGTGGAATAAACGGTTTGTTTAGGATCTGGTTTAATCAGTCCACAGTGTGAACATCCTGTATACCAAAATATCATATCATGTTGTGGTCAGGCACTGTAGCTCAGTGGGAGAACCTGTGTGTCAGGAACTGGATTTCATTCATCGACAGAATGAAAAAGACATAGGCACATCACCACCCCTCACACACAGAGCAGAGACAGACAGAGAGAGAGGGAGGGAGGGAGGGAGGGAGGGAGAGAGGGAGGGAAGGAGGGAGGGGGAGGGAGGGAAGGAGGGAGGGAGGGAGAGAGAGAAGCAGAGACAGAGAAAGATAGAGACACAGAGAAAAACAGAGAGACATACACAGAGAGAGAGTGACATCACCATGCCCCCTAAATATCTTATATAACATTGTCAGTTTTAAAAAGATGACAGAATTAATGCAGCTGTGGCTTCCTCTGATCTTAGGAAATTTTTTTTTTAAATCTTTTCATGCCACAACAATGAAGCTGCATTAACTCAGGGCACAGACCCAAGCTCTGTTAGAGGGGTCTCAGTATATGTAATTCTTTTAAATAAATGCTCATCTCTTTAGAGTAGAGTGCACTGGTATAATCCAGAGTGCATATGGGCACATTGGTTAGATTTTTATGACTATGACGTATTATTCAGTAGATATTTAAATGTAATAGAACCTATAATTTAGAAGTGCCCCTGCTATGTATCTAAAACTGCCTAGCCACAGCAATTTAATATTTGTCCTTTCTACTTCAACAAAATTAAACATATGTATCAAACATTCACAGTGAGTAATGCAGCCATTACTTCTCTGCGTGTTTCCGAGGAAAATCATGACTCACACGAACACCTCCGCATAACCTGCCACTCATCAAAGCCAGCTCAGCGCGTTCAAGGCTTTGCTGCAATGATTTTATACAAAAGAGCTAGAAAACACGCAGAGGAAAGGGGTTAGTCTGACCCTTTCGCTTGCTCAGAGTATGATGTCTTGTGCCATTCCTACTGTGATTCCCAAACAGAGCACTCCACAGAGGGGAAGCTCCTCCCACTTTCTGTCCTGCCCTGTGGTAGGGACCAGATCAGCAGATCTCACCCCTGACTCAGGCTGCACCTGATTGGGCGCCCTCTGCAGCACGGCCACTGCCCTAAGAGCATCATAAATCATGGTTTCCTCTTAAGGGGATAGTTATTGATTTGCTCATTTGTGTCCCCCTTTCCCTCTGGCGCACACTTTAGTGGGAAATCGCGGCTTCCTTTATGCAGTATGTTATAGCCAATCAGAAGGGCAGCCTGTGCTTCCTTGCTGTACAAAGAGAGGTGGCGTGGGTGAGGGATTTCACACCACTCATCCAGCGGAGAATGTAATCAACAGATAAAAGCTAGAGCGGCTGCACATGCTAGCCAGACCTCATCAGAATTATTCACTGCCTTTCCTGAGGCAGGGACAGCCAATCAGTATAGACAGAAAAACCAACATAGTCAAAGGCATAAAATGTACTTGTGTTCTGCTGTGTACTTAATGTCAGTGAAGGTTCAGATTTCGCTTTATTTACTGATTTAGCCTTGGAGGCCAAAATTAAGCTACGAGGTTCATATCCCCCAAAATGTTTGTTTGTACCCTTTCTGTACTAAAGAATCCTCCAACCCTCCTTACTACTTAGTTCACATTTTTTTCAGGTCCCGTACATACAGCTCCAGTCTCCTAATATGAATTGGATTAGAAAGAGGCTTACTAAATTCGATCAGCAATAGGAGGGGAGGACCTCAGCCCTGTGAAGGTTCTGTGCCCCTGTGTAGGGGAATGCCAGGGCCAGAAAGTGGGAGAGGGCGGGGTGGCAGGCATGGGGAAGTGGGAGACAACAGGGGTTTGTTTTTGTTGTTTTTGTTTGTTTCTTTGTTTTTTGGAGGGGAAACTGGGAATGGAGAAATTTACATGTAAATAAAGAAAATATCTAAAAAAAAAAAAAAGAAAAAAGAAATAGGCTTACTAGCCATTACCCCTCTACTCATCGTTAAATCAGACCCACGATCCACTGAGGCAGTAACAAAATACTTTGTAACACAAGCAACAGCCTCAATAATTTCTCTCCATCCTATTAAGCTATAAACAACTTAAGTGTGATTTGATATTATTATTATTATTATTATTATTATTCCACAAAGACATGACAAAAGGAGACCTACACATAAATGGCAAAAAAAAATAAGAAGAAAGTAGAGATAAACATTTAATTATGATTAAAAGGCACGACCCCAAGGAATAAGTGACTCTCCTTAGGGAACATGGAAATGCCATGTCCCTGTAACAGGATGAACAGGCTGCATGGACTGTCTTTCCTGTTATCATATGGATGAGATAGGATATACTTCGATCGGCGAAGCCTTCTGTATATTGGTGTTGAGAGAAAACGTTCTAAAGCTTGAACGTTTGTGATCTGTTGGAGAATATATTTATGGGGAGGTGTTAAGAAAACTAAAAACCTTAAATCAATACAAACAATTAAATGCAAGCAATACTGTGATGTGAACACATTACAGAGTACTTTACACTCAGGAGGCATTCTATCCCTGGAGTGCACTGTGCAACTTATATTGAAAACCTCAGACTGTCTGTTTAATTAAACATTTGCATAGTGCAAATAATTATTAAAGTGAAAATATACAAACATAATAAAATAATGTGGAGTCTAATGATATGTTTTCAGATCCAATAAAAATTGCCATCTCTTTACAAATCCACATTTGTTTCTTTGTCATTTAGCTTCAGACACATTAAACCAAGGACCATTCCTCTTGTGCCTCAGGTACTTGAAGTGGAGAAGAGACAGTTGAACTGCCTCCCTTCCCCATCCAGCCTCTATGAAGCAGAAGAATTAGTATATTAAAAGAAAAAATGTTATTAATCTAGAAGCTAGCACTTGTTGCTGCTCTTCAGTGAAGGAGCCTGCGTTTGCTTAGAGGGGTAAAGCCCTTGCCTCATCCAGCAAGGCTCAGTTCTCTAGGATGAATGAGGTGGTCCATGTCAATGGCAGAGTCTCGAGAATCTCCATCTTCATGCCTCAGCCTCCCAAGTTATAATTACACATCTATACCACCGTACCCTGCTCCAAGGTTCTTTAATTCAGCTTCTTAATTACTCAGCAGAAATGGATTTGTAGCTCAATGGATAATAAAAACACAATTTTACATCTTTAGGTACACTTTATCCTTTTTTGGTTAATTTTTAAAAATCAAAGTAAATGTGTTCGTGGTCCCAAAAATCCAATACCTTGTTTAAATCATAATGGAAAGGATCAGTTTTCTGCGCTTTCCTCCTCATCCTCAAGAAGGTGATGACTCTGCGCTCAGACTTGTTGCTTCTGCATTTGCCTCAGTATTTAAATAAATTATGTAGGGCCAACGGCTCACTGGGGAAAGGCACTCAAACATGGCCATCTGACTTTGATCCCTAAGACCCAAGGGAGAAGGGAAGAACTGACTCTGCATGATTGTCCTCTGACCTTCATACATGTGCTGTGGTAAACATGCCCCCCTCACACACCACATACATGGAAATATATATATGTACATGCATCCTCACATACACATACACACATTCATACCAATAATAAAGTAAATAAGTAATTTCTGTAAACGTGCAATTCCTCATTTGATGTCTTTCAGTCACACATGATCTTGTTCTGTGCATTAAAAATAGAAACTGAGAAATAGTGCTCTTATACTGGACCATGCTAAGATTCTTTTTGTTCTGTCTCTCAGTGATTACATCACAGTGTTGGGGAAGGCAGTGGGAAACACAGTCAGATTTCGCATTATTCTTACTTCACCTGAGCTAAGTAGTATTTTGATATGTTTACTTTTGACATTCCTGAAGTTGGCAATTGTGTTTCAGTTGCCCATGTTTTCTCTGTCCAGACCGCAGATTATATCAATGGTCCGAGCCCTTCGGCGTCATTGGCAACACAAGGAATTTCTTAGGTGACCTGCCTTGGAACCACATACCAAAGACATTTCTCCTGCAATTCTTGAACATTTTTATGGCTCTGCTACATACTTGTCACTCTAGATTGACACCTTATTCCTGGGGCAGCCAAAGCTTTGATTTATATCTCCTTTTGGGTAGAGGACAATCTCTGACAATTTTCTTTGAAGGCATACACTGCCTAGGCCTTTTCCAGACCCTATGCTAGGTTGATTGGCATGCTAGGTATAGAATTAAAAGTCCAAGTCACCTGACTTGAGAATAGTTAGAGATAATACTCTAGTATCATCTAGATAACATATCCCATCTTCATTTTCTTTGATGTACACCTCAGATGCTCAATAAAATACCACTGACCTGTGCCAAAGCTCCTAATGGGTCTCTCTGGTCCACTTTTATTCCCTGTAGCCCTTCTCAACAAGGACAAGGAAACCAGAGGGATCCTTCAAAGCTGTAGGTCTGTCTTGTGTTTCAGGCTTTTCACCCCCAGTGTCTCCTAATCACACTTGGCAGTGAGCATCAAGTTCACTTGTTTTGGGCCCCTTGACCCTGCTTGATCTGGTCCATGCTGGCATCTCATCAGTGTGGTGGTGCAGCCTTGCTGGCCTTCTTCTGCAGTGGACATACCAAGAACATTCACCTCTGGATTGTTCTTCTCTAACAGCCCCAGGGACTGTCCTCTATGTTCCTTAAAGAGACCATTCCTAACCACCCTATCTAAAGCAGTAAACCATGCCCAGCCCATGCCCCTGGCCCTTACTTTGATTTATAATATGCATTCAGGATGTGTCCAGTTATGGTGAAACTCCATGAAATCAGGACCTTCGTCCTATTTGGTTATATGACCCTTAAACATAAAATGGAGTCTGGAGTGATGGGCTTCTGAAAAATGTTTGTGGAATTAACATCAAACAAAAACCTTGTCCACATGTACTCTAAATCATGTGAGGCACATTAAAGAAACATCAGACAGAACTTACATAAGGTCCAGTTTTTGCTGTCAAAGAGCCAGCATCCAGACCAGCATCATCCAATGGGAATGAGTACGAGACACAAATATGGTTTACAGTTTTTTAACCACCATGGTAACAATAAAAAGAAGTATGCCAAAAAGACAGCTCAGCTGGTAAAGGCACATACCAAGCCTGTGTTTGACCCCAGAAACCCACAAGGTAGTTGTGCTCTGATCATTTCACATCCATATGCAGGCACACATACACACACACACACACACACACACACGTGCACGTACTCACACACATATGTGCACATACTCACACACATGTGCATGCATGCACATGCTCATACACACACATAATACACACACATACACACATAAGCACACACACATGCACATACACATGCATGCACACACTATACTTACATGCACACAGGCACACATGTACACACACATACACAGGCATGCACACACAAAAATTTTTAAGTAAAAAGGATATGTAATTAATTATGATTATTTTAATTAACGTACTAGTCATCTAAAATATAACCACCTTAACATACATTTAACATGAAAAATTATATATTTGCATATTTTTTCTGCCAGTAAGTCTTCAGATCTGGCAAACTTACTAAACTTTGTCTCAGTTTGCAATCAAATTTTCACTTGTGTTTAGAGTTCAAAGTTCCCAATTGAAAAATGTATCTTCTAATAAATAAATAAATAAATAAATAAATAAATAATAAATGAGTCTCATTGCATACCCGACATCCTGAGATAGCTCTCCACTGCTCTCTGTATTGATTATTTGTTTTAGGGACCCCAGGCTTTAGATCTATGCCCTTCTTTTGGTGGAAGACAATCTCTAACAAGTGTTCCAATCATTCCCAATAATTTTAGAACAACTGAATTATGATATTTTCTAATTATAAATTCATCAAAATTAACCAACCTTCTCCTTCAGTTCTGTAGTCTCACTGGCCATGGGCAGCTAGCTAGGTTGGGTCAGCTCCCCTCAACAATGAGCTGTTATGACATATTGGACAACATAGACCTATCAAACAGTCAAGATGCTTAAACACTTAGTAGCAAACACACTCATGGAAAGATGATACAAAGAAGAGAGCCGAGCTCTGAACTTTGCCTTTGTCTGCATCCTCTTCTGGGTGAAAGTTCATCTCATTCTTCAGCCTTATGTGTTGGCTTTTCCCATAGATTTCCCGGTTGGGTCAGCTCCCCTCAACAATGAGCTGTTAGAGCACTCTGTCTAGCCCTCATTCTTAGGTTGTGCTATGTTCTCATTTTCCTCTCTATATGGCTATTTCTGGTTTTCACTAGTTTTTTTTAAATGCTATGTGGCTAGGAAACTGCCATTGGTGACCCCCAGCACCGAGTCCTCAATAAGTATGTGTGAACTAATGAAATAAATGGCCAGCCTTACATGAAGAAGACTAATGTGGTTGGAACAGAGACTCGAGGTATAGAAGGAAACCAGGATGCAGTAACAGAGACAAATTATCATGTCAAATGATTCCGAGGGTCCATGAGCATCAAAGCTAAGGAAAACCTATTAGATTTAACCAGGGGCTGCTTTGACAGCAGCCCTCAGAGATGCTCGGGCACACCTTAGAAGCTCCGAGTCTTCTCATAAACTCATACATTCTTTAGAATGCTGCTTTCCAAGTGCTAAATTATAAATGTGAGTAGACCGAGTTTGAAGGCCTGGCTTGTTTGGTTAGCTATGATCCTGTTACTGCGGGTCCCCTAAAGGACGACTGCTATATAATTGAAATGGTGAACAATATGGAGCTGGCTTGGGGCTGCATGTGATTTATGGGCATTCAATCTAAAGATATTTAAAGGACGAAGTTATTGGAGCCAAGAAGAAGGAGAGATGTGATTAATCACATAAGACAGTTTAGTAAGTGGCGCACTAAAGCACTGCTGTAAACGCTAAAACCAGGACGCTTATTTGAGCCGGGTAGGCAGGCAAGAATGCGTGCGTGCATGCGTGCGTGCGCATGTGTGTGAACAGGGTCGACCAAGAGGTGACGTGCACACAGGCCTGGAAAGGAGGCTTTTCCAGCGTGTAGAGGTGACTGTGGCTGTGGGATTCTGAGGGGTATATGCATCCTCTACATTTTCTTACACTCTCTGTCATACAGTGCCAAGTTCTTAACTGGGTTTCCATCAGGAGGCTTCCTGGGTGTTTGTGAAATGGCCAGAGAGGGAAAAAATACAGTTTTATAAATTCATATTTTTACAACTCCATGCGAGGTCTAATCTCTGCACTTTTCCGAATATTCCTTCCCTCCCTTCATCTAGGTGGACGTAGAGTCCTCTTTGCAGAAAGCACTGGGACTAAGCAACCTGAAGGCATGACAGAATTTCCTGGTATCTAAGTAGAAAAATAACTATCAGTAATATATAAGTTTTCTCAGATAAATTTTATTTGTCATGTGTGCCTCCTGTTCACCCTGTCAAGGATCCAATACCTGTTTCTCTAACTCCGGATGTCCAAGAGCTGGCCAGTTAAGTCCTTAGCTATAGGCTTCCCTGGGGAAAGATCTTCCAGCGTGATTGTTATGCTAGGATCATCTGGGGATGAATGCCTGGAAATCTAAACAGCGGTGGGAATCAGGAAAAGGGGGGAGCAAGAGAGGGTTTGGGACCCACGTGGCCAGGCTAAGTACCCAAGCATGATCTTGAACTCCTGAAAGAATAAGGAAGAACCTCCTATCACATACCACCAGGTGCTGGGATGACAGACATGTACCACCACACGCAGCTATGTCAGGGTTAGACACATGGCTCTGTTAGAAAATGGTTGGCCTCTCCAGCCTGATGATCTAAGCTTGGGCCCCTAAGACAAACATGAAAGTCTGGCCCAGTGGCTCCCATCTGTAGTCACAGTGATGATGAGACGGGATACATAGACAGATGAATTCTTAGAAGCTGTGAAAGGGGAAGCTATATAGGCTACATGGCCAAAGATCGTCCAGACCAATAAGACTTAAACAACACACAGGCATCTAAGGCCTGGCACTAGGGTTACCCTGCGACCTTTACATGTATGCATTCACCCCTATTACCTGTGCACTCCTTACACACAAACAAGCACAAAGATATCAAATCATCAAATCATTAATAAATACCATTTAATGAAATCATTATTAAACATAAGTAAAAGTAAGTTTTGTAACAAGGGAGCAAGAGGGAGCTTAGAGCTCTGTCTGAGATATGCACATGTGAGTACGAGTCACGGCTCTCCAAGAGGGCTTCCGTCCTGTGTTATGAAGGCTGACAGCATGATGAACAGCTCTTTCATGTTTGTGAGAATCTTGGGTTAGCTGCTCCCACAGATTTTGTTTACTCTGGAGTCCATTGCTATTCTGAACATAGTCACACAAGTGAGAAATGCCTCACACCAGATGCAAAATATTTATCATTTACATCCTCCCACAGAGACAGTTACTTCAAAGTAAGAAAGAAGGGGACATGGGAAATAAATAACTCGGGAAATTGAATGATGCGGCCGCATTAGCCATTTAATTATCTAGACTGGGTTTGAAAATATTGTGACATTGTGATTTAGAGCCAATTTGAGAGGCATCTTGATAAGATTTGAGGCCCGAATAATCATGCAAGGCCAGCAGCTGCTTCTGTGTGGTTAGTAAGACGACTGGCTTTGTAACTAATATCCATAACAAAGACGTCCTGGACACGGATTCCTCTTGCTTTGAGAATGTGCCTGAGTTGCTTTCTCTGTGGTGAGGTAAGGAATCCCAAGCCTTTCCTGCCTCTTTCTCTTGGGATCCAAATGCTGAGGGCATGTGAGAGGCTGTGCACCAGGCTGGAGCGGCAGTGGACTGGGTACGTGGAAGGCTCAGCAGAGCCAGGAGGTGCATAAATCTGCAGAGTGGCAGCCAACCTAGTGAGCCATTCAGCCACTCATGATCCCGGTAATGAGATTTCTTTCTATGGAGGTGGTTTAATATTAGCACTGAGGCACATGGGGCCATTTGCTGCACAATTGGGAGGTTCTGTTCTGAACACTGGATTTGTGGGGTGTTCGTCTAATTGTCTTCCGAAGCCACTTCCTCTAAAATATAGAAGTCGTGTGTGAAAATCAAGTAGTTGGAGGTTTTAAGTTTTATATCTATTAGTCTATTCAGGAGCTACCTCTTCTGTAGAGAAGTACCAGCACATACCCAGGCTTTTTTCTCTCAGGTTTCATATTTGATTGGTCTTGTTTTTCACATACTGTCTTTCATTAAATGTGACCAAAGATGGGTATTCTCCTTCTCATCCTGTTTCCTTTTTTCAAAGAGGAAGCAAAGAGGACATCTTGCCCTTGCCCACAGAAGGGCAGCCATTAGCTTGAAAGTTACTGGCTGCCACGTCATAGCTTTATGCCTTCATTCCTCAAGCCTTCCCTAGCCTGACCACTTCATACTGCCAGCAGATGAGTCACTTGAGAACTGAGGAAAGACATCTGCTGGGGACTCTGGCAGCAGGCTGAGACATTCACCCCCAATTCCTCACCCTCACGCCCCCTGCTCCACTCCCACATCCACCTCTCCCCTCCCCAACTTCTTGCCTGTTTAAAAAGATTTGTTTTATTTTAGGTGTATTAAGGTTTTGTCTGTAAGTATGTCCCCTGTATGTGTGTCTAGTTCTCTTGGAAGTCAGAGGAAGATGTCAGATGCCATGGGACTGGAATTACAGGTGGCCAGGAGACATCATGTGCATGCTGGGAGTTGAACCTAAGTCTTCGGAAGCAGCACCAGATGCTCTTACATCCTGAGCCATCTCTCCAGTCCCCTTTTTAGTTTTATAATAACCCATTGAGTCCATTGTATTTTTAAGGTTTTTTTTTTTATATATCCTATATACTGATTTTCTGTCAGGTTTATAGCTAACAAAGATTTTCTTCCCCAGAATATAATTCCTTATTGAACTGGTCTGGGTGGAGTCAGAGATGTTCCCAGCCAATGTTGCTGATGGTTCTGGAACCAGCACTGCTCAGTATTAGATCCAGACCCACTCCTATGTAACATTTTATCCATGGACATTCAGATCTCTTGATCTTATGGGCAAGGGTTTTCTATTCCAGTGGCATGCATCACTTTCACACCTGACCTTTCACCTTTAATTTTGTAATATTTACTTTTGTTATTTTATGTGTATGAGTGTTTTGCTTGCATGCATGTCTATGAATTATGTGCATGCCCAAGGAAGCAAAGAGACAATGAATGGGGTGTATCCCCTGAACCTGGAGTTTCAGGGGATTATGAGATTCCACACGGGTACTGGGAACCTACTTAAGCTTCTCTGGAAGGGCAGCCAATGCTCTCCCACACTGGACCATCTCTCCAGCCCCCAAAGCAATATTTTTAGTGATAGGATGTCACAAACTAGCCTAGACTGGCCCCAATCTCTAATTTTCCTGTCTCAGCATCCTAAGAGCTAGGATTACAGACATGAACCACCAAGCCCAGCTTCTAAACATTTTTAGCCCCATGCCCTTATTGGGGCCTCCAGACACCAAGGTTACTGTTATCACTTCCAACTTACAGAGGAGAGAACAGGTTCAGAACAATGAGCTTAAGAGCATGAGGTACCAGAATTAGGATTTTTAACCAGGCTCACTGCAGAGGTTTAGGTCCTTAAAATAGACTGTCTAAACTCACTGGCCAAAAAGTAGATAGTAGGGGCTAGAGAGATGGCTCAGCAGGTAAAAGCATGGACTGCTCTGCTGAAAGTCCTGAGTTCAAATCCCAGCAACCACATGGTGGCTTACAACCACCCGTAATGAGATCTGATGCCCTCTTCTGGTGCGTCTGAAGACAGCTACAGCATACTTATTTATAATATAATAAATCTTTGGGATGGAGCGAGTAGGGTTGACTAGAGCTAGCAGAGGTCCTAAAAGTCAATTCCCAACAATCAGATGAAGACTCACAACTCTTTGTACAGCTACAGTATACTCATATACATAAAATAAATAAATCAATCTTAAAAAAAAAAAAAGAAACAGAAAGTCAAGTTCAGCTCAGTGCATGAGAATCTGAGGCAGGAGGATTATAACTTTGAGGACAGTGTGGACTACATATAGAATTCTCTGCCAGCTTCAGCTATGCGATAAGAACACATCTCAGAAAAAGTTTCTTAATACTGCACTCAAGGGAGGAGAGTTGTGTGTTGAAATCTTGCCTGAGCTACAAAGTCAGATTGTCTCAAGCAAACAAACAAAAGAAAAGGAAAGTGTATGTTAGGAATAGCTGTTGTCATAAGCTTTCCTGGAGTGAACCTGAAGCACTGGTGCTCGGCAT
Source organism: Mastomys coucha (assembly GCF_008632895.1). Classification (NCBI taxonomy): domain Eukaryota; kingdom Metazoa; phylum Chordata; class Mammalia; order Rodentia; family Muridae; genus Mastomys; species Mastomys coucha. The sequence continues at coordinate 56,533,084 of NW_022196914.1, read as the reverse complement.
CATCTGGCTAGTAAACTCTTGGCTCTGAACCTGTGTGTGCGTGTGTGTGGCTGGCTGGCTGTGTGGGGAGGGGCTGTGTGGTTGTGGCTGTGTGTGGTTGTGTGTGTGTATGTCTGTGTGTGTATCTCTCTGTGTGTGTATCTGGGACTATGTGTCTGTGTGTGTGTATCTGTGTCTCTGTGTGTATCTAGTGTGTATGTGTCTGTGTGTGTGACTGTGTGTGTCTGTGTGTGTGTCTATGTGTGTGCATATATGTGTCTGTGTGTGTCTGTATGTGTCTATGTATGTCTGTGTCTATGTGTCTGTGTGTGTTCTTGTGTGTCTGTGTGTGTTCTTATGTGCCTGTGTATAAGAAGTTGGAACAAGTACTAAGAAGTGGTTACTTCTAATAAACAGTAAATGAGTTCTTTGTACCAGGCAGTTTCTAATTTTTCTTTTAACAAAGAGAGTCTCTGTGGAATCAGTTGGTCCATCACTAAAGACCTGCCTGTCAAGTCCTTCCAGTGTTCCTACTTATTTCAATTAGAGTTCAAGACAAGTATTCATTCTAATATTAACTAGTATCTACCCTTGGATACATACACCAATTGTAAAAAAATCCTCCATCTCATAGTTTAAAAATACATACTTCTATTAAACTTTGTTTCAAAAGTTATTACAGAAGCCCTCTATGTCCCTCTTTCATCCCTGTGCCTCATTTTTAAGTGGCTCATTACTGATTCAGAATTTCTGGTTTTAGATCCCACTGACCTATCTCCAAAGTACCATCATAGATTTATTTGAAAACATCTTTTAGACATAAATAGACCCAACACTCTGGTGAAAATACAAATGTCAGTTTAGGAATATGGAGTAGGGTGGTTTCTTCTAGATCCTTCAGCCTAGCTGAGCAAACACTTTCTCTGCTGAGCTGTCTCCACAGCCCATACTGTGCTTAGACCTCTTAGTACTGCCAGGAAATTCTGTTAATCAAAGACAGTGAGGTTTTGCCTATTGCTCTGTCCTTTAGGAATCAGGAGAATTAAAATATTAGCAACCCTTCATCCTATGGTTAAAGATCAATATTAAGTTCTGGAGCTAGCTCTACTAGTTTTTAGTAAGTCAGGATATCCAAAACAAAAACAAAAACAAAACACACACACACACCCCATGTGGAGTGGTGGAGTCCTTTAATCCCAGCACTCAGGAGGCAGAGACAGGAGAATCTCCGTGAGTTTGAGGCCATCCTGGTCTACATAGTGAGTTCCAGGACAGCCAGAGCTACATAGTGAGACCCTGTCTAACAAAATAAAAAAATAATAAAAGATAAAATCCCAGGGACGTTAAAATTTCTTTCTGCCAGAGATTAGGAAAACCACAATGCTTCCCCTGAGGTGTGACGCTGGCTTATTCTTTCCTGTTTAGCCATTTTTCCCAGATAGTGAATCCTGAAGAATTCTCTGGACTGTGGTTCGAATCTTTCCAGTCACTTACAGGCAAGACTAGAAGTGTTGAGACCATCTTTCCATGTTTTTGTATCTTGCGGTTTGGGATCGCCCCTTCTTCCTGATCAGGTGGATGAGTGTGCCTTGTCACCAATCCTAGTACTAGAGCCAATTTCTAGCTCTCTATCACATGTCAACTGACTATGAATACACACACACACACACACACACACACACACACACACACACACATCTTCTTATTGATGCTTTGTGAGTCTCACATCATGCACCCCAGTCTTGCTCATCTTCCTGTCCCCTCATATCTGCCCTTACCTTTGCAATCTCCCCCTCAAAATAAAGCACACATGCAAAAAAAAAAAAAAAATCAAACAACAAAGTATAGAAAACATCTCAGCGTGGAAGTGTGTGCGTGTGTGTGTGTGTGTGTGTGTGTGTGTGTCCCACAGTACATCCCTCTGTTCACACATCCTCACTTGCAAACATTCATTGTAATCAGTCATTTTGGAGGTCTCTGGCTTCTGTGACATCATCGATACTGGATCCTATCAGGTCTCCTCCCAGTTATCCTGTTGTTGCCCTGTGTCATGGAGATCCTGCAACTTTGGATCGGCAGGACTGGCCCTTTCACACATACCAATCATTTACAGATGACATAGATTTTGGGGTGGGTCAACTCAGAGCTCTGGGGCTGGCTCACCTGGGCACCCTGCCACCAGGGTCAGCTCTGCCATGCTGTCCACGTGCTGCAGCTGGTGAGGGGCAGGGCTAGCTCTCCCGAGCTCCTGACCCTGTGGGCAGCCTTCCCAACCACTGGAGGCTGGGGATGGGGGGACGGGGGGAAAGGCATCACCTCTACACCCATGTCACCCCATGGCAGACAAGTGGCAGAACTTCCACACTCACACCCTCAGAGCAGGCTTACCCACACCACCAGGACCAGTTCCACTGTGCTGCCTGGGTGAGGTGCAAGCCTTGCTCTCTCAAGTACTGCCCCCTGGTGAGAGATGGGGCCAGCTCCTCCAAGTGTTATACCCAGTGAGGGGTGGGGCCGTTTATGCACAGCCTCAGCCCTGACCAAGGACACACCCATGTTCTCTAGTGGTGATATTAGCCAGGGAAATTGACACTGACCTTTGCCACTATGGACTCAGACATGGCTCTCAGTGACAGCTCAGGCTGGGACCTCACCATGGCCCAGGTGGCAGGGCTGGTCAGTCCTAACAGGCTGCTCCTCTCCACTCTTGAGTCTCCATCTCTCTTCATAATGTCCAAGCTGCTCCACTTCTCTTTATCTCCCATCTAACTACTACATACTCACACATTGTGATGGCTCCCACTGCAAGCTGGCCATACAGCTGGCGGGCCCCTGGGTGACATCCTCCATCCATGCTGTGAGGTATAACAGCAAGCGTCTATGATCCTCCTGTACCATGCTCTGGAGGGCAGCTCTGTGGGTAGCGTGATAGTCCACAGCTCTCTGTCTATCTTCCTTTTCCTGCACTGTGCTGCCTGGATTTGATTTGATCTGATCTGATCTGATCTGATTTGATTTTTATGAGTCCCAGGCATAAGACAGCTTTGGCCATGAAGCCAGGCATCAAGCTCAGATGAACAAAGGACTATCATCTGCTTTGCCCCTGACTGATATAAGAACAACAGTACCAACAAGGTGTATCATTTCATACTACGGGGGATATGTATGTATGTATGCATAGATGTATGTATGGATAGATAGATAGATAGATAGATAGATAGATAGATAGATAGATAGAAATATAGATATATGATCTGAAATCAGACAAGGGATGGAATATCATGCAAAATTCCCACTTGAAAAAGTATCTGCAGTCACTGCTCCTGACAGTGAATACTTGGCCTTTAGAGTCTCAGAAGGAAGGGGGATCCCAGGCCTCAGAGCTGGAAAGCAGGACCTGAGGTCCCAGGGAAAGATCTGTAAGATGGCAGCAGCTAACTTAGCACACAGACTGAGAAACTAATGGCAAACCAGAGGCGAAGGGGAAGAAAATCACAGTAGCTTTCCCTACCCCTGATTTTTCACATTTAGATCCACAAAGCCTGACCTACTTTGAAGGACGCCTCAGGCTTACAAGTAAAAGCTATCAAGAGGAGGCTTTTAGTGAGCCTAAAGACCAGGAGAGAGGGGTGAGGGGGGAGTCTTATGAGCTTGGGGTGCCCTCCAGCGTTGGTTAAAGCTCATCACCACTTACAATTCCTTAAAACACCCTTCGGGGACGTGCACTTAGCCTCGAGGGTGTTGTCTCAGACTCAACCTTATCAGAAGCTCTCTGCTGTAACTTCTGCATATTCTGCCCATTCAGGGGCTCCTGGGGTATTTAAAACACATTTGGATTTGCTTCTGTGGAGACTTGAGTTCTTAGGAAGAGGAACACAGTTTTCTGGAAAAACTCATTTCGCAGCAGGAATCCTTCTTGTTTGGTTAGTTGTTTTTTTTTTT
>NW_022196914.1:56517141-56529153 GCF_008632895.1 Mastomys coucha | reverse complement strand
TTTTTTTTTTTTTTCTTTTTCTTTTTTTCTTCACCCTCATTTGTGACATAGGCTCACCTACTTAACCCAAACTGCTTTGGAAATCAGCATGACACTCAAGCTGTCCCCAGAAGGAGATCCTCCTACCTCATCTTCCTAAACTCTGAGATTACAGAGCTCAGCCATGGTGCCTAGCTTGCCCAGCGCAAACCTTGCTTGCTCTCAGAGCTTTTCAGATCTGCACCCCCTCCCACACAATGTCAAGACACTTCTCTTTTGGACCTTCCTAGAAACAGCAAATACTGCTTCCTCACAGTTGGACTTACAGCCCTCTAAAACTGCATTTGAACTTCTGCCCACCTCCAGCCACTGAACGGCACCCAAAACCTGTCCTTTTCTTCTCCAGTCTTCTTCCATCTGTGTCTATATCAAAGTGTACCTCTTTTTTTTTTTACTTAGGCTAGTTGTCAAAGCAGGCATTCAAACACTCAGAAATCTGCACAAGTTCTGAAGTACCCCAAACATCACAAATTACCAGATTAAACAAAGACACTCCCTCCTTATTGGTAAATCTTGCCCACTAATACATAAACTGTTCACGAACCTCCACACTCATCGCTGCTGCTGGAGTGAAATATATTCTTTGTGGCTCATGTGCTCATGTGGTGTGTGTGTGTGTGTGTGTGTGTGTGTGTGTGTGTGTACAATGTGTGATGTATTGTGCATTATGTGTCAAATACATTGTATTTGTTGTACATGTGGTGTGCATGGTATATTTATTATGCAATGAGTGTGGTGTGTACATGTATTTTAGTGCTGAGTGTGAATATGTGTGTGAGTATGCATGTGTGTATAAGTATGCATGGTGTATAAGTGTGGAGCATACGAAATTTGGATTTAACATCTGTGTAGTATGAGTGTCAATACTCAATGTGTCCTGTTTTTATAATGCATGTGCAGAGTATATGCAGAATGGTGGTCTATGCTATGCATAGTATGTATGGTTATATACTGTGTATGTATTATGTGTGTGTTGCTAAATGTGTGCAGAGTGTGTGTGTGACATACACTGTGAGTGAAGTGTGTGTGTGTGTGTGACCGTGTGGCCTACGTGTGAAAGGCACATGCATGGCTACAGTGTGTGGTGTGTATTAGGCTTATGTATGCTGTATTGTAGAGTGTGGTATATGTATGTTGCATGCACTGTGCATACAACCTATGCAGTGTGTGTGGTGTAGGGGATATGCCTGTGAAGTGGGAGGTTGGAGGTGGAGCACTCACTGAACACTCAAAGGCCAGAAGGGTCAGAAGAGCTTGCCTGTACTTGAAGGAACCCTGAGGAGGAGCACTCCTTCATACCCTCTCCAGATGGGTCTGGAGATGCAGCCCGAATCTTCTGAGTCAGTTCTAGTGAGAATGGCCTGGTCAGAGAATCAGGAGGTTAGGAGAACTGGCCCTGACTTTGTCCTTTAGGGTTGGCCACTCCCAAGCAGTTGACCGAGTCCAGCAGGAAGCTTGATGGGAGCCGAGGGGCCTCGGAGAAAGCAAAACAAAAAACAAAAACAAGCCAGGTTTAACAAACCTGCCACCAGCTAAAATAGGGCTAAGCCCAAAGAGATAAAAATGTCTTGATATTTCACCTCAGAGTAGCCTGTACAGTATGGAGTCCTGGTCCTGCCGCCTGTAGACTTATGGGAAGGCAGGCTATGTTCTCATTATGACTCTCTTACACCGAGTCATGTACACACAAAGAAATACAAAGACCCCAGTGTAAAGTTAATGGTGTTGACAGTTGTATACATCCATGTGGCCACCGCCACAATCAGGATACGGGACATTCTCCCCTCCCCCAAACTCCCCAACCCCCATTTTTCCTCTTTTCCTCTCCTATCCCAGAGAAGCCACTGTCCTGACTTCTGCATTCAAAGCTTGCCTGTTCCAGAACTTCATTCAGATAAACTGTGGAACCTTTGACTTCTCTCATTCGATGTAATGCTTTTAAATAATATATTCATGTTGTGGTATCAGCAATTCTTTTCTGTCACTGAAATTGCATCCTGGTGTGTAGATAAGTCACCATTTATTTCTCCGTGATTCTATGAATGGGCATTCTGGTTGTTGCCAGCTTTGTTTGCAGGTTGTTTGCATCCTTTGGCTGGGAGCATCTGTTAAGGGTTTGCTCACCAAACATTCTGCCAAGGGTCCTCCAAAGGCAGTCTTTCTCCACAGACATGCTCACTTCTCTTAGATACCCAGGATGGGGACTGCCCAGTCCTAAGCCGATGTGTTTATAAACACCTGTGAGTTCTCCATGCCATGTCACCAAAGGCCATCACACGTTATGCAGGAGAGGACCACTTACCCCCTGCTTGGCTGGCATCCACTTGAATCTCCAGAGTCTTAACTGGGTTTCTCTGAGAACAGATGTCCTGAGACAATGGAAGTTCAAAAATGAGACTTACCATCTCAAATCTTACTACACGTAATCTACAAGATGTGGTGGTGTGCGCTACATCTAGTGTCTTAGGGACCAGTAGTTGAGTAGGCTCATAAGGCCTTTGGTACCTGGAGTAGGAGGAGCCCTCTGGGAGTGAAGGATGCTGGAGAAGGAGACCCAAAGCAGCTGTGTGGCTTGTGGTAGAAATAGTGCAGTCCATTCTCTGTAGCTTTTAGTTCACCTTTCTTTCATCTCATTGTGAGAGGGAGGAGACTGAAGATGAAGTGGGGGAAAGAGTGGATATTTTATTTATTTACATTTCAAATGTTATCCCCTTTCCCAGTTTCCCCTCTGCAAACTTCTTATCCCATCTCCATTCCCCCTGCTTCTACGAGGGTGCTCCCCCACTGATCCATGCAACCATTCTCACCTCCATTCTGGCATTCCCTTACAATGGAGCATTGAGCCTTCCCAGGACCAAGGGCCTCCCCTCCCATTGATGCCCAATAAGGCCATCCTCTGCTACATATGCAGCTGGAGCCATGGGTTGCTCTATGTGTACTCTTTGGTTGGTAGTTTAGTCCCTGGGAGTGTAAGACCCCAACCCTCGGTCAGTAGTGCTTACTTCAAGATGCCCCCTGGTGAGACACCAAGGAGCAGGTTGATGCAAAAGCAAGAGTTTATTTCTGGCACATTGGAGGTGCATTGGGATAGCGTTGGGGTTGTGTCTGGGTCGACCTTCAATTAGTCAGAGGAATCCTCGTAAATAATCGTAGGAGCCTAATGGAGCACAAGCTGGAAGAAAGGGAGTCTTGATAGTGGGGGAGGAACTGTAGGGATTAGGCCATCAATTCTGGCTAGCAGGACAGTCTCAGCTAGCCCTTGCAGAGAAGAGAGGTCAGTATGAGAGTTTCCTCAATTAAAATAAATGTAGAACTTCACATGGCTCAGCCATTCCATTTTTGGATAGATCACAAGGAACTGAGAGCAGAGGCCCAAAGAAAGGGTCTTTTACTATGTTCATAGCAGCATCATTCAACGTAGCCAGGGGTGAGGCACAATCCAAAGGTCTGTGCATCTACATCCTGGAGGATGAGCAGATTGCACATGTTCACATGTGGAACATAACTTGCTATACCCAGGAAGGGTGCTCTGAGATCTACTATAGCACAGATGACCCTAAGGACTGTGCTAAGGGAAGTAACTTAGGCAGGAAGGCTTGCATGGTCCCACTTATATGAAGCAAATCCATGCAGACAGGAAGTTGGAAAAAGGTTACAAGGGGCTGAGAGTAGTAAAGCACACAAACTTTCAGGTATAGGAAAAAATTCTGAGGATGGGTGTTGTGTGAATTATAAAAAATGAATCCACCCCACAAACTTTCCCGCCGGGCCAGGTGCCATCCCAGGCATCACCATGTCCTGGCAGTCTCTTGATATTTTCTCCCAGCTAGCAACATCTCACTCACATGCAACTCTTTACATGTTGAGAGTTGTCCCAGGAGTTAAGAGCACGACTCTTAAGGCTTAATTATCTAATCAGGTTTATATAATAATAAGATCACAATTACAAGATGCCAAAGCAATAATCTCAGAACCAAATAATAAAGGCAATATTCTAACCCAATTAGTCTATTTTGTAAGACCTTTGCTTGGTTGTATAACCACGTGGGGTCTGACTCGTCCTCATCGCCTGCCTCCGTGATGACCGCCTCCCTCCTCCTGCTTCTGACCTTCCTCCTCCTCCAACTTTAGCTCTACTCCATCTCTTATTCCTGTCCAGCCACAGGCCTGTCACTGCCCTAATGTGATTGGACAGAGAAAATGCTGCAGCATATGGGCAGTGGAAATGTTAGACCTGTAGTGACATTGAACTTCACACACAAAGATGGCTTAAATGGGAAACAGATCCACTCTGCAGATCCACGGTGAAAATAAAGCAAAGCAGTGAGCGAGTTCCTTGCCCAGGACCACACAGCTAGTCAGTCACCCAGGCCTATGTGATGCTACTGGAGCTGAAACCATGCACCCTCGAGTGCTGCTTCCATGATGACAGGGAGCATCATCTACCATGGCATCTTTAGGTCCTTGCTGACCATTGGAGGCTATGTATCCGGTAGTAGACTTCCCGGTGGGACGGGTATGAGTTTAGGGCCTGTCTTTGGTTGTTTTTCTTTGGTTTAAGGTGAGTTTGGAAGATTGGTAGGTAAATTTATAGCAAAGCGGGAAAGGAACCAAAGGAACATGTAACAAATCCAACATTAACAAAGTCTAACGTACAAAGAAACACGTTCATATAGGAAGAGGATGCAGCGTCTCCTACACATCTTTTCCCTTGCCTCGGTTTGAAAACAAAGCATCTTTAAGCCCCACTTGAATAATGGATAGGAATAATGGGTCACTTACAACAAGATTTCTCAGACTATTGATATCTTGGTCTGGTCATTGTTGCTCAGGGCTGAGGGTAGACACAGCATGCATTGAATGCTCCACGAATCCTTAGCCCTACTCACTGGATGCCAAAAGTCACCCTTCTTCCCCAAGGTCATGGCTAGCAAAAATGTCTCCAAACATTGCCAGATGTCTCCTGGGGGTACATTTAACAGATTTAGCAAATGCAAGATGCTTGGTTAAGTGTTAATTTCAGATAAGTAACATTTTTTAGTATAACTTTTTTAGCATAAGCATATCCCATATATTTCATGACAGATATGTATGCTGCCTTTCTCATTTAAAAAAAAAAATCAGGGGCTGGAGAGTTGTCCCAGGAGTTAAGAGCACACACTGCTCTTGCAGTGGAACTCAGCTTGGTTCCAAGGGAGTTGTGAGCTCCCTGTCAGGTTCAACTCCCCGTGACTCCAGCTGCAGGGGATCTGGTGTCTCTATGGGTACCTGCACTCAGGTGCAAAGACATAATATACAGGAAGAGAAGAGGGGAGGGAGGGAGAGAGGATGAGAGGGAGAAAGAGAAAAAGAGAGAACTTTACATTTTAATTTTTAAAAATGTAAACAATGTCCTGGATTTTATCTGCCCACCCTATCAGGATTGTTGGTATACAAAAGGACATAAGGGTACCTGGCACCCAGTGGGTATATTATTAAAATGCTAAGAGCCTTGATTCTGCTCCAGCCATGTCTCTGCTCAGGCCTCTGGTCCAATACCTTGATCAGTCAGGTGACCCGGCCTGAGGAGAAAGCAGCACACGTGTGAGGCTGAAGTGCTGGGAACTAGCCTGCCAGCCAAAGCTAGCTCCCATTGCCCCAGGCAGGGCATTGGTCTGCCTGTGCCGCTACAGTGATTTCTTGCTGTGGGCTCCCTGAGTTATTAGATCATTTCTCATAAACAGCAGTCGGTGATGCTAAATGAAAAATGGCTGCATCAATCCCAGACTAAGTCACTCTGGGTTTGATTTTTCTGGCGCCGTAGCCCTAGAGAACCATGCCTCAGGATGCACCAGGACCAATCATCTCCACAACTACTTGCAGCCAGGAACGTCAAGATTAATGGCTCACATAGTCAACCTTTCAAGAGAGCAAAGGTGAAATTCTACTCTGGGTAGATGCTGACTGTGTTGAAAGAAAAGGGAGAGAGTTGGAAAGTGGAGAAAAAGCGCTTGCATTCCTAGTGCAAGGTCGTAAATCAGGGATGGGCAAACTCAGTCTGTCTCCCCAACCATTTAATAAATTTAGGCTATTAAAGTTTCCCTTCAGGAAAGGAAGACTATTATTATGTGCTTGAGGAAGACTATTATTATGTGCTTGAGGAAGTATTAGCTATATCCATGAGAGAATAAATTCATTAATCCATTGGGAAGTCCATTTTCAACATAGATCGCACTGAGATAGGACAAGCTTAGTCCCGGCTCAAATGAGGAGGGGAGAGAAGACTAGGGAGCAGGCCTCCAGTCAGCAGCACGGCTGAGAAACCTTCCCTCCTCCCTTGGGTTCTGTCAGTAAGCTTTCATTGACCACATCCAATTTATCCAACTTCTAAAACGTTGCAAGTTTGTAGAAAGATGCTTTGAAACAAGGTTACAAAAGATGCCAAGTGCTACAGAGGCATTATGGGGGTGCCTAGCTGGGTTGTGCATTCATGTGTAAATGGATGTAGTGAGACATTTTTGTGGCTTTGTTTTAGCACTCCACAGAAAGGTTCTTACAGTTTGTTTGTTTGCTTGTTTGTTTGTTTTAAATCCCTACTAGTTTAAAAAGCTAAACTATTGCATGTTTTGCTTTTAATGAAAATTCCACTAAGCATAGTATTTATATTGCTTCCCTCCCCCCACGACTGGCATGGGCTGCCAATGACCTCTGCTGTCCATCAGGGCAGGAGAAAGTATACTAGCAGAAATATGAACTGGGTCTTGATTTCATTACAGGTATGTTGTTCCATTTTTAGCAATTGGCTGTTTGTGCTGTTGAACCAGATTTCCCATAGAAAACAACTACAATTTAAGACAACAGATGGAGGAAGGCCAGTAAGGATGTAGAAGATATAAAGAGCATCGTCAACAGACCTGACCCTGGGTACCCATGGACTCTAAGCCCAGTAGCTACAGAGCAGGCATTCTTCTTGATCACTCCCAGAACAATTTTAAAATTAAAGCACATGCTTCACTATAAAGCAAGTTGTAAATATTTTTTAAAACCTATCAAGCATGTATTCTTATCACATTGAAATTAAACTAGAAATAAATTTTTTGAGAAAAATTCATGTGTTTGAAAATGAGGACACATAATAGACAAATAAATTACTGTCAGGGCTGGAGATATAGTTGGGTAGGTATAGAGCTTGCCTTGCTAGCATGGGGAGCTGAGTTTGACCAGTGAGAATGCACATGTAAGAAGCCCAGCTCTGTTGGTACACACTTGTATCCTAGCACTGTGGAGGTGGACACAGGCAGGTCCCTGGGACTCAATGGCCAGCCTATCTGACTATCCTGTTTAACAAGTTCCAAACCAACCAGTAGAGACCCTTGTATGTCTCTCTCTCTCTCTCTCTCTCTCTCTCTCTCTCTCTCTCTCTCTCTCTCTCTCCCCCTCTATCTCTCTCTCTATCTATCTATCTCTCTCTCTCACACACACACACACACACACACACTCACAAACAAATCACTTGGAATGTTCTAGACAAACTCTAGTTTTAAGAGAAACCAATAATGAGTTCCTTATTATTTAAAGAAGCATTCATTGAGTTCCTGCTTTCATACTGAAGATAAACAGGACATAGGGTTGCCCTCAAGCAACAGACAGCACATGGCTTCTCACTGACTCTCACTGTGGCTTTCTTCTATGTGGGGCACCTGCTCAGGGCTACCCAAGTAACTGAGTATGAGAAGGAAAAAAAATTACAAAGGAAATGCCTACTTGGCTAATAGAAGACTGGCGTTTAGGGGTATTCCGGGTTAGCTGGAAGGGAGGATAAGCCTCGACATCACTCACGAGGGACCTGGCAGCTCTCCCAGCTACAAGGCCATAGACTGGCACGTGTATTGGCAGGCTTGATGGAACATGTGTAGACATGGAACGTGGCAGACAGTACACACCTGTTATCCCTGTTCTCAGGAGGCTGAGGCAGGATGGTGAGTCTGAAAGCCAGTGTGGCCCATGCCAGATCCTGTTTAAACAAAACAAAAACAAACAAACAAATACAGAAGATGGAGTGCAGTGGCAAAAAAACCTAAAGTAAAGTAAACAAACAAAAACAGTGAAGGGTTGGGAACGAGCTCATTAGAGAAAAGGCTGGAAGTGTGGGTAAGGGTCCCGGGTCCTTTAGATTGCAGTGTTTTGCTCGCATGCAGGTGCACCGCATGCATGCATGCATGGTGCCTGCAGAGACCAGAAGAGGGTATCAGATGCCCTAGAACTGGAAGTATAGGTGGCTGTGAGCTACCATACTGGGAACCAAACCCAAGTTCTGTGCAAAAGCATCCAGTGCTCTTAACCACTGAGCCATCTCTCCAGCCCCCTGTGATCTAATTTTTTATTACCCAAAGTTCTCTTGATGATCTCAAAAAGCTAGAACAAGCCAGGTAGAATCTGGGAACTCTATTAGAGAAGCAGCAGGCAAATTACTTAATGGCAGGGCCTTGGTCAGTCATAAGAAATTGGAAGGCCAAACACTGAAACTCAGAGGCTCCTTTCCAGGTCAGGTGTTGCCTTTCATCTGATGCCCAAGAGCTGATCCAAGGCTCGAGGTCTCAGAGCAATAATCATAGCATGCATAAGGAAATGTGCTTCGAGCTGGCACAGCTATGCAGATCTGAGCCAACTGTGCCCTTGTCTAGGAAGGTGGCCCAGGGAAGGTACCATGAGGGGGAGAAAGGAGCACGTTCTGGAAAATCACAGAAATAGAACTGCGTTGCTCTGTGACTGACACCATCAGGAGGGAAAAGAACCGTGGGCAGGGGGCTGCCCTCACATTTCTGGTTCAAACGTTTCTCTACACTTCAACCAATCATGAATCTCAGCATCAACTGCTTCCCACACCAGAAAGGAAGTTCTCTGGCCAAGGTTGAGAGTAATCTGTGGGCTCAGATGTAAGTACTTAGAAGCAGTTTGACAATAAATATATCTATTTAGCAAAACAACAGTAGTAGGTACCCTCCGTCCCCATCTCTGGGGTCTATATCTTCCTGGATCACGGGGTCTTGACAGGTTTACAAGACCAGGCTTGTAGTGTTTCCTGACAAGCAAGCCTCAAGGACAATTAGAAAATAGCTAGTTACCCCATGACATCCAGGCCATTATTGTACCAGTGGACACATCTCGCCTGGCAGGTCAGTCACTGTAACACTCAGAGCTCAACCCTGGGTGAACACATTGAAAACTCTTCTTCCCTAGTAGCCTGCATAGCACTCCATAGACCTACCACCATGAAAGCTGGGCAGCAGGAAGGAAGGTTTTTAGGTCAGCCCCAGTTAGACTTTTTTTTAACCTCTTTTTTATTTAATGAAAAAAAAATTTTTTTAATGTGTATATCTGAATATCACATGAATGCAGTACCTGGAGTGGCCAGAAGAGGGCACCAGATTACCTGGGGACTGGAGTTATAAATGATTGCTACCCTCTATGTGAGTGCTGAGAATTGAACCCTAGTCCTCTAGAAGAGTACCTAGTGTTCGTGTTAATTCATTTCTCCACACCTGCCTGTCCTAAAATCAACATGTGCTGTGTTGGGGATGTCTGGGGCCTCCCTGACCAGTAGTAGCTAGTGCCTTGGGAATTGTCTCATGCCCCATACTGAGATTTCATTTAACTTGGGCCAGGTGTGGTGCCACACACCTTTAATCTCAGCACCTGGGAGGCAGAAGCAGGTAGATCTCTGTGAGTTCAAGGCCAGTCAGAGATACTTAATGAGACCCTGTCTCAAAAAACAAAAAACAAAAAACAAAAACAAAAAAACACAGTAATAATAGCAATAACTCATATCTTGTGGGCATCCAGCCATGTGGGATATCTGTGTTCAAACTCCTTTTTTTATTTATTGTATTTTTAATTATCTTACAAAGAGAGTTTCCATACAGCTTTTGCATACAACCTTAGCTTTGGTGAAATTACCCCAACCTCCCTTCTTCTGTGTCCCTCTATCCTCAACTCCTCAAGAACTGGTGTCGGTCAATGACACTAGTTCTCGTTCCTATGCAGACACAGGGTTGTCACTGGTCCTTTCTCCTGGGTCCCCACAGGTCCACACTGGATTTTCAAGCTCACATTGATCAGAGTCAGGATCCCTGCCATTTCCTGAGAAAATGCCAATGTTGAATAATGGCGCCGCTGTGATCGCAGCTTCTCTCTCCTTCCTCTGGGTACCCGAGTCACTCCAAAGTCAAAGGCTTACGGCTGTGATTTGTGGGGGTTTTTGTTTTGTTTTGTTTTGTTTCCGTTTAAAGTGAGAAGCAATAAAAGGTTATGTAAAGTTTACAAATTAAAGAAATAATGTCAGAAGAGAAAAGTGCCCACGAGCAATGTCTTTGTGTAACTCTAAAACAGCTTAGTGCACTTCGAGAACACGGCTTTTCCAGATCAGATGATATGTTTTATGTGCATATAAAAATGAAATCATTGCTGTTCACCCTGTGGTGGGTTGGGGAGGGCTTCTCTTTCTCTACTTGGATGATTTCCACATTCCATCAGAAAGATCTGCCTTATGTCCGACACCCGAATAATTTTTATCGCATGGCTGGCTGTGCCACAGTTTAGCTCCCCATTTGCCCGCTAACATCATTATTTATGTATCTTCCCATCTTTACTTACTTTGCTACAAACAAGAGACGAACAGCTCTGAAGGACTGGCCAGCTGCAAGCAGTTAACCCTCAGGGTCCCAGATGGCACTGGCTGCCCAATAACCTGAGTTGCTAGCCAGAGGGTCACATTTCATGCTGATTATGTAGTTTTTATATTTTAACCCTGTGACGCATTAAGGATATAAATTTTTTATTTCTATAGCAGTAATATCAGAAACTCGCCTGACCATTTCCCCTGCCCTACATTCTCACTGCAGAAAATGAACTTTGAGCCACTTTAAGAGAATTCAGCTGGCCTGTGCCTTGTGAGAAATCCAGATGAAAACATGCAGATAGTTTATTTTTTGCTAGTCAGACTTGACGTCCTATATAATACTGAAGGGCTTGTTTGTTTGTTTGTTTTAGTACATTGGATCTCAGTACATCTAAAATCTCCCATCTTGACAAAGACAATTGTTTTGTTTGTTTGTTTGTTTGTTTTTGACAACATTGCATAACTAGTTACCAGAAAGCAGGTCCTGAAACTGGATACTAAGATACCAGGGCTTCCAGGATAAAGCCTAGGGAAAATGTAGGAGCCAGCGTCCTATGTGTGTGTCGTATGCTTTGCCTGCATTTCTTGAAGGCAGATGAGGAGTCAGTCACAGGGCCCTGCAGCAGCAGCAGGGTAAGGCTGGCAAGGGCACGGGTTACTATGCAAGATTCGTCCCTCTTTTATTTATAAGCACCACACTGATTAGAGCCAGGCTGTGACTGCCTTCTGTACCACCCTAGCTGAGGCCCTCCCTTGCATGGAATTTACATTATCTGTGGATAAATCCCACAGCGTGACATTTTAATGAGGATTTTAGCAAAATCCAAATGACAATTAGAAACATCAACTTTGCAAGAACCATTTTTTAAGACAAAATAATAATAAAGGTCACAGTGCCAAATGATGAAGTTTGGTTTCAATGAATCCATTTCACTAAGTGCAGACATGAAACACATGGCCCGTTTTCCTGGTTGGAATGGGGTTTGGCCCCACAGTCCTCTTCTTCACCCTGCTTGGAGATTGTTCTGAAGGGTTTGCAGAGAGCTTGCGTTCAGATTTAAGGTTCCTTGAGATGGCGCTCAGGGGAGCTGAGCAGTGATGACGGTCAGGGATTCAGTCTTTCGTGTCTTTCTGTCTTTAATGTACAGAATGGTGTTCTACATGGTAAGGTCAATGCACGTGTGGGTGCCTGCCATCCTCTCAGGCCTCAGGGTGTTTCTATGAATCTTCGACTCTAGTAGGCATACCATGGGAGGAGGGGTGTCCATTTCCCTTGCCAGGACTCCTCCCCCTACCACAAGACACTCCCCCCCCCC
>NW_022196914.1:56505982-56517090 GCF_008632895.1 Mastomys coucha | reverse complement strand
CCCCCCCCCCAGTCAGTCAGTTATAAAATAATAGGTAAAGGGTAACCAGTCTAGGCCGTGTCTACTTCATAAGCACAGGCTTTAATTCTAACTTCGACATTGTACATAGCTCAAAATGAGGAAAGGAATTTATTTGGACAGAGCTCTTGAGAAAAGTCTCCTACCTACACCCTCATCTTCCTAACCTGGTCCACAGTGAGTCATATGATCATTTGTGTTTCCTAAAGAATCCGCCTTGGGCTAGAGAGATGGCTCAGCAGTTAAGAGCTCCAACTGCTCTTCCTAAGGTCCTGAGTTCAAATCCCACCAACCACATGGTGGCTCACAACCATCCGTAATGAGGTCTTACGCCCTCTTCTGATGCGTCTGAAGTCAGCTACAGTGTACTTATGTATAATAATAAATAAATCTTTGGGCTTGAGAGAGCAGGGTTGACGGGAGTGAGCAGAGGTCCTAAAAGTCAATTCCAAACAACCACATTTAGGCTCACAACCATCTGTACGGCTACAGTGTACTCACATACATAAAATAAATAAATAAATCTTTAAAAAAATAAAATAAAAAAGAATCCTCCTCTCCCGCCTCTGCCTCTGGTCTCTACCTACCTGTCCTGGTTCGAAAAATCAGCCTGGTAATCTATAACATGGCTCTCCATGCCACGGGACGCAGCATGTGGTGACTGGCACACACGGGTGCTGTGTGTAAGTATGAAGATGAACGAAAAGGAAATGTGGGCATCACTAGATTTTAGGAAATGCAAATTAAAAGCATGGTGACGCCCATTAGGTAACAAACGCATTTCAGCAGACAATGGTGGGAAGGCTGGGTACCAGCCAGAGACACGCAGCACACTGCACATGGCGGGCGGTACAGACATCGCAGCCTCTGTGGAGAACAGGCCAGTGTCTTCCTGTAACATTAACCAGGTATTTGGGGGCAATGAGGTGACTTGCTTGCCACTGAGCCTAAGGACCTGAGTTCAATTCCCAGAAGCCACACAGCAGAGAGAGAGTACAAGTGAGTGCTCACAGGCACACACAATCAATCAATCAATCAATCAATCAATCAATCAATATGTAATAAAAATTTTACAAATAAATCCAAACAAAAAATAACACATGGTTCAAATGTCTAAGTTTATATTTTAAAAAACAAAACGGATGCATATAAAAACCACATATAAATGTCCATAGAGAACTTATTAATAAATACCCTAAACTGGGAACAGTCCTAAACTCACTAACAGACATGACAATTTGTATGAATCTCAAATGAATCACGCTATGCACAAGAACCACATTCACAAAGTGACATACTGACCAGGTGTGGTGATGTGTGCCTGTAATCACAGCCTTGTGAAGGCTGAGACAGGAGGATTGTGAACCCAAGGCCAGCCTGGACTGTACAGCAAGACCTCATCTCAAAAACCAAACATATGCCCTTAAAAGGGGGAACAAAATACCCATGGAAGGAGTTGCAGAGACAAACTATGGAGCAGAGACTGAAGGAAGGACAATCTAGAGACTGCTCTACCTGGGAATCCCTCCCATATTCAATCATCAAATCTAGACACTATTATGGATGCCAGCAAGTGCTGGATGATAGGAACCTGATATAGCTGTCTCCTGAGAGGCTCTGACAGTACCCGACTAATCCAGAAGTAGAGGCTCACAGCCATCCATTGGACTGAGCACAGGGTCCCCAATGAAGGAGCTAGAGAAAGGACCCAAGGAGCTGAAGGGTTTGCAGCCCCTTAGCATGAACAACAACATGAACTAACTAGTACCCTCAGAGCTCCCAGGGACTAAAATTCCAACCAAAGAGTACACATGGGGGGACTCATGGCTCTAGCAGCATGTGTATAGCAGAGGATGGCCAAGCCCGTCATCAATGGGAGGAGAGGCCCTTGGCCCTGTGAAGGTTCTGTGCCCCAGTGTAGGAGAATGCCAGGGCCAGTAAGCAGGACGGGGTGGGATGGTGAGCAGGGGGAGGGGGAAAGGAACAGGGGATTGTTTTAGTTTCTGGGTTTTTTTTTTACTTTATTTTATTTTTTTTGGAGGGGAACCTTGGAAAATTGATATTGTAAATAAAGAAAACATATTTAAAAAATAGTAAAAGCTACTAGTGCGTGCATCTTCAGAATAAAAGAAAAAATGGGAGGAAGAAAAAGAAGAGAGAGAAAAAAATGCAGTAAGCACTGCATTCTGAAAAGACGAAACTCTTAAGACAGAGGAGAGGCCAGTGGTCACCAAGGTCCTGGCTGGAGGAAGAGCTGACCCCAAAATGACAAGCAGCAGCAGGGGGTATCTTGGGCTGACAGAACACACTGGTCAAGATCACAGACATATATAAATACATTTCGCTCTATGTGCATTGACAAAATAAATCAAAGCTGGCTTCCTACTTAGTGTGAAGTTGGAGATAAAGAGAGAAAGGAGGGAGGGAGCATGGGAAGAAAAAGAAACAAGAGGGAGAGAAACAGAAACAGAGAGAGAGAGAACCTGAGAACCCATGATCTTGATAACCTGTAGTGATTTTGCTCACACTCATGTACGTATACACACACACATACACACACACACACACATACACACACACACACACACACACACACACTCGCACACACAGCACCTCCAGGACTAGGAAAACTGGGGGGGATACTGGCAAGTCAGGAAAGCAGGGTTCTTCTGGAGGGAAGTGGTGATTAACTGGAAAATGAATGTGTGGGTGTGATAATGGGGGGTGACAGTCAACGCCCATCAAGACACTAAAGCAGGCAGCATCTGAGGAACCAAACTCTAGAAGGAGTGGAGGAGACAGCCATCATGCAGAACATTCGGGGCAGAGCCTTCCATACAGGGAAAATATCAAATCAAATGCATGTATGTAAACTGCTAGGCTCCACATTGAGGATGAGATTAGTAAGGGACAAGACAAAAACAAAAACAAAAAACAAAAAACCACCTCACATAGCAGCACCTTGAGTATGCTGCTTCTCATGCCTGGGCTTCTCGAGTCAGTGGTGCTGCACTAAGTGAGCAAGAGAAAGAACTGAAGGAGGTGGCCTCACCTAGGAGACCAGTTCAGACAGGACATGAAGCCACGGTGATGCTGGCACATGTGTGAAGCTGTGGGAGAGTTTCACAAAATGCAGCAAAGCGTTCCAACTTGTATTTTAAAATACAACTCACAACACGTGTGTCAGCTGTTACGCTCTGGATATGGTATGTCCCCGTAGCTCACGTAGGACCATTAAAGGGTGGGGCCTCACTGAAGGCTGTGCCTTGCTGGGGCCAGGCCTCGTAGGTCTCGGTCTGGATGGGTTCCCACCTACGTTGCCTAAATCTACTTCCAGGCTGCAGCAATGGCGGGACCAGTTGTCTCCTGCACCTGGGGCCACAGCCCGATGCTCCCTCTGCCTCACCCTCCCTGCTAGAATGGACTACACTCGCTCCAACCACAAGCCCAAAGAATGCCTTCTTCCCTACTTTAATCGATCAGGCGTCTGTCACAGCTATGAGACATACAACTAACATAATGACTCACGGGAGTCTAATAGAGCAGACCTACAGCTTTCCAACTTAACTTAGTATGCCAGGCTCCCCCTTGCCACTATATCAAAGATATTGGCCGCATGCAAAATAAATTTAGATTACATGTTTGAATATGCTAATAGGGACTCCGCAGCCTCCTTCTGGCAGTTCTAGGAGGCAGCTGTGATCTTGTGATTCCTGGGCTTCTACCGGTCCTCTCTGCTTTAACTAGTAGCCCCTTCCTACATCTTGAAAGGCGGCAATGCAGCTCCTTCCAATCTCTCTCGCCTCTGTCCCTTCTACCCTCCTATCTTACCTCCTTTCTTTGTTTCCCTCTGTGTGCTGATTGGTCGTTTTCGTCCAGTAGACAGGAGTTAGCTTCATCTGGCTAAGGAAGCCTCAATTAAGAAAATGCCTCCTTCAGACTGGACTGCCGGGGAGACTGTAGGGCATTTTATTGGTTAATGATTGATTTGGGAGGGCGCAGCTCACTATGGGAAAGGCCACGCCTGGGCAGGTAGCCCAGGATTGTATGAGAAAGCAGGCTGAGCAAGCCGTGGAGCAGGCCAGTCAGCAGTGTTCCTCGGTGGCCTCAGCTTCAGTTTTGTCTCCAGATTCCTGCTCTGACTTCCTTTCCTGACAGGGCCTCACTGAAGAGGGAAGGTCTAAGATGAAATAAGCCTTCTGTTTCCACGTTGCTGGTCGTGGCCTTTGTCACAGTCATAGAAAGCAACCCTGTGACTCCCCTGCCTGTCTTCTTTCTTATGCTTACATTTACATTTGGCTCCTCTCTGCAGTACTGGATGTCCTCTTTCCCTGGGGAGCCTTGACTTATAAACAATCATAATCCCCTGTGCTTGAAACATCTGCGTCCTCAGGTTATGGAGGTCGATATGAGAGCCTTGGGTTGGGGTGGGATCACTGTTCTGTCTGTTACAGAAGCACTCTACTCCACCCACCGCAGAGACAGGGTTAAATCTCTCTGACCTATTTTCCATTGAAAGGGTCGCCTTACGAACTCTAGGTTTTTTTTTTTGAGCCATGACACCAGAGCCCTCCCTCTCTTGCCTTTGTTCTTCCTCCCTCTATCCTGTGGAAAGTGTTCTACCTGCAGTTGAACTCAGTCACTGAACTCTTCTCTCCCAGTGTGGAGAGTAACAAGATTTAGAGTTCTTTAAAGAGTCTTTATTCAAAGCTCTGAGATCACGTGAAATGAACACATTATGGTCTCTTTGTTCTGCCGTGGAATTTCTTCTGCAATTTTAGATATGTGAGACTTTTGAGTCTAGGCTATATAAGATGTTGAAAGTAATCATGCTTCCCGAAAGCTAATCATATAATTAACGTAGCAACCCACATAGTCTCCCCATATTAAATTTTCAGTGCAAAACTAATGCAAGATTAATACAGCGTGCCACTGGTGTGGACACCACTTGCCAACAGCTCAATGGACAAGTTGTCACACGTCTGAGTGCTGGTGTGCAGTTCCAACTTGAATCCTGGCAGTCAGGATTTTGCTACTTCAGTTTGTGGAATCGTCACTTCCGGAGGCTTCCAGGAGTCCCACAAAGGACAAATGTACAGTTCTCCCGGGGCTGAGACATAGATGACCTCCCCTCTGTTGACAGAAGCCTTCTCCTCACCAAGCTTTGCTAACGACCAGTGTCCTGCTCACTCAGATCACCAGTTCCTCTGGGGATCCAGCTCTGGCTTCATTTAGGTTGGTTGTGCCTCATTCTTCCTTAGGAAAGCTGGCTGACTTCTTTCATTTCACATTCATGAATATGCCAGTTCCCAAAGGGATTTCTGTCTGTATCCCACTGAGACTGTTCTTATTATAGTGTAACAAAACTTTTGTTTTTTTATAACGTCTGCGTTGAAGTTTGGATTCACCTTGCCATTCCCTATGACAACTGTGAGCAGAGATAAAAGTCCTTGTTCCTGATAAGGACACTGTGCAGTCAGCTTTCCCCACAGACGGCCTCTTAAAGATG
Organism: Mastomys coucha; assembly: GCF_008632895.1. NCBI lineage: Eukaryota > Metazoa > Chordata > Mammalia > Rodentia > Muridae > Mastomys > Mastomys coucha. Next base: position 56,511,563 of record NW_022196914.1, on the reverse strand, counting down.
CTCTAAGGACCGTTTACAAGGTTGTAGGAACTACAAAAAGAAACCAGTATGAGAGCAGATTGGCATTCCCTGAGCCTCAAAGGCCAACCGTGGGAGGGCTGGCTGTGGAGCTGGGAGGCAGGAAGAGGCCAGGAGCTGAAAGCCTCCAGGGCCTCGCCACTCCTCCACCTGTCCAAGGAAGGGAGGAGGGAGGGAAGGAAATTGTGTCCTACTCAAACCTAGTTGGGAAGCAGGTGTGGTAACAGATGGCATAATCACTGCAGTCAGGAGGAGGAGGCAGAAAGATTATGAGTTCAAGGCCAGCCTGGGCTACATTTAAAAAAAAAAAAAAGCCTGGTTGAGAACTGGGTGATGAAATCCACTGAGGGCCATTTCCTGACAGGCAGATGGGAAAGAGATTTGTAGGCGTGAAGGAAAAGCACCCAGCGGTGGCGGAACCGCACGTACCCCCTGCTTAGATCGGGATCCTTTTGATTTGCATCTTTGTCCTCAGCACTGCCCGTGGCGATGGGGGACGGTCTTAAATTAAGCGGGCCATTGTAACTATTTTCAGATCCATTCACCTTTCTGTGGACAGTAAAGCCTTGACGCTCCCTGAGGGACCCCACCACGGTGAATGGTCCAGCTACAGGGGAGCTCTCCCTCACTCCTCTGTCCTTTTCCAGGGTGGAGCTTCAGCATGGGCTCAGCCTACCAGTTCCACAGCTGGCGTGTCTTCGTCATCGTCTGTGCGCTCCCGTGCGTCTCCTCTGTGGTGGCCCTCACCTTCATGCCAGAAAGCCCTCGGTTCTTGCTGGAGGTACTGCCTGTTGTTAGAGAAGCACAAGGGGCCCGCCTACACTGGGAAGGCTTCCTTGCTGTTTCCAGAAAAGCATGTCTGCCTCTTTTGGGGGTGGGGTACCTTCTCCCTTCCCACCATGGAATTTTGCAGGGTTTGGTTTCATGGAGACATGCTTTAGGCAAAGGGGTGTGTAAAAGCTGTCTCACAGTTAAAGCCACTCATACTCTTCCGTAAGCAAGTAGCTTTCACTCAGTGAGGGAATAGTGTTCACTGTTTAATAAATGAAGCGTTATTGTCCACGGGTGGTATTTCTAGTTGAAGGCACGTTCTTTGAACTGCTGCTATAAAGTGGTACCCTCAGCCTGTGTGCTTCAGTGGAGAATGGGATAGCTAAACGCATCTGCACGATTACCTTCCATGTGCTCTGAAAACGCAACTGAAAAGCATGGCATATCTATACCCTAGCCTCTGACCGCCTCCGTATTTCTTAGGTGGGAAAGCATGATGAAGCCTGGATGATTCTGAAGCTAATTCATGATACCAACATGAGAGCCCGGGGCCAGCCGGAGAAGGTCTTCACGGTGAGTCTGCCCCTCAGAGAATCCTTGAGGCCAGAGTTTTAAGGCCTTGCCAGTCATAGAGTCTCTGTCACTCTGTCACAACCACTTAGCTCTGTCCTTGCAGTGCAAAAGCAAGCAACCTTAGAGACTGTCTAAACCATGGGCCTTGGCTGTGTTCCAATAAAGCTTTATTTACACAAATAGACGGGGTGGGGGTGGGGTGGGGGCTATGTTTAGCCCAGAGACTACTAACCTACTCACACCTAAAACTCCAAGCCTCTGTGGTTGGTTAAATAATACTAACCAGAGAGACAGAGTTTAACAGAAAGACCACAGTTTAATCTCCGATTTATTCTTCTTGGCTCAGTACCAGAGGCCTTGGTGGTAGGGATCACCAGAAGATTCTCTTTGTCTTGTGACTGGAGAAGACTGGGGTCTCTTCCCTGTCAGGCCAATCCCCTGCCTCAGCTGAAACTTGCTTGCACATGTTGCTTAACTGTGAAATTCAGGGTAACATGGGGTCTCTTGGGTAAAACAGATATATCTGAGTTTAAAACTCAGTTCCATTACTCTCTGGCTTCACAGCCTGAGCAATAAGACCAAGGTCCAGCAGTGTCCAGTGGGGGTCTTTTCTTCAGCCACCACAACACTGTCTCGACCGAGCGTTTTCCAAAGTACCAGGGATTCAAACTCAGGCCCTCGTGCCTTAGAACAGCAGCAAGCACACCTACCTGCTGAGCCATCTCCCCAGGCCTCAGCTCAGCAGACTTCTCTTTAAACCCCATGTATTCTCTTTGGCCTCTGCTACTTCCTGCATCTTGGCACTCATCTTCAAGAAGCCTAACTGATTCCACGTTGCCTGGCACACTATCTTCTCTCCTATGCCTAGATGTTCATGACTTGGTATCCCTCCCTCCTGGTGTTTCCTCCGCAGTTCCCACACTTGGCAAATAGCATCCATCCCTGTTAGTCTCTGAGTTAATCCTAGAGTCCAAGAGACCTCTCTGCCAAGTCAAAATGGATGCTGTGAATATAGTTTCCCTCCATGAGCATGGGTGCTGTGGCTATAGTTTCCCTCCATGAGCATGGGTGCTGTGGCTATAGTTTCCCTCCATGAGCATGGGTGCTGTGGCTATAGTTTCCCTCCATGAGCATGGGTGCTGTGGCTATAGTTCCCCTCCATGAGCATGCTCTCACTTCTTTATGTTGCTTGAAGACTATGGTGTTTGATGTGTCTATCTCACAGGAAAACCAATGAATTATGAAAAACAAATATTGATGACTGGGGAGGTGGAAGCTCTCAAAAGTTAAATACCAGATGATTTTTGTTTGTTTGTTTTTGTTTTTAAGAATGAAAAATCTGAAGTGGGCATTGCTTATACACTGTTGTAAGCCTGGCACTTGAGAGCCTGAGATAGTAGGATCTCAAGTTTAAAACTGACACCCTCTCAAAAGAAAAAGAAAAAAAAACAAGAAAAGAAAAATAAGTTCTCCAAATACTTTATTTGAAAACTCATATTTAATGCAGAAGCAGGTTTTTGTGTAAAAACTGAACAAAGTATCTTTACTTTACAAAGTATCTTTACTCAAAAGGAGATACAGTCTACCTAGCACAATTTGAAAACACCAAGCAACCCAAACAGTGTTTCCAACAGAATATTGGCAGGTTCTTCAGAAATGCCCACTCAGGGGCTGGAGAGATGGCTCAGCAGTTAAGAGCACTGACTGCTCTTCCAAAGGTCCTGAGTTCAAGTACCAGCAACCACATGGTGGCTCACAACCATCCATAATGAGATCTGATGCCCTCTTCTGGCGTGTCTGAAGACAGCTACAGTGTATTTAGATATAATAATAAATAAATCTTTGGGCCAGAGAGACAGAGGCTGGCTGGGGCAAGTGGAGCCAGAGCAAGCAGAGGTCCTGAATTCAGTTCCCAGCAACCCCATGATGGCTCACAACTATCTGTACAACTACAGTGTACTCATACACATAAAATAAATAAATAAATCTTTAAAATAAAAAAAAAAAAGAAAAGAAATGCCCGCTCAGCCCCCAGGGAAGATAGCATACACACCATGTTCTCTTTATCCCCAAACAGGGAAAGGTGAGCTCTCCACCCCCTTCTTTCCTCTCCTCTCTCTTCCCCTCCCCACCTCCCACCATTCTTTCCCTGTGTTGAAAGTCTGCTCAAAGAGGCCTCGTCAAGCCACAGGTGTGCCTTGTCACATGAACCTTCATCTTTTCCCTTATCTGACTGAAGAGTCTGGGTTGATGATTCTCAATAGAAATATCTTCCATTGCATCCCCCATGGGTGTCTGCTGGGCAGCCGCTGGCGGGCCTGTGGGAAAATGAAGAACAGGTCTTAGTGATGCTCTACGGATGAAAGCCAACATTTAAAAGCCACTTTAATCAGATAATTAGGTGCCCCCATCCAAAATAATATCCAAGCAAAGTAACTGTAAATGCAGAAGCTCATCTCTGGTGTTTGATCTGCTGGCGTGGGTCTTCATAGTAATGAAGCAGTAGGAGGCATTTGTCTCTTGTCAACTCATCCTGCTTCCTCCCCTCTCCTTTCTCTATGGCATCCCCTCACAAAGTCATATTCAGTTCCTTCAGGTGGTCTTTGCATCTATAGATCTCTGCCAGGGTTCTCCTGTATATGAACAATTCTTACCAAATACCATTTTCTGTTAAGGACTGGGTTTAAAATAAGTAGCCTGAATGTGGCAACTTCCCAGGAAAGAAGTGAGCACTCTGCACTCTGCTGCTGCCCACAGGTAAATAAAATCAAGACTCCCAAACAGATAGATGAGCTGATTGAAATTGAGAGCGACACAGGAACATGGTACAGGAGGTGTTTCGTTCGGATCCGCACAGAACTGTACGGAGTAAGTAGCGTTGCATAACAACCGACAAATGTCAACATCTGACATTTGGGGGTGGTCAATGAGGGACTGACTATGCCTTTCCAATGAGAAGGCTGTGACCCTCTATATAGAACACCTGTCTCTTGCACTAGGACTAGGAAATGGGATGCCTTTTGGCTCAGAGACAGCAGATGTGCTCCACCTTGAGGAAGGAAGGTGTCAGGCCAGGAGTTAAGGTCATGAAAGTCCGTCTTGGTATCTATTGGCTTCCAGAAAACTGAAAAGCGAACATTACTAAGCAGACTTGGTGGGTGAGGCCTATAATTCCAGGTACCCAAGAGGCTGAGGCAGGAGGATTGAAAGTTCAAGGCCAGCCTGGGCAGCTCAGTGAGAGCCTGTCTCAAAACTAAAAAGTAAAGGAGGATTTGAGGGTGTAGTTCAATGGTGGAACACTTGTCTAGCACGTGTGAGGTCCTAGCTTCAGTCACTACTACTGCAAGAGGGAAGAAGAAAGAAAGGAAAAGAGAGGGGAGGGGAGAAGGAGGGAGGGAGGGTGGGAGGGAGGGTAGGAGGGAGGGAAGAAGGAAGGAAGGAAGGAAGGAAGGAAGGAAGGAAGGAAGGAAGGAAGGAAAATTCCAGCCTTTGCTTCTATATTGATTTTAAGGTTTTATATTTTTGTTGAAATTAATTGAGCTCTATAAAAACTCAGCTCTTTTATAATTTGATAGGAAGGTCTGGGAGTGGGCTCACTGTGTAATCTGTAAGAAAATGGTTAGTTTTAACCATCTGGTGTTTTACAGATTTGGTTGACTTTCATGAAATGCTTCAACTACCCAGTCAGGGAAAACTCCATAAAGCTTACGATCGTTTGGTTCACCCTGTCCTTTGGGTAAGTGATTCTCGGAGGATAAATTCAACCGTCACATTGGAGCTCCCAGTCATCTCTCTCTTTGTCCTTTTTAAACTTACTTTCTTTAAAAACAAAAGTCATGACTCAATTCTGCTAACTTGCTAGAATTCTGCCCTGTAAGAACTCAGCTCTTTTATAATTTGATGGGAAGGGCTGGGAAGTAGGGGTTTTTGTGTTTGTCTGTTTTTGTTTTTGTTTTTGCAACTCACACTTGCTGAAAGTTACAGTATCTATAACTAATAAACTAATCCTTCTATTGGTCTTGCTGGGAAACTCATTTGACATTTGGGAAGTCACATAGAGCCCTGGGTGAGTCACCTGTGTGCTGCCCTCTGTCTTCTGTCTGCTTTTGCCTGAGCTTGAGGGCACTGTTCCTCCCCACCACCCTCCACCGGGAACCTCCCAGACAGCTGCCCTCCCTCCCTCACCCCTTCACCTCTTCCCTTCCACCAGGAACCTCCC
>NW_022196914.1:56504977-56505832 GCF_008632895.1 Mastomys coucha | reverse complement strand
ACCTCTTCCCCTCCTCCAGGAACGTCCCAGACAGCTGCCCTCCCTCCCTCACCCCTTCACCTCTTCCCCAGTTAGCTCCTCCCTTGTGCCCTTTCCTCTCCTCCCCTCCTCTATTTCCTCCCTCCTTCCTTTTTTCCTTCCTTTTTTAAAATCATGATTTCTGCATTCCACACTCCCAGTTCCCTCCTCAGCTTTATTATTCCTTGGGGCGCTTCCTGCTCTATCCTTGACAAAACGGTTTTGTTTTTTTAAGGTTTATTTTATTTATTTACATATCTGTGGCCATATGCACATATGTCACAGGTACCAGAAAAGGCCACTGGATTCCTAGGATCTGGAGGTACAGGTGTTTGCAGAAGGCCAGCTGGTTCCAGGGGTGATGGAGAGGAGCAAGGGCTAGTAACTGCTGAGCCTTCTCCGCAGCTCCTGGAAGACTTTTTAGATTTCGTGTTAAGACTAAAAGAGGGATAGAGGGATCACGAAGCCATTAAAAACTAATGCTTAGGGCTGGCGAGATGGCTCAGTGGTAAAGAGCAGTGACTGCTCTTCCAGAGGTCCTGAGTTCAATTCCCAGAAACCACATGGTGGCTCACAACCATCTGTAATGGGATCCGATGCCCTCTTCTGGTGTGTCTGAAGACAGTTACAGTGTACTTATATACATAAAATAAATAAATAAATATTAGAAAAACAAAAACAAAAACAAAATTAAGGCTTACAAACAGAATTTCGAGACAAAAAGGCCTGATCTGGAAGCACCATGAAGGAATGGTGTGTGTGTGTGTGTGTGTGTATGTATATATATGTGTATATATATATATGTATATGTATATATATATATATATATATATATAT
>NW_022196914.1:56490196-56504967 GCF_008632895.1 Mastomys coucha | reverse complement strand
ATTATGAGATACATAAAAGGAACTCAGTAAATAGTTGCCACTTGAATAAAACAACCATATATGTGTTCTAAGAATGCAGGGGGCAAGTCGTGGTTTTATTAAAGGAACCAGAGAGGTCCCTTTCCTAGTGTTGGGAAGGTCTGAGGAAGGGAAATGGGGAGGCTTTGGGCAGGGATTATTCCTGCTATGGTTAGCCACGTGATTTTATTCCCCATTTCTAAGTTCAGAGGCTTTGAGTTAGAGGCATAGCTCAGTGGCATAGCGCCCGCCAGGCATGTGTGAGGTCATGCGTGAGGTCAGGGCCTCCGTTCCCAGTTCCAGGGGTAGGAGGAAGGAGGTATGTTAAGTAATCTCTCCCAACCTCTAAAGTACATCATTTTAGAAGAAAGACGGAGAGGAAAATAAGTAGTGTTGGGTTCCCCTCATTAGCTGAGCACAGAGCTGGGTATGAAAAAGACAAAGACAGACAAAAAGGTAGCCCTCAGTTAAGTTCCCGCGTTCATCTGGGGAACTTAACTCCTTGCTGACTAGAGTTTAAGTGTTACCTCTTCCTTCCTGAAATCTCAGGACTGCCTGATGAAAGGATGTTCAGCAAACGTTTGCTGAAGAGATAAAAATATCAGTTAAAAGTCCATGTTGTTGATGGTGGACTTGCCAAGATAATGTGTTTTCCTCCGCAATTTCAAGTCTTCCCCCTGTGGCTAGCTAGAGAGCAACTGACTGGTTTTGTAGCCCCGAGTCATTGCTTGCTCCATGACCACCGTCACCCCTCCACTGCACCGATGCATAGGCTGTGAGGACCCTGGGGGTGAGGGTGGGAGCGGGAGTGGAAATCTATGGGAGGAGGAGGAGGAGGAGGAGGAGGAGGAGGAGGAGGAGATGCTGAGGATTTCTGGTGACAGTGGTGATGATTAAGCTCATTTGGTCTTTTGGGTACCCATGGTGTGATAGGCCCTTGACATCCTGTTAGAGCTGAGCAACAGCCTATGGAAGGTGGTTAGTCCTATATCCTAGTCATCATAAGTGTAGTAAGCCAAGACTCAGGCAAGGGGTCCAAGTTCACACTGCAGGCAGCCCACTTCCTCCCCTGGGTGTCTGAGTATCACTGGGATAAACTAGAAGAAAACTGGAGAGTACAGCAGAGCCATCCGCTTGTGCACTCCACCCTAGTTTCATCACATCCTGGATCAGTCCAGGTTCACGTACATGGATCCAGGGATTATAAATTGAAATCTACTACATTAGAGTAACACTCTCTGATGAAAAAATACTTTAATCCACATACTCCTTTTGACATTTGTGGTAGCTACACCCACAAAAAGAAAAAGGTTATGTAAATTTAATTTTAATACTGTTTTATTCAACTCATTATATCCAAAGTAGTATCTATGATCAATATAACATTATTACTAACCTACTTTACATTCTTATTTTTTTAACTCTTGAAAATCCAGAGCTACCAGCGCATCTCAAGTGGGACTGGCCACCTTTCAGGGACTTTGTGTCTTCCTGTGACCAGTGGCTTCTAATAGCCCAGCAGCATGTCACAGGTCTTAGAATCACACATTCTAGATCCTGAGGCAGAGAGTGGAAATAACCTGGGCATTCAGGTAGCTCAGCTGGTGGTAGAGGGATTACCTGGCATGCATGAAGCTCTGGGTTTGCTGCCTCAGCACCTTTAAGCAGGCATGGTGGCACATGCCTCTGATCCCACCAGTAGAGAAGTGGAGGCGGGAAAATTACAAGTTCAAGGCTGTGTTCAGCTACATAAGACATTTGAGGCCATCTGGGCTATATGAGACCTGGTGTCTGAATGAAAGACAGGTGTGAGGGAGAGAAGGCTGGGGGGGGGGGAGGGGAAATAGAGGAGAGGAGGGGAAAAGGAAGAAAGGGGCCTGAATGTCCCTTTCTGCTGCCTTGAACCTCTTTGGGAAACATGGCTCCTACTCCAGACTAGAAGTGCCACAGTCACGTAGGAAGCAAGAAAGATGCTCCATCAGTAAAAGAGTCCATCCTGTGACCTCTTCCTTCCTGGATTCCAGGACTCTATTCCACCAGACTAGGAGATAGGGTTCCTCAGTGGAGCCAAAAAGTTGATATGAATGATGTCAGGGCCAGCATGCTATGTGTTTCAGTCTATACATGCTGCCCAAAGGCCTCACTTAATATTGTCACAGGGGGACACACTCAGACCATAGCATTATGGGTAGGTACAGGATGGGATTCATATCTTTTCCCAAGGGGCTTCAGGAATTACATGCCTGGATGCTCTCTCTACTTTGTTTTTGCAAGGGGAGGGGATGGCATACCAAGTACTGTGTGATAATTTGTTCAAATGTTTGAAGGTGCCAGTCATACCTGGAAGTGTTTCTAAGAACCACTCTGACTGTGTAAGGGAGGCCTGTGCATGCTGTTACAGACAGGTTTCTTTGCTTTTGCAGGTACTATGGACTGTCTGTTTGGTTCCCTGATGTCATTAAACATCTCCAGTCGGATGAGTACGCACTGCTAACTAGGAATGTGCAAAAGGACAAATACGCAAACTTCAGCATTAACTTTACCATGGAGAACCAGATCCACACTGGGATGGAATACGACAACGGCAGGTGGAGAAACTTTGACAAAACTTAACTGGCTAGCTAATCACAAAAACTGGCTTCGTAGTGGCGTACAATTAATAGTAACTAAAGTCTACAGGGTTTTCAATTGTGCTCATTAGTAGTTACTTGTGGATGAATTTTAATAACTTAAAATTCACTTTAAAGAGACACACTTGTCAGTCACTTCAAACTACTTCAGAAGTTGGCAGAGAACCAAATCGTGTTTAGAATTTAAGCCAAAAACAACAAAACCATTTCTGAAACTGAGTTACCTCATGCTTACCAAGCTAACTGCCCAGGAAGAAGAGAGCTTAGAGGGGCTTGAAGAGCGGTGGACAAGTTAGGGAAGAGAGGAGGGGACCATGGACAGAAACAGGAAGGAGGAGAGATTTGCATGATTCCCGGGAGAGACAGGAGTGTCCATGGGAATCTCTTGTTTCTGAAGAGGGCCGAATTTCCCAGTCACCACTGTACAATGCAAATGGAGAGCTGCAGTTCTGGTGTGTCAGGGAGCCTGTGGATGAGGGGGCAGGAATGCTCTCCCCGAGTGAAAGGCAGTGAAAACCGAAGAGAGTTAGCAAGGATGAGCACAGGCCCGGCTGCTTCCTAGACTTAGGAGAGCCAGAAGCTCAGGGAGCTGGGTCTGCTCCATCTCTTCCCAGAGAAAGGGGGATAGACAGGTAACCATGTCTGCATTTATGCGTCGTCTGAGCAAATATCACTGATATGAACTCACAGTAGCTCGTTATTCAGAGGAAATTGTCTTAATTTTTTAAATGATGAAATTTGTTTTAAAAAAAGTAATCAAAATTCCCCAAGGCAAAAACCTGTTTATTAAGATGAAAAAGACTTTTTGTGGAATGCCTGTGTCCTGGATAATGGATACTTGCCAGTGTGGCAGTATATAGTATGGGGGTCAGTATTGTAATTAGTAACTTAATGAGAGGCCTAATCATCGTGTGTGTGTGTGTGTGTGTGTGTGTGTGTGTGTGTGTGAGTGTGTGTGAATGTGTGTGTGAGTGTGTGTGAATGTGTGTGTGAGTGTGTGTGTGTGAGTGTGTATGAATGTGTGTGTGAGTGTGTGTGTGTGTTGTGTGAGAGTGTGTGTGTGAGTGTGTGTGTGTGAGTGTGTGGGTGTGTGTGAGTGTGTGTGTGGGTGTGTGTGGGTGTGTGAGTGTGTGTGTATGAGTGTGTGTGTGTGAGTGTGTGTGTGTGAGTGTGTGTGTGAGTGTGTGAGTGTGTGTGTGAGTGTGGGTGGGTGGGTGTGAGTGTGTGTGTGTGAGTGTGTGAGTGTGTGTGTGTGTGTAGTGTGATGGTTTTATTTATTTGCATGTTTTTCAATTTTTTCGGGGGGGTGGTTTTTATTTTTGGTTTCGTTTTTGGTTTTTTGGTTTGGTTGGTTGGTTGGATTGATTTGGTTTGGGTTTTAGTTTTGATTTTTTTGAGATAGGGTTTCTCTGAAATTCACTCTGTAGAGTATGCTGGCTTCGAAAACAGAACCTGCCCCTGCCTCCCAAGTGCTGGGATTAAAGGAATGTGCCACCACCACCCAGCTTCATTTTCATTATTAAGGTTTATTAATAAAGGAAGAAATTATACCACTCTATGGAAAGTGGATGGATGGAGACCATCATGTTAGGTGAATTAAGCCACCAGAAGGCGAGACCCTATCATAGCCAGGACCACACAGCATCAGCCTCACCCCCAACCCCTGCAGGAACCACTGATAATCTGCAATTGTATTTCGATGAACCTTGAGCATCAGATTCTGTGACTCTGGGATGAATATTTGTTTTTTAAAGTATGTTTTTCCATTAGCTATTTCTAAGATATAGTAGGTATAGCAATGCATGCCTGTAGTCCCAGCACTTGGGATGGGGAGTCAGGAGGTGGTGAACTTGAGGCCAACACCATACATAGTGTATACCACGTAATGTGAATGTGTTTCAGAGTAGCAAAAACAACAGCAAAAAAGAAAAATTTTAAGTATTGTTTGCATCTGAAATAGTCATAATTCTAGTTAATATTTATTAAAATTCTAAACTGGATGTCCAGTTTATCAATTAATGTCCAATGTATTAACAATGTATAATAATTAATAATTTTAACAATTTCACCTTAAAATCCTTGAGCTAGACCTGGTGGCACATACTTGTAATACTAACACTTGGGAGGCAGAGGCAGAAAGTCTGCGGTTGAAGCCAGCCTGGGCCTCCATAGCCAAAATCTGTCTGAAAAGTCCAAAACCCAGGGGGAGAGATGACTTAGTGTGTGAAATACTTGCCATGAAAGCCTGGTGAATCCACACAGAGGCCAAACCTGGTTACACACACTTCTGTAGTCCCAGCACTCCTGTGGAGAGATGGGAGTGGGGACAGAAGAATCACTGGAAGCTCAACAGCCAGCTAGCCTGGGCCATGTGCTAGCCTGGGCTATGTTCAGTGAAAAAAAAAAGAAGAAGAAGATCTTATGCTAAACAAGGTGGGAAAGTTAGAACAACACTGAAGGTTTCTTCATATAGGCCATAGCCGTACTTTCTCCTATATACAGACTTGCTCACACACTTATATACATACAGAGAAGAGGGGAGAAGAGAGAGAGACTGGTTGGTTGGTTGGTTGGTTGGTTGGTTGATTGGTTGGTTGGTTGATATTAGGACTCCAAACAAAGGTAAACCTTGGAAACATATTTTTTGCATTTGTTACACATTTTAGATGATAGGAAGAAGGTTGGGGGGCGGGGATCATTGTCTTTTAGAGAAATGTGAAATACTGCAGCTGACGCGAGTTTCAGTAGTAGCTTCCCTGAGCAGCTTTCCCCAGTGGAGACTCTATACCTTGACCTGGAATACCTTCCAGGTAGACTGCACAGATAATGTAGAGAGTCTCTCTTTGCATGCAGAATGTTCTGAGAGAGCCTTGGCAAAGAAACCTCTTACTAAAGAAGCAAGACTCAGTGGTGTATACTTTCCTGGGGATTCAGTGAGTCTGTATCAATGACTCCTGGGCTCCTTTAAGACATGAGGCTCATTAAGGCCACTATCATCTTCACTTCCCAGAACTCCATTGCAGTACCTTAAATACACATTTGAACCTATTTCATCATTCTGTGTGTCTCCAAAGCCAACAGGGGCCTCATGTGTGAGTTTGCCTCGAGTAATATCTTTTGATTGAGAAGGAAACAAGTGACCTTTTCTCCCCCTTGTCAGTCGCCCTTCCATGAAGAATCAGAACCCCCATGTTCTGCCATCTAAGCTTCTAAACTTAGGACACAGACTTTTATGGGAAAACTCAGAGGACTAGTGATGGGGTTCATTAGCAGAGCACTTGTCTAACATTTCAAGTCCCTGGGTTCAGTCTCCATCACTGTAACACGTGGGTAAACATGGGTAAAAATATAAAGTTCACATGCTAACACATCTTCAGGTTAGATAGATTCACAAGTCTCAACCGAGACTTTCCCGATCTGTGAAGGATCTGTGAAGAGGCTAGAGGGTAGGGATGATAACGAAACAGCTCAGAGCCGCAGGGAACAAATGCTTAACTCTTGAGACCCTTTGCCACCACTGCAAAGAAACAACTTGAGTGTCTGTCTGTCATTGCTTCTCCTGACAAGAAATAACACTGAATAGTGGTGGACTCAGAAAAACCAGTATACCCAAGGCCAAAATGGGGGAAAGCCTAGAAAACCCTAGAAACCCAAGATGCCCTTTATAACTTACAGGTGGTTATAGCACAGTGCCATGTCTCTAAATCCATTAGACTTAGCTTTGAACTCAAGTAAATGAAAGTCATTGGCATCAATTCGCTTGTATGTGTATGTGCTGTACAGATTCCTTGGAGTCAAGTTCAAATCAGTAACCTTCAAAGATTCAGTGTTTAAGTCCTGCACCTTTGACGACGTGACCTCAGTCAACACCTACTTCAAGAACTGCACGTTTATTGATACCCTTTTTGATAACACAGGTAGGTTCTCAATACTGCTTACACCACTTCAGTGGCAGCAGGGAGCCTTCAAAGGGCTTTGTCTTGGCAGAAATGTCCTACTTCGGTGACAGTGGGCCTAGAGGCTTGTGTGGCAAGGAGACATTAAAGTGTGAGGTAATGATTTCTCTGTATTGGTTGAATCAAAAGCAAGTTGGCATTGTTTTGCTTTCTTGGGTTTAATATAGAGCTCACCCAAGTTCAGAGAGAGGGGGAGGATGGGGGGAGGGGAGAGGGAGAGAGAGAGAGAGGTTGGATGGGTGGGTGGATGGATAGATGGATGGATAGATGGGAGCCTGGATGGATGGGTGGGTGGAGAGATAGATGGATAGATGATAGATGGATAATAGAGACGTATAGATGGATAGATAGAAAGATAGATGGATGGATAGATGGAAAGAAAGAAAGAAAGAAAGAGAGAAAGAAAGAAGGAAAGAAAGAAGGAAGGAAAGAAAGAAAGAAAGAAACAAGGAAGGAAAGAAAGAAAGAAAGAAAGAAAGAAAGAGAGAGAGAGAGATGGAAAGATAGATAGATAGATAGATAGATAGATAGATAGATAGATAGATAGATAGAAAGATAGATAGAAAGATAGATAGATAGAAAGATGGATAGATGCCTTTGGGGAATAGGTTTGGTTTGGTTTGGTTTGGTTTGGTTTGGTTTGGTTTGGTTTGGTTTTGGCTTTTTTATTTTGGTTTTGGTTTTGGTTTTTCAAGACAGGATTTCTCTGTGTATTCCTAACTGTCTTGGATCTCACTCTATAAACCAGGCTGGCCTCAAACTCACAGATATCCACCTGCCTCTGCCTCCTGTCTGTTGGGATTAGAAAAGTTAAGTGATTTGGTCATAATAGTGGTGTAGTAACAACAGCCAACCTTGAGGCCCTGGCGTATGCGACTAGTGTCAGGGCTTTCCCATTGTCACATAGTTATCTAGAATCACATCCTGGCACTTCAGAAAGGTGTGATCTGCCCTGTTGGCAGCCCTGCCTTTGTGGTTTTCAATCAAGAGGCAGTTCTGCCCCTACTCCAATGAGAATGAGGTCAAGCATTGTCTTCTAATCCATTGACTCCAGAAGACCAGCTTTATTGAAGGAGCAGAGGGTGACTCCTGACCAGCAAGAATGGTATGATGGGTTACAACAGAATGCACAGAAAGAATGCTGGTGACCTTCAGCTTTGTCTTCATTCTTCTGTGCATTCATCTACACAGACCTTAAACTATAAGTGCAGCTTCAAGGACTTGCAGGGAGACTTGTTCTTTCTGTGTGCCTCCGAGCCCCTAAAAGTGGTACTTTTAATTATTCCCTTATCCACCAAAGGGAGCCCTCCATGCTGCTGCTTTGTAATGGGACATCCCCCTTAGCTCTCATGTTCTGGCAAGTCAAACAAGCTCCAGCCATAGGGTCCTCAAGGAATTGGTAGTGCCACGATTCTCAACTGATGTCTCTCAGTGGCTTTCTGTTACCTTTCATATCTGTTACTTGTACCTGACAAGTGCCTAATGGATTTTTGTTGTTGTTGTTCTTTCTACAGATTTCGAGCCCTATAAATTCATAGACAGTGAATTTCAAAACTGTTCATTTCTTCACAACAAGACGGGATGCCAGATTACCTTTGATGATGACTATAGCGCCTACTGGATTTACTTTGTCAACTTTCTTGGAACATTGGCAGTGTTACCAGGAAATATTGTGTCTGCTCTCCTGATGGACAGGATCGGGCGCTTAACAATGCTAGGTGTGTGCTCACCTTCATGAAAAGGAGAAGCACTGCAGCCCCTGGGATCTAGAGAGAACCAGTCTCCTCCCTGTTCCTTAGAAATGCATGTTTGTAAGAAATCCCTTAGGCCTTTCATCAGGACTGAAGTGGAGTGAAAATTGTATCTAATTTAAATTTATGCGTGCAATCTCCATGAGTTACAGACTGAACAACTAGTTATATGTAACAAACATATATTCTCCTAGTTAAGTAGATGAGTAAGGGGCCCTGTGCCTTTGCACTAACTGCATTCACGGGGCATGTAGACTGCCTTCCAACCAGGTGGATGTACTTGGACCTAGTTCTGTGGAGCCCAGCCTGTGGCTTCCCCGTGGAACTATCTTCTTGAGAGAACTCCAAGGCCCAAAGGTCCTCCATCAACCGAGATGACAGGAAGCACTCCAACTGTTCTCTTCTGTTGGCAGGAGGCTCCATGGTGCTCTCAGGGATCAGCTGCTTCTTCCTGTGGTTTGGCACCAGTGAATCCATGATGATAGGCATGCTGTGCTTGTACAATGGACTGACCATCTCAGCGTGGAATTCTCTCGATGTCGTCACGGTAGAACTGTACCCCACAGACCGGAGGTAGGCTCACATGGGACCACTGACATGTCTTTACAGAAATAAGCAAGCTGTCACTCCCAAGGCGGTAAAAAGCCACAAAATATCTAGTTTGTGAACTTGTAGCTTTTGCTTGTATCTTTTAAAAAGGTTCCTAGCAGGAGTTCATAGGGCAGTGGTGAAATTTAATTACATCTGTGATCTAACATGTTGGCTAACAATAACTGGGAGCTGTAATGTCACAGTGAACATTAGGATTTGACACACACCCTTTCTTTCTAAGAAGAAGCTTCTAGCTGGAATACTGAGTCATACAGTCCCCCAGAAGAGACATGGATGCCTTGGGCATCATATCAGAGGGGGCTGGGTGGAACTTGGCAGTTGAATAATCACGTTCAAAGCATTAGGACTTACTAGCCTATCTCAGCCGCCATTTTAAGTCCATATCAGTCCCATGAAGGTCATTACCTTACATTTACATAGTCCTGTCCTAGCAATTACAAAGAGGTTTCTAGAGGGTATCTCTTGACCTTTCTAGTCTGTTGGAAGAAAGCCTAAAATATTGATAATTATCAAAAGAAGGCTAGAGAGATGGCTCAATGGGTAAAGCACTTGCCAGGCCAAGTGTGAAGTCCTAGAACCCACATAAACCTGAGCACAGTAGCAGCCATCTGAAATCCCAGTGCTCCTAGTGGGAAGGGCAAAAGCAGGAGAATCCCCAGAAAGTCCCAGGCCAGGCAGCCTGGGCAAGCTGCAGTAAGCACTCTCAGGGGAAGCAGAAAGAGAGGAACAACACCTCAAGTTGACCTCTGACCTCCACAGTGCACTGTGGCTTGCACATATTTGACACACACCCTTTCTTTCTAAGCTTTCAGCTGGAGTACTTAGTCATACAGTCCCCTAAGAGACATGGATGCCTTGGGCATCATATCAGAGGGGGCTGGGTAGAACTCAGCAGTTGAATTATTACATTCAAAGCATTATAGTCCTGCTTTGCCATCTGACATGAGTTGAAACGTATGCCCGGTGCCATCTTTCAGTCCATGTTTTATTGCTATAGAAGTAAGTTCTCTGCACTGGAATACATAATAGCCTTTGAAAAGAAAGTGTGCTCTCCTACCCCTAAAAAAGGACTACAATGAGACATTTGAGCTCTTGATGTGTTACTGGTCCTGTGACTCAATTTTGTCAGTTTATTACATCCCTAGGCATATCCTGTACAGGGAAGACTCACACGTTTATTCCTCAGGAGCATCTTTGCAGCAATTCTTAGCTTAAAGAACCTATTTTGGTACCCATGTGCCTAACTTCCTATAGAACAGCCAAAACCCAAGGCCCTAAAAGACTACTTAGCGAACATTCTCATTCACACCTTTAGTAAATTCTCCATCATTTTCTCCAGCAGTGAGAACCAGACAGTCTGCACGCAGCATCCCTTGCACCCTCCACCCTATGCTCACTCTCTATGTGGCAGGAGGTCACTGAGTTTTCCTTCATCAGCATCTTATTTGAAAACCTGGGCCCACAAAATTGGACATTTTAAGTCACGCCCTCCGTGTAAAAGCAAGGCTGAGAGAGCCTCCTTCCTGTTTGTTTTACCTTGTGAGTTGTATGGAATTTTAGATTAAATCACCTGTCACGTCACACAGCTCATAGGAGGGTGAGGGGTGAGTATTCTCTCGGGGAGGAGCACTGGCTTCGAAAAGGAAAAGAGAAAAACCCAAGGACTGAGGAATCCTTCCCTCTTAGTAACCGTGGTCTGCCTCGCTTCTGAGGTCGGAAAGGAGAAACGCCGCCAGGTAAAGGAAAGGGAAGCTTGTTGTGTGTGTTCACTCGGGTCCTCCGTGAAAAAAAAAAAAGAGGGAAGGAAGGGATCAGCCATGCAAGGACTGGGTAAGCCCTGCATCATGTTTCCTCTCACTGAAGGACAGGCACATGTCGGTTAAATGTACAGTTTCATGTATATACAGTTACAGCATGGTCCGGCTGTGTTACTGGGAGAAAGGATGTGGAGGTTACTGTGCTCAGAGAGGGTTTCTTGGAAGAGCAGTATCTGAACTTGGCTTGAATAATAGTGGGTTACAAGCATGCAAGAGATGGGTGGAGCAGGTAGCCAGCGAAATGCCACCTGAAACGCCCTGGAAGGAAGAGAGCTAACAAAGTCCAGCAGAAATTCAGTCACAGAGGCAATCCATTGATCTTCCCATGAGGACAGGAGAGGGGGGCTTATAGAGACACAGACAAATCAGTCATAGGTTGAGAGTTCACTCTTAACACCCAGAGAGGAGGCATTGCACCCTGAGGAGGAAGACGTAACCTAGAGAAAATGTAGATGGGAAAAAGGAGAAGTCAGAATTCCACGTGTTCATGGGGAATGATACGGGGTCAGGGGAAGGAAACTGCATGCTTGTCGACATATTGAAATGAGGGAAGGAGGTTCTCAAAGGGGGTCCTTGTTTCAGCTCTGCGCAGTTGACAGAACAGTTAATGTCATGCTGAGGCAGGGACACTCTAAGGGAACAGAGCCTTCAGACTGCAGTCAGGGAGATAGTGGGTTCCATTTGGAGGAGACTGAATGTTCCTGTCTGCATGGAGCTGTCCAATGGGCATTTGAATATTTATGTCGGAAGCAAAAAGATGCCTGAACTGGGGAGGGTGCCCATTGACTCATTGATCCAACAGTTACTTAGAGAATGCATATCCTGGGTCCCGAGGGGGGTTTCGGTCACTGGGATACAGTGGTTGTCTGACAGCAAGCCTAGGCTGAATGGAGCCTACGCAGTGTTAGAGAAGATAATCAATAAGCTACTAGCTAAGTAAAGTAGAGCTAGCATATCAGTTGGTACTGAGTGCTGTAGAGAAAAACGAAACTGTCCAGGGACAGAGAGAGTGCTGGCATGAAGGAGAGCTGTGACTGTAATAGTATCATCCAGGGAGATGTAGATCCTGTAAGGTGACATTTGATACTTTGGAAGAGAGCTTACACAGCACAGGTGACAGTGAATGGCAAGGCTGTCCGTGTGAGGGGAAGGGACCAGTTGGAGGAGTGGCTCAGCCAGGTTTATACACCATTCAATGTCCCCATTCTTCTACTTTTAATTCTCCTTTCTTGTCAAAACTATAGGCTTCTCTCAAATCCTAAGGGCAGCCAAGTAGCCTTATATACTCTGGTGCACTTTGCTTCTTGGCCAGCACGGCTGCCATCTAGCCAGTGGCTTTCTGCTGCCACTGTGTGGCCATAACAGAGTCCACACTTCTGTGTTCTTCATCCTAGTGGCCCTCCATCCCGGGAGCCCAGGCCAGGAACCACACCAGTTACCAGAATAGTAACCTGTGCTCACCCTGTCTTCAGGGTGTATGTCCTTCCTGCAGTGAGTCCCTGCCTTCTCCCCCCACCCCCCAATCCCCTGCCGCTTCTCACATAGGCACAGTTCAGCTAGGATCCCAGAGAAGTAAACTCCAGGCAGCTCACACCAGCCACCTTCTGCCATTAAAAGGAAAAAGAAAAGAAAAGAAAAAAAAAACTAATACAAAAAAGTTTTATAAAAATGTTCACTGGGAATGAACTAAGAGTCCTCTGTGTCTGAGGCCATTCAGACCAGTTGTGTATGCTTCTCTTCACTGACCTTTCAGTGTCCCTCTGCCACTTCTGCCACCTGCTCCTTGATCTATGGATCCATGGCTGTCAGCTTCCTCCCTCACATCGCATTGCCTGCCAGGTCCTGCTGGCTCTGCTGCCCCAGTGGAGAAAAGAAACCTGTTCTGAATCCAGGTGCAGGCCCTGTTGAAAATCAGCCTGACAACTGGGGCAAGTCCTTTTGCCTTCCAGGACCTTGTTTCTCTCCGCCGTGAACTGAACAGTGAATGAGATGCTGTGTGGAGAAGTTCAGACATTAACTGTACCCAGCGTTCTCACCCTACAAGAGTAGTTATTCTTCCCTCCTTGCAGAGCAGGGAAGGAGACCCGATCATGACAGTAACTTGTCCAGGGTCACTTAGCCTCAGACAGGTGACAGGTGTAGCTCTCTGCCTTTCCAGGAGGCCTGAGACACAGTGTGGAGTCTATTTAGGAAGCTTTTCTGGGGCCAGCCAGGGAGGGTACCACAAGCCTGTAATCCCAGCACTTGAAAGACTGAGACTGGAGGATCGCAAGTTGGAGAACTGCCTGGGTTACAGAGTAAGGTAAAGGCCAGTGTGGATGACTTAGTGATCAAAACAATGACAAGAAAACAACAACAAACAAACAAAAAACCTTTAATCCAAAAAACAACAAAACGTACTTAAAAACCAGAAGCTCACGGGCTACTGGGCTACAGATCAACATGAACAGTCCTTGACCTCAGATGAACTCCCACTGGCTGCCCAGCATTCCTGGTCATTCTATTCTTCTTTGCCCTGGCCCAGGCCCACACTTTCTAGCCAGGTTTATCAGATTCAGTGATAAGACACAAAGGTTCTCATTATTGCCTGAGTTTCATGGGAATGTTTTATTTCGCCAGGAGTGCGGAACAGGGACAGGGACCTGTATGAAGTAACTGGAAACCCCTTGATGGTCGAGGAACTTTCGGAATGATGTGGCCAGCCACTTGGAGTCTAGGGAGACTGCTCAGCCCACACCTTGTGGGGAGCTCTTTTTCTACCTGAGAGGGTGAGGAAAGCAGGCTAGTAGGGGTTCGAGCTGGCCTCCAGCCTCATCGAGGAAGATGCTACTCTTTAAGCTGTGGAGGGGCAGGTACACAGCTCATCAGTGGCTTCCCTGACTCACAGATGTGAGGGTTCAGTCCCCAGCACTCATACAGAGACAAAGAACAAGCAACTGCACTCAGGATTCAGACTTGAGAATTCAGACTTGTCATTTTCTCTGAAAAAAAAAAAAAAAGCAAGATGGTATTTTAGCATCAAATAAACAGACATCATCCAACTAATACCTAAGAAAAGGTTCAAAATTGCCAACTTAAATGTTTCAAAAATCTACTTCTGACACATTTGGAAGCAGCCAGGAAGTTGTTCATTTACTGAGGATCCCAGGCTCCTTAGGCCTCTGAGGAGGGCTCATGGTGAGCAGCCATAAGGACCATGCGGCCCCACAGATGTAGCCAGCCTATGGGAGGCTAAGTCCAGGTCAGGAGATGCCTCTTGCAGCCAGCAAGAGTTTGAGAGAGTCGGTGTGAGTAGAAGCCTCAAGGAAGGAACCCTGAGGAGCCAAGAGAGAGGAGAGGTTAGGGAGAAGCTGGTGGTTAGGGAGAAGCTGATGGTTAGGGAGAAGCTGATGGCTAGTGAGAAGCTGGTGGTTAGGGAGAAGCTGGTGGTTAGGGAGAAGCTGGTGGCTAGGGAGAAGCTGATGGTGCTTGGTAAAATAACTAGATATGATACGTGAAAAGCAGACTGAACAGCAGCAGGAGCCAGCTTGGTGGCTCGTGGCTTAGAGTTTTCATGCACTGAAGTGGTGACAGGAGGATTATTGCTGGTTAGTCTGGGCTACACAGAGACTGTGACTGAAACAAAACAAAACACCACCAAAAGCAACAAAACAGAATGTGGTGGTAGGAAGGATGATGGTAGCTAGAATATAGTGTATGATTTTTTTCTCAATACAAAAATAATAAAAGCAACAATAAAAGCAAACAGAAACAGGAGCACAGCTGGGTGTGGTGGCACATGTCCCATAATCCCAGCACTGGGGAGACAGAGCCAGGCAGATCTATGAGTTCAAGGCCAGCCTGGTCTACAGAGTGAGTTCCTGACAGCCAGAACTACACAGAGAAATCCTGTCTTGAAAACAAACAAGCAAGCAACATATTCTGAGTAGCCCCCTCTCGTCTTTTCGTCTTTGTGCTCTCTCTCTCCCTCCCTCCCTCCCTCCCTCC
>NW_022196914.1:56459918-56489921 GCF_008632895.1 Mastomys coucha | reverse complement strand
CTCTCTCCCCTCTTATCCATCTCATAGCTGCAGCATATCTTGCAGCCACCACTCACTCAGCACTAGGCAGCATCCTCAATATTTTTCCTGGCTTCTCTAGCCTGCCCGATGTTCCCTAAGGAACAGAGACAAAGTCTGTTATGTGTTAGAGTGTTAACTGTAGAATCATCGATGTTACCCTGAACTTGGAACTCTCACTAGCCAGTTAGAGAAATGGTGGTTGCATACGAAACGAAACACTCAAACGCAAACAACATGAGACAAAGCCTTATGTGGGTGATTTTTTTAAAAGAAAGAAAGAAAGCAAAATTGTATAAAAGCTCTGCTTGTGATAATTTGCATGACTGGAAACAGGCAGAAAAGGAATCAGAGAGAAAATGATTTGTTGGCAGAGGGGAAATGCATGTTTTCTCTTGTCATTTCCTCTAGTGTTTAACAGTACACCCAAGTCAACTTTAAAAGGCCCCATCCCTGGGAAAATAACAACGTTCTCAGGCCTGGACATACCCTGTGGTCCCCCCCCCTTTTTTTAAAGATTTATTTATTATTATATAAATACATATATATTTATATAAATAATAATATATTTATTATTATATAATACTATAATAAGTACACTGTAGCTGTCTTCAGACAACTCCAGAAGAGGTCATCAGATCTCATTTTGGATGGTTGTGAGCCACCATGTGGATTGCTGGAATTTGAACTCAGGACCTTTGGAAGAGCAGTCAATGCTCTTACCCACTGAGCCATCTCACCAGCCCCTGTGGTCCCTTAGAACTTCTGTAAAATACCAATGCCTAGAGCCCTGGAGAGCAGTAAGTCAGACCGTCTGTGGGTGTGGCCCTGGCCATTGTATGGAGCATTACTATTTGCATTTTGTCTTGGGGTTTTGCTTTGAAACAGGGTGTCACTCATGTAGCTCAGGTGGGTCCTATATGTGTTATGTAGCACAGGCTACTCTAATCTTGCAGTCCTTCTGCCACTGCCTCCATTGTGCTGAGTATATAAGCATAAGCCACCGTATCCAAGAGGCATTGCTCTTTGAAAAGCTACAAGGTTGGGTGGTATCTAACAGTGGAGTGTTTGTACCTGCCCATATACCTTAAATCAGTCAGCTTGCCATCCTAACCTTAGGTTGACAACAGCTTTGTACAGAGACAGGAAATGCGCACTCAGGGCTGGAGAGAGATAGCCCATTTGGCATGAAAGAAGTCTTTAGGGGTGTGATAAGGTAGACTGAGTGGGAACTGTGACATGAGACAAGTGAATAGTGGGAGGAAAGAAGAGTAGCCTGTCCATACGTTATCCTTTAGCAGGGAATTTCCAGCTGTCCCAACAAGGCCTGCATTCTCATGCATCCCTTCTGAGACATCTTCCCCGACGGCATCCACCCCAAGAAAGACAGCCTTCAGCTCTGTAGTCAGTGGAGCATAGGGCAGTGCTTGGCACATATGAAGTGCTCGGTTGCTTGATGCCTGGCGTGATGGACACACCTATAAATCTCAGCACTCAAAAGGTGGGAGCAGGAAGCTGAAGAGTTCAAGGCGAGCCTGGCACGTAAACAAACGAAATATAAACAGTACTTAATGAGTGATCATTAAATGAATACAAATAAATGCATAGGAGAACATGTTCATAGGAGTGCAAGTAAGATCAATTTGCTTAACAAACACTCAAGGGTTTCTAGGCCAGTTAGCATTAAGGTTTGTGAAATCAAGCAGGTTCAGTGTCAAAACAGCTCTGAGTTGACCTGGGAAACTAGCCTTTGCTCACAGAATTGTTTCTGAGACGAACGAAGCTCGTGTGTTTCAGATATCGCGTTTCCAGATGAATGTTTACATCGCAGTGTAGCCTCAATTTAAGCACAGCCTGTACTTTTCCAAATGCCCCATGCTGAGTCTTGAGTATTCTTTTTATAACTTCTATGGATCATTTGATTATGCTGACTAGAAAAAAAAACACTCATTCTAGAAGCTCGGCCTAGAAGAGAAGGCTTTTCTTTTTTCTTCAGCAGGTGACATCTGAAAGGAGTCTGAACTCTGCTATTCCAGGCCTTTACAAAGTGCAGCAACTACTTTTCCCCTAATAATTTCATCGATAGGTGGGGCAGGGATTAAGCGAAGGCTAGTCATCGTGCTTGACACATGCCAGGCATGACTCTAACTCCTGATACTCTTTCTCCTTTTCATCCAGAACATAAGCACCCTTCAGCAGCAAGGTACCAAGAAAGAAGCTATTAGGACAATCCCAGTCTCCCTCCAGCCACAATGGAGACAGCAGTTGTCTTTTCCCAACCTTCATTAAAATACAGAACGAAGCTGGAGAGATGGCTCAGCAGTTAAGAGCACCGACTGCTCTTTCAGAGGGCTCAGGTTCGATTCCAGTGCCCAACAAGCACCTCACAGTGGTCTATAACTCTAGTTCCAGAGGATTAGATGCCCTCTACTGGCTTCCTTGGACATTGCATACAAGTGATACACAGATACACATGCAGGCAAAATACACATACATAAAAAATAATAAAATAAAATGTAATTAATTGAATCCTAAAACAATGTGACTAAACTAGAACCCACTAAATTGTGAAATCCTCCAAAGAACCAGCCTTGAGGAGGGGACACAGTAGAGTTTATGGGACAAAGACAGAATGAGGCATGGGATAGTGTAAGGAAAGGATTATGTGTTATAGGTGTATGTAAGCAATAATAGAGAACAAAGTCTGGCTGGAAGAAGCAAAAAGGGCGGAGGTAATTGAGACATATCAAGAGTTAGCGTCATTGCACTCTCCTTTTGATGAAGCCTGGGTAAAAGGCGATAGGAAAATATCTCAGTCTGAAAAAGAACACAGGGCCCAATCTGCTGCTGAAAAAAATCACTCCTGCTCCGGAGTCCCTGCCCTCAAGGGGCTTGGAAGCATTCGGTGGAAGCATGAGGTGACCTGCAAAAGCAATTCCCTTGCTTTAAGGAAAAGCAGAGATGAATTGAGTGAAAGCTTTACTTCAGAGAAAGCAGATAGCCCCTGGGGAGACTTGCTTTGGGAATGGTTTTTGTAACACAGCTGGGCCTCGGATGCACTGAACATCACACTCTCCAGCTGCAGATATTTGAAGGAATAATTCAAGTACTAGGAGAAGGGCAGGCCCAATTTCTTGAATGCTGACACTAGATTTCATTTGAAGTACAGATTCAGCTTGGGAAACGAAGACAGAGAAAATCAAGAAATAAGGAGTCTCTCTTTTAGAATCCTCCCAAAATGCTCTCAAAGCCATCCCTGCTACCCAGACATCCTGAGTCATCCCGTCCCCAGCTCCAGGTCCAGGGGTGTGAGGAGATCTCTCTCCATATTTTATACCCTGTTCTGGGTCACAGCAGAGGGTCGTGGCTTGGACACATGGTTACTCTAGCCCAGATGTTTATCCCATAAGGGTCGTTCTGCAGCTGGGGTATCCTAGACTTCACCATAGCAAGAGAATGTTTTCCTTTTTCTTATCAGCGACACACATGTTCTAGCTGTTTTCCCCAGCAGGATGTGCTTTATCTTAACACCAGAAGATGAAGGTGGTGGCTCATAACAGCTTGTCGGGCAAAGAACTAAAGGGAGCCAGGGCTGAGGGGGTGGGGGTAGGGTACAGGGGACGAACAAATGGCACTCAGCAGATTTTTAAGACAATAGATTATGCTGAGTGCTGCCATATTGTTGGGCAAATACATCATCTTCTATTTGTTGAACCCTACAGGATGCACAACACCCAGAGTGGGTCCTAGTGCTGATGGTAACCGTCCACTAATGACAATGTTAGTTAATGCTAGCCCATCAAAGCACCTGGACAAAATGGGGACATGAGCTTCTAAAGCAACAGGGTTTGTCTAGGATAAGGGTGTCCAGGCTAAAGACTTGTCTAAGCTAGTATGGAGAGCAAGGTCAGGCTAGAGAGACGTGAAGAGAGATAGCAGATCATCTCTTTTCTGATTGCTAGGTGAGGGAAGGCAGGAAACCCTTGCTCTCTCTACACCAGAGCTCTATGTCAGTGCAAAAGCTGGATGTGTAGTTCTCTACTGATTTGGGGTTTTCTTGTTGTTGTTGCTGCTGCTGCTGCTGCTGCTGCTCTTTTTAGATGAGTCTGAGCCAACAAGATCATTGGTAGAGTTCAAGAACACCCAGACTGGGCTCCTGAGCTTACAGGAGTAACGTGGCCTTGGGGATGCTGATTCTCTTTCAGTGGCATAGCAAGGGGCTGGCTGCATAGGAACCACGATGAATTTCTCAGATTCTGAAAACACGCAGTGCAGGAAGTGCCTCTGCATGAGCTGTGATGAGCAGTTAACAAAGGAAACCCAATGCTTACGGACTTTGAAATCAGTCGCAGAAAGGTGTATGCTAACTGCTTCAATCTGCAGCACAGAAGATTCGATTTCCTTTGTGGGTTAAATGAAAACATATCCTAAAAATGCTGTACATTTAATCTGCCTTTAATCCCCACTGACTCTCAGCAGGAGGCCAGAAAATAGTGAACTGACAAGAGTGCCAGAAGGAAATTTACATACTCTCATGATTCTGTGGTAGATGTAAAATCATGGGAAAATTGATGTTTCCTGCCTGAAAGGACACAGAAAACCACCCAACACATGAATACTAAACAGATGAAGATTTTTATTGTCCAAAGAATATAGGTGTCTGGGGATCAAGTGAAGCTCAGTGATAGGACAAAGCTTAGTGTATCTGAGGCTCTGGGTTCAATTCCCAGAGGGAGAAAAAAAAAGAAAGAAGTGAGAAGAGGTGAGGGAGGGGAAGGAAGCAGATGACAAGAGACAGGAAGAGGAAGGCCCTCACAGGCCTGCAGGTATTAGATGTTAACACACAACAGACAAGATCTTTAGGCCAACAATCTGATCTACAGGTGTTAGATGGTAACACACAACAGACAAGATCTTTAGACCAACAATCTGATTCTCTGTGACTTAGACCTATCTTCCAGAGAATTCTGAATAGGAAATTATTGTGGTAGTGTGTGTGTGTATGTGTGTGTGTGTGTGAGAGAGAGAGAGAGGAGAGAGAGAGAGAGAGAGAGAGAGAGAGAGAGAGAGAGAGAGAGAGAGAGGTGGTGTAAGTGCATATGTTATGTTCAAGTGCATATGTTATGTTCAAGTGCACATATATGTGGAGGCCAGAAGAGGACACAAGGTGTCATCTTCCTTCCTTCCTTCCTTCCTTCCTTCCTTCCTTCCTTCCTTCCTTTCTCTCTCTTTCTTCCTTTCTTTCTTTCGACCCAGGGTCTGTTATCGAACCAGGACTTCACTGTTTCAGCTAGATTGGCTGGTTCCCAGTATCTGCCTTCCTTTCTCTGCCCACCCCCCGCCCCGTTCCCAACACTGGAGTTACAGGCATGCAAAGCCGTGCTTTTGTCACATGCACTCTGAGGGTTTGAATCCAGTTGTGCTTGCCTTCACAGTCAGCACTCACGTGTACCGAGCCATCTCCCAGACCGAGGTGACGTTCCATTAGCTGTAGACTACCTTGTTTGCTCCTTATTCTGAACACCACTAATCTGACAGTCCACATGCTTGTGAGTTTCAGATTTTAAAGCACTTTGGATTGCAAGCTTCTGGATGAAAGTGTTCAACTAGGAATGGCTATGCACATATTCCAAATCCCAACCTGAAGCAGTGAAGGCCCCACAGATTCCAGATCAGGCATGCTCAGGCTGCATTTGTTTTCTACCCACTAGCAAAAACATTAGGGATGAAGGTCTGCTGGTTCACCTTCTTGGTACCTAAAAGTGGAGGACATGCCTCTTGAAAACTCAGTTGATGGGGGCTGGAGAGATGGCTCAGTGGTTAAAGAGCACCGACTGCTCTTCCAAAGGTCCTGAGTTCAAATCCCAGCAACCACATGGTGGCTCACAACCATCTGTAATGAGATCTGATGCCCTCTTCTGGAGTGTCCAAAGACAGCTACAGTGTACTTACATATAATAAATAAATAAATAAATGAATAAATCTTAAAAAAAAAAAAAAAAAAAAAAAAAAAAAAAAAAAGAAAAAAGAAAAAAAAAAGAAAAGAAAAGAAAACTTAGTTGACTTTGTTTAAAAATCAAATGCAGGCTGAGAGAGATGGCTCAGCAGTTAAGAGCACTGACTGCTCTTCCAGAGGTCCTAAGTTTAATCCCCAGCAACCACATGGTAGCTCACAACCATCTTTAAGGGGATCCATGCCCTCATTCTGGTGTGTCTGAAGAGAGCAATAGTGTATTCCTATACATTAAATAAATAAATAAATCTATAAATAAATAAATAAATAAATAAATAAATAAAAAGTGTTTTAAAAACCAAGCACATTATACTGACCTGGCAGCAAATACCCTATAATCATAGTTGTCAAGAGGCTGAGACAGGAGGATTTTAAGTCCAAAGTTAACTGATTCCCGCAACGTCTCTGATCTCCACATACACACTAGATGAATACATGAGTATAAAAATAAAATCTAGAAATATTCATTTACATAACTAATAAGAAGAAAACGAAAATAAAGTAAGCCCAAAGAAACCCATTGCCATATTACTATCCTTAGGGTAAGCATCAGAAGGTACTTGGGTGGGTCTGGATGTGCTGCTAAGAGATCACCCTGTGCAAAAGACTTAATACAAGAGGTTTGGGGGCAGGGTAGCAAAAACAGTCTCAGAATGGGGACATGAGAGAGCCAGACAGACTGAGAGATAGTTAAAACGAGAGGGACACAATGAGAGAGAGAGAGAGAGAGAGAGAGAGAGAGAGAGAGAGAGAGAACACACCGTGATGTTGAGAGGTGCCTATTAAAGGGTACACGTGTTGCATAGCAACTCTTAGGGATGGTGGAAAAGCGCAAGCACTGGACGTTGACGTAAGCAAACTACGGGTGCTGAGTCGCTGAGGGGCAGGCTGATACGACAGTTGGATTTTATTCTGGAACAAAATTTGAATTTCCTTTTATATACAGGTGTCACCGAGATTGTGGACACTTATAAAACAAATAACAAGTCACTCTTGTAAAGGAATGAGAGTCTGCCAGATCGCCCAGTTCCACTCCCCCTCTCTTCTCCAGGGAGAGAGGAGTTGGCCCAGCTTCTCCCGAGCTAAGCAGAGGCGAGCTGACTCCTACGGAAAGAGGCTTGAAGCCTGTTTTTATCCCGAGAGGCCTTAGATGGAGTGAAATTGACTTTTACTTAGTAGAACTTTCCTTCCAACACTCATTGGGCTAAGAAAGAGCCTTTTTTTTTCTTCTGTACCAAAATAAGTCAGTAGAGTGGTATTACGTCATCAGGAGACCGGCCACGGCACTGACAGCTGGCTTCTCTGCCTCCGCGTTTGCTAACAAGCATTTCATTATCCGCTTCCCTGACATATGGCACGAACCACGTAACGACCATTGAGAATGACTGCGCGGAACATGTAAGTCTAAAAGCTGGACTCCCAAGCGTCATTTTCTAAACCTTATCTGGGTTTCTATCCCTTGCAGAGCAACCGGCTTCGGCTTCTTGAACGCACTCTGTAAAGCAGCGGCAGTCCTGGGAAACTTAATATTTGGCTCCCTGGTCAGCATCACCAAAGCAATCCCCATCCTGCTGGCTTCCACCGTGCTCGTGTGTGGAGGACTCGTGGGGCTGCGCCTGCCGGACACACGAACCCAGGTTCTGATGTGACGTGACAAAAGCCATTCCTTTCTCCCCACCATGGGTCCGTCTTATTGCCTGACTCAAGGCTTCAGAGTTTTTATGTATAGAAAGGTGGCCAAGTATCAGAACACAAACTTTTGCTGTGACGTAACGTGTAGCTGCGAAGTGTCTTACCCCTCCAGTGTGATTTGCCGGGTTTTTTTCCCCATGCATTGTATGTTATCTTTTCCTAATTGTGATGTTCCTGTTTGCCAGTGCCCCGTGGAAGTGTTCCTAAAATGTCCCAGTTGACCAGGCTTTCCCAAGGACTATATTCACCAAGAATCTAAAAAGCCTATAAAAAAAGAAAGAAAGAAAGAAAGAAAGAAAGAAAGAAAGAAAGAAAGAAAAGAGAAAAAGCAAAGCGTAAGAACTAGACCCTGCTTCTGACACTCTATTAAACAGGCAGCCTAAGTTGGCATAATTGAGTTTGTGCTGAGGAAAGGGATTTCTTTTTCTTTCTTTTTTTTTCCCCTACAGAGTGATATTTCCTGTTTACTTAGAAAGAGGCCATCCAGCCACTCTAGCTGTTACAGCAGGGTGTTCAAGAAAATTGCATGACATCAAACACTTCCGGGCGGGGCTCTTCCAGGCAGGAAAATTAAAGTGATTTTGCTAACAAGAAAAATTTAAAGTCTGCCCCCAATTGGCAACAAAACCCTACTTGAGCTGCAGAAGTCAGATTTTGAGATAGAAATGGGTAAGAAATCCACAACCAAAGCCATTTGGAAGTGCAGAAGGGAGCCTCTCTCATAACTGTCCCTTGAGGGTCAACACCACCTACCCTCCTTTGACCAACTGCCCACTGTCACTTTTTAGCCCAAATCTCCATAGCAGGTCATGTCCTTCCAGCGTCCCCAGGCTGTAGGCTCCCAGCCTTGTGTCTGGACTGCTTCTGAGCCTGCCTGCTCTCCCAAGCAACCCTCCCAGCAGGCAGGCAGGCAGGCCAGCGTTTCCTGATGGGTGGAGGTATCTGTTTTACCTCTGGAATCTTCATGAGCATGGAAGGAGGGGTCAGCAGGACTTTCCCACGGGCCAGCTGTGAGCTCAATGACCTTCTAGTCTCTTGTCGGGTGCCCCTCCCCCAAGCCCATCCTTTTACACATCTTTGAAATCTGAAGCCTCCTTGTAGATTTGCAGCCTGTGATAACAACCAGCATAAGGCCCGTGTTTAAACAGCATTCTCTTTTTAACTGCCTCTGTCTTGTTGGAGCGGGGAATCCTCTTTGCTTACTTTAAGCTTTTCTTGCATGACCACAGCCCTGGGGCTTCCAGCAAAAGGAAACTTCTGTTTCCACGAGTCATTATGTTCAGAGATGGCCCAGCTCCCTGGAGGCCCCTCTGCCTGGCCTCCCTTCCCTGATCCCTCCTGGAGCTCAAATTCTGTGAAAAGCTCTTTGATTAACATAAGCCATTAATCCACTGTCCCCATCAAGTCATGCGGGCTTGGTGGATGGGGCAGCCTGGAGTTAAGATGGGAAGCTGCAGAGAGGAAGTGGTTCCCTGCAAATAATGTGAG
The DNA here is from genome assembly GCF_008632895.1 of Mastomys coucha. Lineage (NCBI taxonomy): Eukaryota > Metazoa > Chordata > Mammalia > Rodentia > Muridae > Mastomys > Mastomys coucha. The sequence continues at coordinate 56,480,710 of NW_022196914.1, read as the reverse complement.
CCAGGACATCAAGGCTAGGAGAGCAAGATCTGCAGAGCTGACCAGAGCAAAGAACACCTTAGAAGCATGATTGATTTGAAAGACACCACCAAGGCAGGGCCAGGACAGAACTCACTTCTGTTTCTCATCCTGGGAAACAAACCTGTATTTCCAAAGCCTAAGAAGGTTTCTCTATTCTTTCTCCATGCAGGCCCATTTCTCTCTCCTATTTGCACCATGATTGTCTTATTTTTAAAAAGACATGTTTGAGGCCCAGAGCAGATCTTTTGGTTGAACATGGCATGCAACAAAATTGCTGCAAAAGTAAGATGTGAATCCCTATCTCCCCATTCAAAAGAAAAACATACAAATACAAAGGCATTGCTCTCTCTACGCCAGCATGGTGTGGTAGTGATCTTCCTGGGTAGTCTTTACCCTCAAATTGTCTCTGCTCCCTGTTTTATAGTCTAGCTACATAAAGTACATTCCAAACTGCAAGACATAGTTATTCAGAATTTTATCTGGACACTGGGTTGGATCAGCCTGGGGTGAGGACCATCTACCATCTGTCCCCTTCAGAAGAACTGTTTCTGTCAGCTACCACATGCTTCCCAGGTGGTCCAAGAGGAAACTCTTCTACAATCTCCTAGACAACCAGTGGTCACAAAACCTTCTTGGTCACCATCTTGCCCACTTCTCACACATTTCCCTCAGCCTCTTCACTGTGTATAACCTTCACTCTCCATGACAGTACCCTTGTTACTTCTCAAATACATGCTGTGGCTTGGTCAGGTATAACTAGAGGTTAAGATACAACCGTGAGATTCGACAGAAGCCCCAGTTATGTGAGTGTCAGGGCCTTGACACCAGGGTAGACATCTGTTATCCCATGCCATCCATGTACAGGAAAAGGAAATTGAAAGCTGCTTCAAAAGTGAAACAGCTCCATCTGCACCTGCATTTTGAACTCCTCTTCTAACTAAAATCCCCACCGTTGCTCTACAGAATCAGTCCAGAATGCTCCCAAGTTTTATTATCTCTGAGTCTATAGGACTACCTTTATCTTATCTGTCTTCTGCTGATGGGCAGCCTACCTTACGTAGCTCAACATACTTGAAAGTAGAGAATAAGCAAGTCCATAAGGAGGGCGGGAGTTTGCTTGGGAAGACCTCATACAATAGGCTAGAGCAGTTGTCATGTTGTCTATGACCACCCCCTGGGATTTTAAGTGTTTCTCACTTCAGTGCCATTGCTATCTACCCAGGGAATGGACCCCTGAAAGACACACTGCAGTTAGAAGACAAACACTTGGAAGCAGACCACACACAGCTGTATCTTAGAGTCCCCCATCCATCTACTTCACCATTGCCTTAAATGGATCTAGGCCATCAGGAACAGTGCTTCTCAATGATTACACATAAATTGATAGATGGACCCTCATTTAGAAATCTCATCCAATCAGAGCTCAAGTTTGCACCAAAATCACACTTGCATTCAGAATATCTTAGGAGATCAAGGGGGAAGAAGGGGTGTGACGACCAAGGGGGAGTCCAGTGTTCCATTGATAACGTTCCAGCAATGAGATTAGTGCACCTGGGAGACATTCTAAACTCTAGGATTGTTTCCAGAGCATTCCATAGGAACACTTTCTGCCAACCACAATAGAATATGATATTCTCCAATTTGTGTCTACCGTATATCAAAAAGGCTTTTCCCTAGTTCTTCATCAAGATGCCTTACTTGTTCTGGTACAAAAGGCTCTGAAACCAGGATGCCTAGATTTGATTTGACCTTCACCTGGAACTGTAGACAATTAACATATAGTTTGGGGCCCAGTGGCTACATATCAGGTTTCTTTTAAATCCCATATTGTGCCAAACACAGTTACCAACTACCCACGAACCCCCTCCTCCACCCCCACATAGGCCTTCTGGGACAACAAACATCCACACAGTGGAGCGCCCTGAAGTGGCCTATGTGTTTGTTCATGTTTGCATTCTGCTGACCAAAGTGTCTATTTTAGGTAAAATTTCTCTTGTAATCTGACAAAAGGAAGTTGTCAGGATCTCTTAGCCATATTGCATGCTCTTTCCCTGTTTCAGGAAACTGGCAGCTCTCCATGTACTGGTCTGTCGCTTTCACTCTTGACCATCCCATTGTCCTATTCCCCTGTCAACAGTCTCTTACCAACCACACGCAAGCCATCAATCAATGGGGCTTCCCTACACTTTTCTCAACACCCAGATGCAGTTTAGTAAGTCCAGCATTTCCAGCCACAGGGTACACAGCCTATGTGTCTGTTAGGTCGCTGATTAAATCGGTAGAGCTGGGTAGAGGAGAGAGTTGGGTAGAGTACATAGGTCTCTTCTTTCACATGCTTTTTGGGCTAATACCATCTAAGGCTTGGCCTCCAGTAGGTGCTAGGTGTTGAGGCACTGGACTGTATGCAGATATTTAACCCTTTACAGTGTTTCTTTGAGAACACAGAGCAGGGAATGACAGAAAAGATAGTCTCATATCTTGTATTAGGTCTCTATCAATATCTTATTTTTCCAAGTTTTGAACAAGTTATAATCTACAACAAACAGGTAGTACAAGAACTATGCATGACTGGGGATTACTTGAGACAGAATGAACCGCCTCTAGGTAGTACTAAACAGTACTTAAACACACACACACACACACACACACACATTCATGTCTATGTTTCTTTAAATGGTCTCAACAGGAAATTGCACTAAGATATTGATCAAAGAAGAAACGGCAGCAAAGATAGCCGGTACCTTGCTGGAGATGTTTGTGTCTCCAGAGCTGTTCTTTACAGGGAGCTAGGCAGTAAGTGTGTCCCCTGTAGGCATGCTAGAAGCTTTCTTTCCAGGGCCTTAGCATGCCAGCGGTCAGCCTCTAGTCCAACCCTCCTCAGGGTGTTTCCTTTCTGATGGTAGAGATCTGTGGCCCAGTCATACTGTCTTGCAGACTTTCCCCTTCTCTTGCCTCTGCAGATAAACCACCCAGAAAACGGGTCCTGACCACAGGAGGCCAGGGAGTTTACTGGTTCCAGTTTGAAATAGATTGCAGGGTTGTTCCCAAGTGTTTTGAAGCTGCAATGGATCTTTGAGGATCTAGATCGTCCAAGGAAGTAGGGCAAAGAGAGAGTATAGTCTCTGGCACTCGTAAGTACTCTAAGTACCTACTCAGAGCTGAAGGCCAGATGCTTAAACTACAACCATTGCCCATCCTTGGCCTGCCCTACCATATCTGCACGGCCCCTAGAGCTAAGAAAATCAGGAACTAAGAAGAAACAACAGCTTTCAGCCTTTGGTTCAAACTCAGAGAAGTTTCTACACCAAGCCGAATACCATCCCTGACAGCAAGAAGATAGTGCCCCTGAGGAGCTCCCAGGTCCTCTGAGAAAGACTGACCAGCCTGACATACAGGATAGTGCCACCTAAATCCAGCCATGGCTGGGAACAGGCTCAACCTTGTTCTGAGAGCCAGTGGCTTAAGTTTCAGAAATTTTAAAAGGCAGTAAAGAAATGTAGCCGTCATTACAATTAAATCAGTTATTTTTTTAAAACAATATATATTCAAAACTCATCACTTCCTACTTATTTTCTACATTTTTTTTCTATTAGCCATTCCCTTGAGGAAAGTAAGATATGCCTATTATATCTCAATTTTGGAAGTACTGTAATAATGGTGTCCTATTGGATGTATATTCCCAATGACAGGGTCAGTGACATTATGCTGAGCTCATCCACAGTGGTAACAGTTACAGCATGGAAAACGACAAATGCTACGAGTCAGACTCCTCCTACCCCTATGTAACTCCAGGCCCTGGTAAACATTCGCCAACATATCACTATCTGAAGCCATTTAGTCATGAAGACTATTTAGCTCCCCATAACTGGGCAGTAGCGTGCTTCCCTAGCATGCATGGGGCTCTGGGTTTGTTGGGGAAGGAGCTTGGGCCTCCTAATGTACAGATCCAGGCCAGGTGGAGTTGAATGTCCCCTTGGGCTTGTGAGTCAGCATATCATTACTCAGAAGTTCAAGGGAAGGAAAGATTTAGGAAGTGCTCATGTCAATACTCAAAGGCTTCTTTCCACATTCCTAATTGGCTCAGACTGGGACCAGCCATGCAGAGAACCCATTGGCCTCTGGGTGTTGTTCCTTCAGGGAGAATTGCAGTAAGTTAGCTATTACACGTACTTTCCCAAATGTAGTTTCATATTCTCTGCCTGACCCAGGAGTACATTGAACAGACTATGTGCTCTTAGTCAGGGTCTAGCCAAAGGAAAGCTCTAGAAGAGGTACACTTCCACTCGGACTATAACCCCACCCTGCTTTTGGCAACTCGATCTTAGCAGTGGTCCTGTCCTTGGTTTGGGTGTGTGAGTGTCTTGGCGTTGTATCCTTTCTCTTTTCTATATTCAGTGCTCTGTCTGCTGTCCCACTGTGTGATCCAGTCCCCCTGTTGTAGTGTATATCTGTGCTGCATGTGTGACCCTCAGTAATTCCCACGTCAGCTTTCTGGAGTCTCCATCAAGTTCCACCAACCCTGCTGTGAGTTCATCTTTCTGGTATGCTCCTTTGTGTCTCGTTTCTGATTGCCAAAATGTTGGGCCAAATGCATTTTCACCAAATGTCCCGAGACGGCCATGTGTATCCTTGTGACAGGGCATGCTCCGTGTGGGATGGCTCGTGTGCAGTGTAGATCTATCACATGTGGAAGTGTGTATACATTTATATGCCAGATACTATCATTCATGTAACAGCTGCAAAGGTATTTAATGTACATCAGATTAATAAAAGAGCGTTTTTGCTCCATTATATTCAAATAAAGATTGCTATGTGACTGACAGTCCCTTCTAAACAACGCAAAAAAGCACAAACATTTTGCTGGGGATGGATGGGAAGTGGGGGTAACAAGTGTGTGTTCAAGAGACCAAAGGAAGAGAATTGAGAGTTTAAGGCCAACCTGGGCCACATAGAAAGACTTCATCTCAGGTAGAGGGGGGTGCAAAACAAATGAAGAAATTCAAAAGCACACTTTTATGTCCTAGGGTTCCAGAGAAAGCCAATTCCTCTGGTTCAGGCCAGTTTTAGTTGCTATTGTGGGCTGGTTCCATGGGTACTGGTTGTTGACTTCACAGGAATCCTTTCCAATGGTTACCTAGAACCTCTAGGAAGAAAATGTTTCTAGGGGGTTGGTTGCTGGTGAACCAGATGCTTGTGTTATTTTGCCCTAAAGCAAGAACACTTAACAGATTTCTATCTCACATATCACCTCTAATTAATTGATAATAACTGTTTGGAACATTCATTTGAGAACAATGAGGGGGAAATGCTATATTTGATGGTGTTCAAATTAGAGGCAGAAACAGGAGATGGCAAAACACATATTTGCTGCTCCCCAAAGATGACTTTTGACTGGTTTTAAGAGAACACCCCAGTACTCCCTTCTCTTCTTTAATATAGGGCCTTACTGTGTTTGACAGGCTACACTCCAGAGATCCTCCTACCTGTTTCCAGGATAGCCATGATACCAGCTCAAATCATAGCTTCCCACCAAGAACTTGCATTTTTAAGTGTGCATGTGTCTATATAAATATACATCATTTGTATGGAAGTCCCTGAAGAGGACAAAAGAAAGTGTAGGGTCCCCTGCAGCTGCAGCTGTAGACCATCCTAAACTACCAGTGTGGGTGCTGGGAACTGAGCTTGGATCCCTGGAAGAGCACAAGCACTCCTCACCACTGAACTAGCTTTCCATTCCCAAGAACTTTTAGGAACAACAAAGTTAGTACATGTTGCTTGCAACCACGACCAAGACCCTTGGGAGTGAGGCTAAGAGGGATCTGAGTCAAGGTCACAGACTCTGGGAGTTGGGCAAGTGGCAAAAGCAAACATTTATTACAGGAACTGGGCAAACCTTTATGCCCCACCTCCCAGCATCTCACTGGCTCTTATGTAACCACATATGATTCGGTCTTTTTCTCAATGGCTCACACCATCATCTAATCCAGTATCAGCAGCCTCTAGCTATCCTGGCAGATTCTAGGTTGGCTCAGGGAAGAAGTATCCGGCATATATGCCAGCATTGTGTCTGGGCCTGCTTAGCTTAGTTCCTCCTACAAATTGTACTGTGAGTTGACAACATTAATGACCACCCAGGTTCTTTCCCTCTTTTGGATCAGCTCTCCTTAGTGTGCTGGTTTTCATCCCATAGGGACTCAAGATAGTGGCAGGAACTCTAAATAGCTTATATTGACATAATAATCTAAGGGCCAGAAGCAACTATTCCCTCTTCCTGATCCTTTTTTTTTTTTTTTCATAAAGGAAAAAGTCCGGAGTGTTCTACCAGACTTCCCTGCCTCAGTGGCTGGATTTGAGCCATCTACATACGCCTCAGCCTATCACAGGCAATCAGATCTTGCGTATCATATTGCTCAGAGCAGTCATGATTCACATTTCCACAGAGCTTGACAGGAGCTCTTCTCCTTTGAAGCTGTTAGCTTCTGACTGCCTGAACAAATTTGGGGTTTCATGAACAAAGAAGAGAAGAAGTTAACTAGAGAGTGGAGCATGAGCGCTGAAACCAGGCTGCCTAAAACCAGTAACCACACTAACCATGTACAGTTAAACTAAACTTCAGTTAGGAATTCAGTGGCTCTGCCACACTTAGCTGCATTTTGGGCATTCAGCTGTCACCTGTGACTCGGATGACCACCATTTTCTGTAGTACAAATATAGAGCATCCAGCCATCATAAGGTTCTCTTGCTACCTTTACCCTCCGCAGGCCTCCTTCTTTTGGTACATACCCTGATTTCCTCCAAGTATTCTCCCCCTAGGTCCTCTCTCATTGCCATAGCAACCTTATTCACTCTTTACTAATCTTAATCTTCCAGATTTGGGCACATTAAAAATGAACAAACAAACAAATAAACAAAGATAATAATAACTGGGCAGTGGTGGCACACACCTTTAATCCCAGCGCTTGAGAGGCAGAGGCAGGAGGATCTCTTTGAGTTTGAGGCCAGCCTGGTCTACAGAGCAGTTCCGAGACAGCCAGGGCTATATAGAGAAACCCTGTCTTAAAAAAAAAAAAAACAAATCAATGTCTTCATAAGTAGTCCATGCTGATTTGGGGCTCACAATTTTACCTCTCAGTGCTAGGACTACAGACCTGTGTCACCACAGCAGGTTTCAGAAATTCTAAAAAACAGAAAACAAAAACAAAACAAAACAAAACAAACAAAAAACTATAATCAGAATCTCCAAGATTTTATTCTTGGCTTTGCTTAAGAATAAAAACCAAGGCTGGTGAGATGGCTCGTTGGGAAGAGCACTGACTGCTCTTCTGAAGGTCCTGAGTTCAAATCCCATCAACCACATGGTGGTTCACAACCACCCGTAATGAGATCTGACGTCCTCTTCTGGTGCATCTGAAGACAGCTACAGTGTACTTATTTATAATAATAAATAAATCTTTGAAAAACACTTTGTTAAAAAAAGGAATAAAAACCAGTATCCACTTATTTTCACTTTTTTCTTGTTCCATGGTGAGGCTTTGATGAAAGAGAGCCCAAGATAATGCACCTTTCAGGGGTGGAAGCCGAGGATGCTGGGATGCAGGTAAGTTGAGAAAGGAAGAGTCTGAGTTCTTTTGCCTGCTTCTTTTCTTTGCATCTTTCCAAGTCAGCAGTTCAACCTATGGCTGGAGACCCCTGTGGCAAACTTCTATCTCTGAAGATTTCACATTACAATTCATAACAGTGGCAAACTAACAGTTATGAAATAGCAATGGAAGTAATTTTATGATTAGGGTCACCACAACATGAGGAACTGTATCAGAGGGTCACCGCATTAGGGAGGTTGAGAACTACTGTCTGTATGTGATGTGAACTCCTACGTAGGCATATTTATTGTGTGTCAGCTTGAGTGGGTGCAGGTTATGTGTGTGTATGAACATGTGTGCACATGTGCAAACATGAGGAAGCAGAAGTCGATGCCAGGTGTTTCCCCAATTGCCCTTTATTTATTGAGACAGAGCTCTCACTGAACCCAGAGCTCACCAATTCTGGCTAGTCTACCATGCCAGCTTGCCCCCAGATTCCCTGATTCTACCTCACACTGGGATAACAGCCATTTCTGCGTGGCTGAGATTTGGCATTTGCACAGTGAGTGCTTTATAGACTGAGTCATCTCCCAGCTCCCCATGCCTTTTGTGAGCTAAGGTCTCAGATAGCCCAAGAGAGCCTGGCATTTCAGATCCTCTTGCTTCTAACCCAAGTGCTGGAATTACAGTTATGGACCAGCACAATCTGGCTTCTTCAGTTTTCAACACTGAAGGTGAAGAGTTAGATCCCAGTCCCCGCCAAGGGTTTTCAGGACAGTATCTATCAGCCTGGCTTAGCCTGGTGTTGGAACTATTCTCACCATGTGTATCTGATCAATATGTGGATCACAACGACATAATGTAGTTTTGAATGTGTATCTAGTAAATGAAATTGTCATGTAATTCATGCATTACTATTCATGCACTAGTCAGTTATATCTGCCATAGTATATGCCCATTGACAGTGACCACCTTATTCAGATGTTATCAAATGCTCTTCCCTCGGTACCTTGCTGGGTCCTGATACCTTATAGGGACACTGGTCTGTATTGGGTGAGGGCCCTCAAAATGCTCTCATAGTAGTTTTGCTTAAAAATATTATCTCTGAACATAATCATATTCTGAGGTCCTGAGGGATAGAGAACAAACCTATAAATTCAGGAAGACCACTTCAGCCCAGCTCACTATCCCAAGTGCTACTGACTTCACTGTCCTTGTGGATGGTCACATTTTTTCCATGTCTATATATAGAATGTGATTGAACATGTCTCTGGTCACATGAGGATAGTATGGACTCTGTGCATATATTTACACTTGTAATGAGCTGTTCCTACACAATGGGAGGTTAGCCCTGGACTGACCTTGGGGCCCTGCACTCATAAACCAGAGAAAACACTAGGGCAGCTCCCAAGTCAGGCTGGGCCAGCTGGTGAAGTCTATAGCAAGCCCTAGCAGGCTGGCTAGCCTGAGGAGCCTGTATCAGGCCCTTCTTACAGCCATGGCTACAGTCCCTCTTCTGCCTCTCTCCGCTTTAGAACTGCACTGGGAACCACACTTCATAACAGAACACTTTCCTTTGCTCCAGACATCAGTGCCTCATGCCTTTGCATCCACCACAGCCTCTGAGCAAACCAGCCCACAGCCTTACCACATCATCCTGGTCCTGAGAAGCTCCTCCATGACAAGGGCCAGCTTGGTTCCTGATGGCTACGAGAAGAGCTAGGGAAAGGGGTCGGGGGGGGGGGTTCTAGAGAGTGGGTAAGACCATGTTACCAGTCACTGATATAATCCCTTTTTAGGTGGAGATGGCATGTGCAGGATCACCTCCTGTAATTTGCAGTCCAGACACCAGGTGGAGAAGTGAACCCCATAAAAGAGGCAGGTTACTGAAGACAGCCAGGATCCTGCAGCCAGAGAGACTCCTAGGGCCAGAAAGAAGGAAGCAAAGGCTGCAGGGCAGTCTGAGGTCAAAGTCCAGTGCTCCAAGCATACCTGCAGGGCAGTCTGGGGTCAGAGTCTAATGCTCTAAGCATACCTGTATTCCATGCCTGCAGTGTGTGTCTGCACCCACACTGCCCAAGAACCAATGGGAAGGCAGAAGAGAAAGCTGTGTCCTCGATGTCATCACTCATATACACCCAGTTTCAGGCTCTCCCCTCAGGTGGTACTCTGAACAGAAGTGCCCTTCGGACGGAGGTTTTCAAGGAAAACTCGTCAGCAAATTCAAGCTTGGGTGGAGCTGTAGGGAAAGCTGTGCTTCCATGGGAAGTTTATCGATCACAGCTACCTCAACTTTTATTCTTCAAAAACTGTGGCCACGACCAGCCTAACGGGGCTGTCAGTTACCCTCTCTCTCAGGGAGCCTTGCTGGGTTGTCCTCCCTTCTTGACACCTGCAAAATTTCCAGACTTCTAAAAAAGCTTAGGCTCTTGTGAGTCTCGATGCTCTGCTGGCACCAACAGCCCTGAACCTCAGAGGTGGAGGCTGGGGGGAGGTCTCCATTTCAAAGAACAACAGTTTGGGCAGTAGTAGTTTCAGGAGCTAGTTTTGGTTGGTAGGTTGGTTGGTTGGTTGGTTGGTTAGTTAGTTGGTTGTGGGTGGGTTGTGGGGTGCTTTTTAATAGAAATGGCAGAGGGGCAGAGATATATAGGTCAGTGGATAAGCACTTACCTAATATGCATATATGCATGAAGCCCTGGGCTCAACCCCTGGCACTAAAAAATAAAATGAGATGAGATCCAGGGAGAGAGGGAATAAAAACTACAAACACAATTCTGGGAGGAACTACAAACACAAAATTAATTACAAAAATAGCTCTTTAAAAATGTGTAAATAAACTCCAATAATTTTTTTAAAAAATTTAAAACGCTGATAAATATAACAAACTCTGACAAAATCCAGAAAAAATAATAGCTTTATTAACTTCCTGACATGTCTCTAGAATGTCTCTTACCTTAGATTTAGGTTGTATATTCTTTGTGTGACTTCATGCAGCAATAACTTTGTTATCCCATGTTGGATAGATGAAACAGAAAGATAAAAGTTCTATTTTTCTTTCCATTAGACTTAAGTTTTGTTTTGTTGTTTGTTTGTTTGTTTGTTTGTTTTCAACACTGCATCTTGCCACATAGCTCAGGCTGACTTTGAACTTGCAATTTTCCGATCTCAGCCTCAGGAGTGTTGGTGTTACAAAGCATGGACCCCTGTGCCCAGGCAGGTTTCTGCTACTCTTTAATCTTCTCCTGTTTCTTCCTCACTTCCCACATACTTTCTAGGCCCAAGACACAAACTATGCTCACATTTGTTATCCAGGCACCAGCCACCAAAGAGACTTTGAGCAATGCAAACACATGCTCTGAACCCAAACTGAATATATTCTTCAACTCCTTCCTCATGACATATCCCCTAAAGGTCCAGGTCTACCCAACACAGGGACAAGGTTGAAGGAGCAAAGGCAGCAACAGTTTTAACCTATGAAGGAAACAATCTGTTATTGTTCTGTGATTTTCCCAGTTGTGCAAAAATATTCAAAAGCCTCTGAACATGTGAACATACTGCTGGGCCCCTCAAAGCCCCTCAGAAAGGGACCTGTGCATATGGGGGAGTGGGAGGCTTAATCTGCATTTGCTTCTGGGTAAACATTCTTTTCAGTCTGGAAGTTGGACAGGCAGATGTGGGTCTGAATCCTGACCTAGCTGCTTGGCAGCTATGTGGGGAGGAAGTGAAAATTATCGCTTTTGAACATTCATTTCTGCAACTTTATGTTAGAAATGATGACAGTTTGTATTTCTTTGGTGTCTGTACAGAAAAAGCTTAGCAATGTGCCTGGTGTACACCCACCCAGCAAAGGGCAGCCTCTAACTGCCAGCATGGGTTCAAATCTGCCTTAGGTGGCAGCTTGTGGTCAGTGCTCCTCCTCCCCTGCTTTTACAACAGGGAGCCAGGTCTCTTTGAGCACTTAATCACAGTGACAGGTTGCAATGGAATCCAGCATTGCCTAATATTCTTAAAACTGTGACAAGCCAAGTGTGTTGGAAAGCTGAGTCAGGAGGATGGTCATTCATGAAGGCACCTAGGTCTACAGTGACTATGGCTGCAACCCTAAGGCACTCAACCACATCTCCCAAGTCCTATCCTGGTCCCATTTTCTAAAGATGTAGCCTATATAATGCCTGGTCTGAGCATCTGGGTGGTCAGTGCAGGTTCAAATCTGCTTTAGAAGGGGGCCCCCCAGCCTCCCCCCACCCTGTTCCCTGCTTTTGCTACAGGTCTGCTGAAGTACAGTGATCATGGGAGCCAGACTTTCTTAGAGCGCTCAAACTGGGTGACAAGTTGCAATGGAATCCAGCATTGCCCAATGTTCCCAAAACTGTGGCAAGCCCGGTGTGGCAGCACATGTCCATCATGTCAGCACTTGGGAGGCTGGGACAGGAGGTTAGGCATGTGTGAAAGTGGAGGTGGGGCAGGGTGGGGTGTGGAGGGTGGAGGGGGCCCTGACAGTCAGGAGGAGGAGGGGAAGAATGCCTAACATACATGGGGGCCTTACCAACTCTACCCATCCTGAAGTTCAGCACAAGCCATGGAGGATTTGTGCCTTCCCCTGTTACCCAAGGCTTTGCCATTCATCCTAAGGGTTCAAAGGAGCTTGAGGCATGGCATTTGATCAAGACTCCAAGCCTTTTCCAGCTACTGCCTTATGAGTCTCACCTTGAGATTTCCCAGGAAAATGACCAAAGATCAACTGCTCACAATAGGCGAAGTTAACAAGGTGGTAGTGGAAGAAATGAATAATTTACAGAGAGGAGCAGAATCCAAGGCAGTATTACACAATCTCTTCATAAGGGAAGACAATACAAGGAGCCATTGGTGATATGCCTGGAGCTCATTGTGGTCCGAACGTACAGAGCACCGGGAGGTGGTCAAGGGAGGACAGTGTAACCAAAAGATAAGACCTCCGTCTCTAGATTAAAGCCGACCTAAGTTCAATCCAGTTCCCAGCCAAACAGGAAGGTTTCTGCCTATAATCTCAGTACTTGCAAATGGCCAAAGCAGAGAATGAAACAAGTTTGAGGCCAGCCTGAGCTAAACTGAGAAATCCTTTCTAGACGAACAAATCATAACTCCCCATCTCAACCTAAATAGGAATACATGTTTCCTTGTTTGAAAGGTTTGGCTAATAAAATTCAAGGACACAACACACTATTTTTATTGTATATATTTAATGTATATTAACATGCTTGTGTGCATGTGTTTTGTGTGTATATATGTGGGGGTGTACATGCTTGGAGGTCTAAAAACCTTGGGAATAAAATTCTTCCCATTCCTTGGGAAACAGACTGGATTCCTTTGAGGCAACCACTGACAATGACAGCTCTGACCTAGGCAGAATAAGTCTGGAGCTAAGTCAGTCAGAGGAGATAAGAAGGCCATAAAATCCCCCATCCAAAGAACAGCCTGGAGGTAACCACAAGATGGGATAATATCTTATCTCAGGGTGGGCCATCTGTGCTGGGAAGCCTTATATGGTTTGAGATCACCCTGTGGCTAAACGTTCAAGACACAGGAATGCAATCTACTGACTACCTGGACGTAAGCCAATCAGAAACCGACCCATATAACATCCCCAGCACCCACCAATGAAGTTTTAGATTACCTAGCCCTAGCTAAAATTCCTCCAATTCCCTATTTTTTCAAAAAAAAAAAAAAAAAAGCCTAAGCACTTTGTCTTGAGGCACCACTTTGATAAATGGTTGACTCCTGCATGCTGGTAATTTCTGCAGAATACTATTTGAGTCTGGGGTCTTCCTCCAGTGATTCTTGGGCCCTAATACACATGTGTGAGTGTGTGTATGTGGAAGCCAGAGCCAACGTTGTACATTTGGGTATCTTCCTTGCTCTCGTCCACCTTACTTTTTGAGACAGAGTCTCTCACTAAACCTGAAGCTGATCAGTTGGCTAGACTGGCTGGCCAGCAGGAGCTAGGGATCCTCGCGCACCCCCACCAGAACTGGGATTACTGCACCCAGCTTTTTAGGTAGATGTTGGGGATCCAAACACAGACCCTCCCTCATGTTTTCCCACCAAACACTTTACCTACTGAGTCATCTACTCAAGCCCATATGACAGGACTTTTTATATAAATAGAACATATTCTTTTAATTAAGTCTTCTAATGCTTAGAAATTCCTAATTTTAAGACAAGAATATAGCTCAGAGGTGTACTTGCCCAGTATATGCAAGGTCCTGGGATTAATCTGTAGCGAGACTATCTTGTGTAATGTATGGATGCATTATCTGTCAATTAAAAAATACCATGGCCTATAGAAAAGGGTAGACTAGAAGATGGGGCATCTGGTAGGCAGAAAGAATTATGGGATAGAGCCAAGCAAGGGAAGAGTCACTGAGGAAGATATGAGGACAGAAGCATATTACCTGAGCAGAGGTAATCAGCCACATAGCAGAGTGTAGATTAGTAGATTAGTATAAATGGGTTATTAGTTGGGAATGAGCCTAGCTATATGGCTTAGGTATTTGTAAAAATATTCTTAGTCTGAGTTGTTACACCAAGGAGGAAAAAAATTTCATTTTACATTAATCCCCAGACACACACACACACACACACACAAACCATTCTCAATATTAATATACTCTAAGTTACCAATCTTATCATTTAAGTTAGTGCTATAAATAAAGATCTTAAGTCTTTGTCTACTTCAAGGTCATAAAGACATCCCCTTTACTTATCAATTTTGCTGTTTTGTTGTTGCTGTTGTTTTCAAAGATTTATTTATTTACACTGTAGATCTCTTCAGAAACACCAGAAGAGGACATTCCCCAACAAAAACAGATCCCATTACAGATGGTTGTGAGCCACCATGTGGTTGCTGGGAATTGAACTTAGGACCTCTGGAAAAGCAGTCAGTGCTCTTAACCACTGAGCCATCTCTCCAGCCCTTGTTTTATTTTGTTTTGTTTTGTTTTGTTTTGTTTTTGTTTTTGTTTTTGCTCTTTTAAAAAAGTTTATTTAGAATACCTACTTGTAGAAGTCAATATAATTTTATAGATCATTAGAAAAATTCATTTCTCTCTGCAAACATAACAGGTTAGAAATAATAGATTAGAAATGTATACATTACAAAACCACCTGTGACTTTCTATGCATTTACTATGCACCTTAAGGGAATTCTACAGTGTGCTATGTTTACACTGCAGGTGACACTTATATCCTATCATACAAAACTTACCAGTGCTAGTGCTTGACTTTATAAACCCATTAACTGAAGTATTTAAAATTAAATGTATATTTAACATGCCAAAAGTGGAAATAAATTCATTTGAGGTTCTGTGGTTCATCATTCAAAAGGTTCATGGCATTTGTTTTCAAATAATTTCAATATTATGATATTAAAATAATTTTATGATAAATAAAGAGGCTGATTTTTCTAAATGCTTCATAAAGTATAGTCACATTTATTTTTGTCAAGGTTTTCCTGTGCCTCTCACTAAATATGCTAATCTTATTAATAAGACACTGGTCCTGTACAATATTAACAGCCCATCTTCAATTAAAAACTGTAACAAAATAGTACTTTAATTGTAACAAAAATTGAATATACTAAACCCACATGATACATAACAAAATGAAACCAAATTATGCAATGGTGGCAGGTTATACATTTTAAAGAATTTCTTTTTATATTTAGTCAAATAAGAAGTTGAAATGTAAACTTATTAAATTATGAAAGTTTCCTCCCACTGGGTCAAACTGGAAAATTTGATATAAACACAATCATTTTCTTTATTTATATTTAACATAATTCAAAATAGTCTACAATTTGGTGTATGGCTCATCGTATGCCATCATACCTGTTATATGACCGAAAAATAGCAAAAACAAACTATTTACTGCTGACTAGAAATGCTAAACACTGAAAAAACATGAAGTTTTATATATTTGTTTTTTAAAATTTTGATGAAGATATTCTTCAAAAAGTTAAAACTGCCTTCCACAAAATTCTGTGAATATGGCACAAGTTGACACCCAAAAAACAGTGTGAATTCCATCAAAAAGGCACTGTTTACAATACTCAGAACAACCTGACAAGTTTACTTCATTGATGTCTGAGTATGAATATATTTGAAATAGTTAGCTACACAAACCCTTATAAAAGTACAGCATTACTGGTTACATATTCTTCAGCTATATAACAGGAGATAAAGTAACACAGAAAAATGACCCTTTTATGACAAATAAGCTACAAACACTTTGAACACATTATGGTTCTGTAACAAAAAAATAACCAAAATATTTCCTTAAAGGCATAAAAGCATGAAATATTAAATGAGCATTGTATCTTTCAAGGCCAACTTTTCAATGGAATGCAGTTGTCAACTGAGCTGTGACAAAGATCATCACTGCCCCTTTCTAAGTCATACTAAAAAAAAAGAGTAGCGATAGGAATTACAAGTTAAATACCTATTGCTGTAGCACACTAATACTTCATATGCCTATTACTATCTTTTCTTAATCAGCAATAGCTCACTAAATGGCAGACAACTAAAGACATTTAACAAATGTGTCAATAATTGCGATTATTGAAATTTTTATGTGAGAAAGTGAAGTTTTGGATAGGTGAAAAAAAACTGGTCATAGTCACAAGCCCTAGAAAGCACAATGAGTTTTCAGCAAGTTTGAACAGTTAGTCACACACAAATTATGAATCCATCTATGAAGAAAGTTAACCCTTAGGTCAGATTGTTCAAGGTCACACACTGACTAAACTCAAGATCATATGTTGTTTAAAGGACTTACATATGAATCCACCAATTTCTGAGGTTTTTTTTTTTTCTTTTTGGTTTTTCGAGACAGGGTTTCTCTGTATAGTCCTGGCTGTCCTGGAACTCACTCTGTAGACCAGGCTGGCCTCGAACTCAGAAATCCACCTGCCTCTGCCTCCCAAGTGCTGGGATTAAAGGCATGTGCCACCACTGCCCAGCCAATTCCTGAGTTTTGTGTTCAGTTCACAGAAAGAAACTCATACAATTAACTTGACATTTCCATCCATATTCTGCTGGAATTTACTTTGTGCATCTTTGGTATTCATCAACAAGTCAAAAGACAGCACTCTTAGGTGGGTGATCCTGAGAGTTACAGAGACATTGGCATTTGAATCGACAACAAAAGATGCTCATCCAGAAAAAGAGAAAGAACACCCACCAACCAATACAAATAATCCAAGTTGAGCATATTGAAATCCAAAATGCTCCCCTTAGGAATTGAAAGTGAACTGCAACCCACAAGCTCTTGCTTTGAACACTTAGTCCTCAGATGGTGTCTGCTATCTGGGGATGTGGTTGGGTGCTTTGGGACAAGGGGGCCAGTTAAAGGAAGTGAGTCACTGTGAGCTATGCTTTGGAAGGTTACAAGTGGTCCCCAGTCCTGTCCTCTTTTTCTGTTTCCCATTGACCACGAGGTAAAGAACTTTTCCCACTTTAGGCTTCAGGCTGTTCTTCCTCAGCGGAGGCCCAGACTCAAGGACTATGCGTAGACATCTGAAAGTGTGTAAAACAAGTCCTTATCAGTGAGTTATTTGTGTCACAGCTACACAGAAGTAATCAGTACACTTCCAAATTTTGGGAGGATCATTGACATAATGTTGCAAGTCAAAAAACACTGTGTAAGAGTAGAAGTTAGGCAGCCTGAGTTACCAGTGAGATTTTTGCCAGCGTGGCTATATGATTAAACTCCATCTTGAATAAGGATGAAGTAAGAGTGTTGATGTACGTCTGTGGGACAACCTTTGTTAGATACACAAAGGCCTTGTGTCAGTCAACAGCATGAAAAGCAGAAGAAGAAGAAAAAGGTTGTACGTAAAAATCATCTTCAGACTGTGTATAAAAAATATGTGAAATAGAAATTAATTTTATACCTAGCCTTAGACACTACCCCCAAGATATCTCATTACATATATACACTATATGTAGCTATTCCAAAACCCAAAGGGAAACCTGGAACAATTCTGCATTCAAGCTTTTCAGCAAAGGGTTATGCTGCCACCATTATAACCAAACAGAAAAGGAACTAAGCTAAATAACAACTCCACATAAATGACAACAAAAGAAAATAGCTTCTCTTTAGTTTTTCTTTTGTTTTCCTATATTTTCTTCTTTCCTTATTCTTTCCTCCCTTCCTTCCTTTCTTTTTTTCCTCCAGACAAGCCCCTAGCCTCTGCCTCCCAAGTGGTAGGTTTCTGGATATGCCAGGCTTGGGCTCAAAGCTCCATACTTCCGGACATGTTAGCTATATCCAATCAAATGATGGAGTGTGTTGTTTCTGCTCACAAATGCCAACCATGCAGCTCAAAATCTGAGCTCTGGGGCAGCTGTCAGTCTGAGATGCAGTTCATGTTCATTTTACTTACATAAGCAAGCATGGAGCCAGACATGGGTAGACACTTAGCAGCTACCTCCCCAGTATCTGTAGATCCCTTGGTATAACTCCTATCAGGACTGATTTCAGACCAACAGTGTGAAGCCTCTGAAGATGGAGATGGGAGGCATTCTCAGGATAGATAGATACAACAGGCAGAAATAACTACAAGAGCATTAGTGGTAGTAAATGTGGGGAAAAGAACCCAGAAGTGATAAGCATGGAGGGTTAGCTACCTTCACTTTTAATATTTAATTTATTTAATTATAACTTCCCATAAGTTAACTTTTGGCAATGGCTGTGATTAAACACCATTGCAAAATTTTTGAAATTTCAGCAATTTGCTATAAATCCAACACTCTAGCAGCCCACTGATAGTAACCCCAGGGAATCATTCAATCTGGTCCTGATGATGAAATGATGCCTATGCCTCAATGCAACCGTCGGTTCCCTGCTATGCTAGCACCAGAGCAGAAGAGGGAAGAGAGAAGAGTTAGCGAGCCCAGCACCCACTGTGTGACAGTCCTTGTGTTCCAGTTTAGTGATGGTTATAATTTCACTTCCCCTCACATTCGTCTCAGACGAAAGAGATTAAGCCACATCCCACTGGGTGTAAACTTGTAGTTAGGTTCCATGGACCATGCCTTACATATGGCAGCCGTGAATATTGTAAGGTGCCTTGGACCATGCCTTACACACGGCAACCTGGACTATTGTAAGGAGCCTTGGGCCACATGCCAGACACATGGCAGCCACGGGAGTCATATCTGTTGTATGAATAGGCAAATGCCCAGGCTGAGAATGAAGAGGCTCCTGGGTACACACATTCACAGCCATCTAGGGTCTGATCCATGCAACCACTTCTTGCCTCCTTTCCTTCCATACCCAAGTACACAGACATCAACTAGACTTAGCGTGCTGCCAAGCAACAATTCTGCTGCCCCTTTAACCAACAAGGCTCTTCTGCCATGCTTCCTTCTCAGGTCAGGTTTCCCTAGAAACAGATTAAGAGAGAGACCTTAGCACGGCCGTCCGTCTGTTGATTAGTGCTCTTGGGAATAGCTGCCTAGGAAGAGAGAAGGACATGGCAGAAAGAAGGCTCTAGGGTGTGGCAGTGGGAGGCTCTATGAGGATAGAGAGTGTTCTAGAACTCTCCTGATGGAGGCAATGGGAGGGACCATTATGTTGCAGCATTTTCTCTGTCCAATCACATTAGGGCAGTGACAAGCCTATGATTGGAGAGGAATAGAGAGGTGGAGCTAGAGTTGGAGGAGGAGAAAGGTCAGGAGCAGGAGCAGATATTTTTCATCATGGAGTCAGACGATGAGGACGAGTCAGACGCCATGTGGTTATAACCAGGCTAAGGTTTTTACAAGGTTGAATTAATTGGGTCAAAATATTGTCTTTATTATTTGGTTCTGAAATTATTGTATTGGCATCTTGTAAATTGATATTTTATTATTATATAAACCTGATTGGATATTAAAGCCTTAAGAGTCATGCATTATCTACCGGGTACTAGGCGCTAGCTAGATGAATGATTGTGGGGGGTGTGTAAAGCGTTGCAGTTGAGCGAGATGTTGCAGTTTGCTGGGAGAAAATAACAAGAACCCGCCCAAACTTAGTGTTGAGACCTGACGGTGACAGAAGAACATGATGCGGCAGGAAAGGGAGTTTGCTGGGTGGATTCTTTTTTTATTAATTCCCACAACACCATTATATGCTAGGTGTCACTTTAGGTGACACAGCTGCCTTCCTAGAGGGACTCAACCATGAGACATTAGATATAACACTCAGACCTGTAGGGAGTGTGTGCCTCTGGCCTGCAGGCAGATCTGGAGTGCCTACCTTCCTGTCTCATCTGCCTGTTCTGTGGCTGACTTACTGTGGCATCCAGAACAGGGGGCACTGTATTAAATATGTCTGAGGACTGGCTCCTCTACCTGACACCAGCTCAAGTGTGTCTCCCTAACACACTTAATCCAATACCTAGCTATCCCAGAGGAGGATGAACATGAGAGTTTGACTCTAGTGTACCACTAAACTTTTAGAGCCAAGCATGGCAGCTCACACATATCTAGCACTTGGGAGGCTGGAGCAGAAGGACTACCTATCATGGTAGGAAGGCTGCCCTGAGCACAAATAGTAAATGGTGGGCCAGCATGGACTATAGAACAAGTACTCTGTCTAAACAAACAGACAAATTCTCCAAAGTCTTGACTTCCAACAAGAACACACAAAAATACACACATGCTTTGAATTTTAGCCTTTACTTTGGTAGATACAACAGCCCTCAATGCTGGGGATTGAACCCTGGAGTTTGCTAGACATTCTTATTGCTGAGCAACATCCCCAGTCCTTGATTTCTAAGACAAGATCTAATGTAGCCAAAGCTGGCCTTGAACAGAAGTCCTCTTGCTTTAGCTTCCCGAGTGTTGGGATTGCAGACATAGGATTGCCACCACCCGCATACCACAAGAACCCCAGGGGTTCAGTTGGGGACTTGCTTTAAGTAGATACAAGCCAGGGAGGTCCCACACATGCCCAACAGAAACCAGCTTCTTGTTGACAGGCATTATGAGAGCCTTGAGGTCTGCCACTGTTCAGACACCAGGCTCCAGCTTCTGCGGCTCCTCCTCTTCACAGGCTGCTCTGAGAGCTGCCTGATTAAAATGCTGCAAGAATTGAACAACCTCAAACTACATGTCCTGAGTTACCATTTCCCCTATTCCATTCTGTGTGTGTATGTATGTGGGGGGGGGG
>NW_022196914.1:56458713-56459908 GCF_008632895.1 Mastomys coucha | reverse complement strand
GGTGAAAAAGAAGTATACGACAGGAAGATGCTCTGCCTCCTTCATTTTTATTATTACTATTATATTAATATACTATTATCATAGTATACTATAACAATGAGCTTCCAAACAGCAGCCAATGCTATAGAGACAGTAGAGGTGGCTTCAAGTCTGCAACAAAGCCAGAGACCCCATAGGATAAAGACGTAAGCTGGTGTGCTATACAGGGAAAGGCGACAGAGGTAAAGTAAAGGACCAGCACTCTGCACATTCACAATGTTCAGCTCTCCATAGAAAATGCCATTGCATGCTCTGAGCATGTAGTTTGGGCCCCTTAATGTCAGAAGATCACTTACTAGACACTTGTTAGGGAACATGAAGAACCTGTGGTTTTCATTTGGCCTAAGTTCCTTCCAAGTTCCTGAAGTATAACTTAAGCAACCTTTACCATCTTAACCTGAAAGTCAGAGGTGTCATCTGTAACAAAGCTATCAGTGCTCAGTGATTAGACTTCCACCCTGGGACAAAAGCAAGGGAAGGGATAGGATGGATTGGGAGTCCCTCTGTGATAGAGCACTCACTCAGCATGAGCAAGGCCTTGGGTTTAATACCCAACACAGTAAACACCATGTCAAATTATAAAGCGGTGAAAATAAAAAGCTGGAGGAGTTTCACCATAGCTTTACAAACTACAGAACTTCATTCCCCATAGAAAGCAGTGACAGAAGAGAGAAGAAGCAGAAAGCAGGAATATGAGAATCCCCAAGGATGAGAAATAATCTTCTTTTCATCCCAGGGTCACATACAACATGAAATTCCTGTTGAGCTTCTCTCTCTCTCTCTCCCTCCCTCCCTCCTTCCCTCCTTCCCCCCCCTCTCTCTTTCTCCTCTCCCCCCCACCCCCCCCATGTTTCTCACTGGGAACTGAGTGCTGAGTCCCTGCATGCTGAGAAAGTGCTTTACCACTGAGCTCCATCCATTCTCAGCCCCACTGCTGAGATTCTAATTTGTGTGGCAGCCAGAGTTTGTCTTCTCATTTCCCAGTGTGGAATCTGTGTTCAGGGCAGCTGAATAATTACATGCAGCTGAGCTGCAGAGGGCTAGACACAGACCTCAGATGGCTGTGCTCCAAGGTTATTTATTCATTCACCAAATACGTAAATATCAAGCCAGGCATGGTGGCAAATGCCTGCTGAGGCAGGAGGATTGACAGTTC
>NW_022196914.1:56363006-56458643 GCF_008632895.1 Mastomys coucha | reverse complement strand
AAAAAAAAAAAAAAAAAAAAAATAAGGAAAGTAAATATCATGGGTCAGACGTAGATGTGAAAACCAATAGAAAATAAAACAGGCGTGGACCCTCTCCTCAAGAAGTCTACATGATAATGGAGAAAAACAGATGATAAACACCAATTTAAAAACAAGACTCAGACCGGGCTGTGGTGGTGCATGCCTTTAATCCTGGCACTTGGGAGGAAGAGGCAGGTGAATTTCTGAGTTCGAGGCCAGCCTGGTCTACAGAGTGAGTTCCAGGACAGCCAGGGCTATACAGAGAAACCCTGTCTCGCAAAACAAAAAACAAACAAACAAACAAACAAACAAACAAAAAACCCAAGACTCAGACTGGAGAGATGGCTTAGCAGTTAAGAGCACTGACTGCTCTTCCAGAGGTCCTGAGTTCAAATCCCAGCAACAACATGGTGGCTCACAATCATCTGTAATGAGATCTGATGCCCTCTTCTGGTGTCTGAAGACAGCTACAGTGTGCATACATATAGTAATAAATAAATCTTAAAAAAAATTAAAAAGACTCTACAAAATGGTACCCAAAGCACAAGACAGGGAGAACTTGGTCAGTGGCCACAAACATGAGAGACATGAAGGTGTCCCAATGTTCAGCCTGCACAGTATTTTGCTTTGGGGTGTCCCTCGTCCCATTAAGAGATGACTATGACATTAGATGCTGGTACTCACCCAAATGGTATGACAACTGTCCCACATAAACACTTGGTGTCTTCAGCTCTGCCACAGTAGACAGTTACAACACATTTATTTAAAGACATTTGTAGGCTTTGGTTATTTGCTTTATTTTTTGAGCTTATGTTGCCCAAGCTAGTATCAAACTCAGGGGGTCAAGTTCCCATCCTGCCTTAGTCTTTTGAGTAGCTGGGACCACAGCTATGAAGCACATCTGTTTATTTTATTTTACATTTGACTTGGTTCCAGAGTTGGGCATAGTTCATTCTCTTAAATAGAAGAAGTATCCCATTAGCCCAAGTATGAAAAGGTTGGCTTTTTGTTTCTTTCTTTTATTTCTTTGGTGGCTGAAGTCTCTGTTTGCCGCTTGCTTTTGGCTCTTTAAGACAGCGTCTCACTAAGTGTTTCAGACTTTGTTAGGCTAGAACCGACTGTATAACAGTTCAAGCCTGCTGCCAACTCTATAACTTCCTGCCTCTTCCTCTCAACTGCTAGGAGAGTGGGTGCACACAGCTACGAATTTTGCTTAATATATAGTCCCCCCAAACAGGGGAGGCTTGAAGAAAACAGGAACAAAGCTGTGAAAGGCTCCATGTGTGGTCTGCGTGGTGGCGCATGAGTGTTTTATACAGAGACCGAAGCAGAGGGAACTTTACTCTAGTTGCTAAAGAAAATGAGCTATTTAGAGACATTTGGTTCTTATGTCTCATACCCCTTGCTTCTGAGAAAGTCAGATAAGTTGCTCAGTTTCTTTTGTTTCTTCTGTTTTATTTTTTTGTTTGTTTTGTTTCAGAGACGGGTTTTCTCTGTGCAGCTCGGGTTGTCCTGTAACTCCCTTTGTAGACTAGACTGGCTTTCAACTCAGAGATCTGCCTGCCTCTGTCTCCTGAGTGCTGGGATGAAGGGCATGGTCCACTAACTGTTTCTGCACGTTGACATAAACTTCATTGTGGGTGCCATTTTGACTTGCAGCTTAGTCCTTGGGGACCTGTGCAGAAGCTCTGTCCTCCGGCCCCTCATCCCAAATGGTAACCTGAGTTTTCGTTAGCTGATGTTTAGCTGCCTCTGCTAGAGCCTCTGTTGGTTTGCTGTCCCAGCCTGTGGATCTGTACGTGTAGCTCTAAATCCAAAATCACAACAAGCAATGCTCTGCTGAGCCATAGCCCAGGTCACTACACAAGCCACACCCTGTCCCTCAAGATTCCATGTGCAAATATCTCACCACTGCTACATAAGCTGAGTGCCTAGGGAACAGTCCTGCATTTTCAAAAACCCGCAATGTGTGAATGCTAAAATCTTAGAAAAAAATCTGCCCAGGTGTGCTGCTGCACGTCAGAGACAAACTTACGCTACACAAGACTCTGTCTCAGAGAAAAACAAGAATAACAACAAATCCTGACTTGTAGATATCAATAGAAGAAAGCAAGATCCAGCATGGATTTATTGTCTATTTAATGCTCTCCTAATACTCTTTTGGTCATCATAAAATGCATCAATATCTTTTTCATAATTTTAATCAGATAAATATGCAGGCTTGAATCTTTTATTTCCCACTCCACACAGTAAATCTCCACTTATTACCATTGTCTCCATGTGTCATTCATACAGCCTTATAAACTTTGAGCATGCTGATGTTCATTATTTATTTTTATTGTTCCTTTCCATTATGGAGAATTACAATTGTTAGAAAATGTTCACACATAATTTATAAAGCCCTGTAAAGAGCGCTGATGAAAATTTTTGCTTCCCTCTTTTCTCCTTTTGCTTTGTTAGAAACATTCCACGAAGTAAAGTACCAAGTCACTGGGTACACACAGTTTTATAGCTTTTATTAAATGTTCTAGACCAAGGCAGCTATGGTTATAGATGCATGTAATCCCAGAATGTGGAAGGCTGAGAGGCAGGAGGATGAATGCAAGTTTGAAGTCAGCCTGTACAACACTGCAAAACTCTTATCTCAAAAGCAAATAACATCAACAGCAAAAGTAACAAAAAGTCTAGGGCAGTGCTTCTCAACCTTCCTAACGCTGCCATCCTTTAATGCAGTTCCTTGGGTTTTGGTGACCCATAACCATAACATTATTTTTGTTGCTACTTCCTAACTGTAATTCCGTTACTGCTATGAATTATAATGTAAATATTTTCAGAGACAGAAGTTTGCCAAGGGGATCACTACCCACAGATTGAGAATTGCTGATCCAGGTAAATAGGTTTATTAGAAAGCTTTCAGAAAAAGATAGAGCCAGTTCACAGCACTGGGCACTCATTAAAGGGCGTGGGCTTCTTTTCTTAGATCTACTTCTGAACTTGACCTTACCAAAGTAAAAGAGATAAAATCATTGCATTCAAACCAGAGGACAGTTTCCCTTTAAAACCAATTCAGTTTTTTTTTTTAATTTATTCTTCTCTCATACACTACATCCCAACCATAGTTTCCCCTCCCTCTCTCCCAGATCTACTCCTCCTCCATTTCCTTCCAGAAAACAGCAGGCCTCCCAGGGATATCAACTGAACATAGCATACCAAGTTACATTAATACTAGGCTCAAAATCTCAAATCAAGGCTGGACAAGGCAACCCAGGAGGAGGAAAAGGATCCCAAGAGCAGACACAAGAGTCAGAGGCAACCCCACCCTCACTGTTAGGAGTCCCACAAGAACACCAAGCTACACAAGCATAGCCTATGTACAGAGGACCTAGCTCAGACTCAGACAGGCTCCATGATTGTCTCTTCAATTTCTGTGAGCTCCATGAGCCCTGCTTAGTTGATTCTATGGGCTGTGTTCTCATGGTGTCCTCCACCCCTCTGGCTTCTACCATCAATCCTTCCTCCTCCTCTTCCACGGAGTTCCCCAAGCTCTGGCTAATGTCTGGCTGTGAGTTAAGACCAATTCTTAAAGCCACTCTTTGGCACCACTAGTAGGCACAGTATATTTAATCTTGTCACTCACAAACCACATTATGGTCCTACATGAGCCTGTCTTTGCCTGAGCACCTCTGCAGTACTCTCTCCAAAGAACTGCAAGGCTTGCTCCAGTCCTTCAGCCAGATGTCTACTCAGGTAAGTTCATAACAGAGCTTTATACTTCAACCTATTTCAAGTGTCCTTCTGTTCTACCTGTCACCTCAGTGTGCTTAGGTAGTTCTTTTCATCACCTGGTACAATATGCACTTATTTGGGATTCTGTGTCCCTTCTGTAGAATTTTCATGTCATGAGAACAGAGAGATCTGTTTCTTTCATTTGCTTCTCTATTCCCAGTGCCATGAAGGTACCTGGCACATTGTAAATGTCCAATGACTATTGTAGATGAACGAATGAATGAATGAAGAGTAAAGAGTTAAGACTTACATCAACAATCATTCCCCACTCTGTAAAGCAAGCCCGAAAAAGCCCTGTGAAAATCTTAAAAGTCTAGCGATTATGGTCTTTTTATTTTATTTTTTTTTTTTTAAGACTCTAGCAGAACTACAGAGGGGAACTGCTGGGGATTTGTTCTAATGTTTTGTCTTCATTTAGCTTCCCAAATCACATGGGAATCTATGTGTCCAAATACTAAAGTTCCCTGTCTCCAATTGGTTTTTGATTAGTCTATAAAATTACTAACAGCCAATGACTGGGCAGGGAGGCAAAAGACTCCCCAGACAAGGGACAAAAGGAAGAGGAAGGAACTGAATCACCATGACGATGAAGCAGAGAATCAGACTTAAGAGCCCACCAACATGTAAGAATCAGGGAAAGTGGTCCCAGGAGTCGCTTCCCGATTGGGTCTGAGGTAGCAGAGATGACATATAGATTTAACAAGTATTAACTCAGGAATATTGAAGGGCACTTAGCCACATGGATATTCAGCAGTGGCCCAACCATTGAGCTAGTTAAGGCATATCAAAATATAAAGGTTGCATGTGTGTGTCTTTTCATTCATGAATCCAGAGAACTCTGGCAGGGCGAGAATTACAGTCACCTCCTGGGAGCTCAGAGTAGTTTAACAATTTACCACTACAGGAGTCAATGACAGAACACAAAGCTCTGGATTTGGGCCTTGGCAACACAAGGGAACAAGAAAGTCTCCAGTGGAATAGATGCCTACTTGCTCATTTGATTTGAAAACATTGCAGCCTCTATTAAATTCCCCACAGCTCAAATTTCAAGTCATCAAAACTCATGATTTGGCCTGATTCCAAGAGATAAGCGGGTGACCTGAGCAGCTACTGCTGGGAATAGCCACTAAGGACACTGTGTTTCTTCTGACTGACCATCGGCATCAGCCAGCCAAAAATGTGAGCCCTGACGGCTCTGAAACCCATTCCTCAATGCCAAATGTTACTACTGCTCCCCAGCTATGACTTGCCTCTCTTGGGAAAGCTCCTCACCACTGTGATCACTGGCAATGCTCTCCCTACAGTAATTCTATTATGGGTCATGACCCTCAAAGGGGTTACATAACTGAAAGTGGTAGGTCATGAAAGTTGTAGCAAAATAGAACAAGGTTTCTGAATGCACAATGGCCCAACTTTAACTCACAATCAGATATGCAGCAAAACTGAGGACTTCCTGGTATCGTTCACCTGTGGGGCATCCTGTGACTGGGTGAAGGAAGCCCAGGTTCTGGACTAGGCCATGTGTACTCTGCACTACAGCCATTACAGCCATTGTCCTGCCACACGAAGCCAAGGAACAGTGCCCCAAAGCCTGGCTCACATTAGAGGCTGCTGCATGCTCGGAATTGCAGGGTTTTTACGGTCCATATGAGCTTTCTAGTCTCAGAAAGCAATGGCTTAATTCTAGAAAAAGGCCTTTGCCTTTTCCTATCTTTCTCATTATGTAGGTATCAGAACAGCTTATTTTTTGGCATGGATAATGCTAGAATATTTGAATTTTAAAATGCTACTTGAGTCATTGACCTGAGTTTTGTGAATTTTGGTTTGGAATTACTGTTGGGGTATACAGTGCGAAGTTGTGTCTCTCTGTTCTTCCTCACTTACCTAAAGCATTCTCTGATTGGCTTTAATAAAAATCTGATGGCCGGGGGCTGGAGAGATGGCTCAGCAGTTAAGAGCACTGACTGCCCTTCCAAAGGCCCCGAGTTCAAATCCCAGCAACCACATGGTGGCTCACAACCATCCATAACGAGATCTGATGCCCTCCTCCTCTTCTGGAGTGTCTGAAGACAGCTACAGTGTACTTACATATAATAAATAAATAAATAAATAAATAAATAAATAAATAAATAATAAATCTTTAAAAAAAATTCTGATGGCCAATTAGTTGGGAAGGAAGTGGAAGGCGGGACTTCCTGGGAGGGAGAAAGGAACTCTGAGAAGAAAGAGGAAAGCTTTGCACCAGGAGAGATGATAGGAGAGACTGATATGACCAGGAGCTGGGAGGGTATAATTAGCCATGGGGCTGGATGGGGCTAGGTGGTCGGGTTAATTTAGATGAGCTAGTTGAGACCCTGCCCAGCTAAGGCCTAAGCTTTGAAATAGTGTAAGATTGTTTGGGGAACTAGCTGGCTAAGGAATAACTGCTGTTGAGTTAATTCCCAGAATTAATGAAAATATACAGATAATATTCATTTTACAGATTAGGGTGAAATTCCCAACCATTTCTGAAATGGTCCTAAACATACTTCTGCTATTTCATACTACATATTTATGTGAAGCAGCATTTTCAGTGTTGATAATTACAAATCAAATCAACTGAAAAATATTAAAAGTACTTTACATACTACAGTGTCAGATACTTCACTTGATCTTAGCCAAAAGGCCAAGAAGCAATAGTGTCAGATATTTAATGAAGATTTAATTCTGTAAGGGTGTGGATATATGTGCATGTGTGTGGAGACTAGAGGTTGATGTTGCTTCTCTTTTTCAGTTGCTTATTTTTTCAGTATCTTTTTCTTTTTAAAGATTTATTTTATTTATTTTATGTGTATGAGTACACTGTAGCTGTACAGATCGCCGTGAGCCATCATGTGTGTGGCTGCTGTTGAACTCAGGACCTCTGCAGGCCTGGCTTGCTCCAGCGTAATTTACTGCAGCTGTCTTCAGATGCACCAAAAGAGGGCATTGGATCTTATTACGGGTGGTTGTGAGCCACCATGTGGTTGCTGGGATCCGAACTCAGGACCTTCGGAAGAGCAGTCAGTGCTCTTACCCACTGAGCCATGTCGCCAACGCCAGTATCTTATTTTTGAGACAACAAATCTCACAAACAATTTGGCTAGGCTGGCTGGATGGCAAGCCTCAGAGATCTTCCTGCATCCTCCCCCCAGTGCTGGAAATACAGGTACATGCTACCATGCCCAGATTTACACGTAAACTAGAGACTGAACTCAAATCTCCATGCTTAAGTGCCAAGCACTTTACCAACTAAGCCCCAACATCTAATTTTTATGTAAAAATATATCAGGGCATCAGTCTCATTAGCATGCTGATTTGCCTCTGTCTTTAAAAACTGATAAAATTACATGCATTCTAAAGAGTTATTTTAAAGTAAATTTCTTATGATTTAATATATGTGTTTGATTAGTACACCTAACATATATTGTATGATTAATATATTACATATGATTATATATGCTTATGTACCTAATATATAATCATATATAATCACCATAGTTGATGTGCTAATAACTATAATTATTATATATATAATTAATATAATTATATATATTGCATTCCTGAGGCAAAAAGAGGTCATAAGTAGAGAAAGTTTAAGAAATCCTGTCGTAGGCGGAGCAGTGGTGGCACACGTCTTTAATCCCAGCACTTGGGAGGCAGAGGCAGCCGGATTTCTGAGTTCGAGGCCAGCCTTGTCTACAAAGTGAGTTCCAGGACAGCCAGGGCTACACAGAGAAACCCTGTCTCAAAAAAAGAAAAAAAAGAAAAAGAAAAAGAAAAAGAAAAAGAGAAAGAAAGAAATCCTGTCCTAGAGTAATAAATAACAGTCACTCTGTCTTTCTTCTTCATTTTTTCTTTCATGTCTATGTGTTGTGGTGTGCATGCATGCTTGGTCACATGTATGGTCACATGTATGTGTGCATGTGGAGGTCTGAGGTGAACATCAGATGTCTTCCTCAGTTGCTCTCTAGTTTCTATATTGAACCTAGAGCTCAGTTTGACTGGCTTAGCTGGCCAGCTTGCTCTGAGAATCCTCTCTACCTTGCCAATGCTGGGGGCTGGAGTTGTTCTTCATGCTTGAATTGACCACTGAGCCACCTCCAGCCCTGTCACTTGATTTTTCTAGGAAAGTTGTGATTATTACCTTAATTTCAAAAATACTTCCTCCTGAATATTTATATCATATATCCACACCCTGTCCCCCAGAATACTAATTGCTACCCCTTAGTGGCCTTTCTGTCTTCTCCTCTTCTTTCTCTTCCTCTTCCTCATCCTCCTCCTCTCACTTTCCTCCTCCCTCCTCCTTCCAGAAAGGGCAGGGTGCTCAGAATGTAGAGATTGCAGCAGGTTCTCAGAGCTATCCCTTCAGTGAAGACAACCAAAAGTCCTTTTGGTAAGTCATTGATGAGATTATATTTAAGTGAAAGTCAGTACCAGAAGCTAGATGTGAAGGTTCATACGTCTAATTTGTGATGCTGAAGCAGAGTGAGTTCAGCGTGTTCGATGCCAGCCTTGTCTATACAGTGAGCTCTGGAACAGCTACATAAAAAGACTTCAAAAACAAGAAAAGGAGAAAGACTTTTTAAAAAATAAGCAAAGGATAAAGGAAGGAAAGAGTAATCCCAGGCTTTGGGAAGTCTACCTGTAGCCCTAAACACTCAGAAAACTTTTACTAGTTTGAAACCAGGCTACACAGTAAGACTGTTTGAAAACAAAAGAACACAACTAGTTCTGTAACACCATTCTTTTTCCAGCATTTGTAGCCCAGCCACTCCTGAGGCTGAGTAGGAGGGTCACTTGAACTCAGGAGTTCAAGACCAGCCTGGTCCATATACTATTGGACTGTTGAGCTTTGGTCTACCACTAAGTCTTGTAATGCTAAATGCTTGCCTGGTTGCTTCAGGGATGAGAGAGTCCTTACTTATCAAGTGACATATATAGGACCTTGCTCCTTAATCTAAAACTTGTGTTCGAATTAAGATGCCGACAGCCTATAGCTGGGCAGAAGAGAGGTAGGTGGAGTTTGGGTTCCCAGGCTTGGGGTCACAGGAGAGCCATGAGGAGCAAAAAGGAGGGAGGAGAAGCCACCAAGAAACATGAAAACATGGCCAGGAGAGCGGGCCAATTGGAGTTAAGAGCTGCCCAGATAGAACATAGAAAATTATTACTCTGGGTTATTGATGGGGAAGTAGATTCTAATAGCTTAGAGGGCGGATATCTGCCCAGCTCTAGAACATAAAAGGCATATTAATAAATATAACAGTTGTGTGTCTTTTATCTGGGAACTGAATGATTGAAGGTGGGATAGAAACCTCTGATTGAGATTAAATAAAGACTACAACACAGGATGCCATTTTGAAAATAAATCTGTTCACTATTTCCAAGGAGACAGTGTCATTTCTGTTTTATGAAGATATAAAAATGATATTCCTCTTTCCCTACATAGAAATAAACAAGTGCTTAAAATATCTTATGGTAATTTTCTTGTTTGAGATAAGGTCTCTATGTTAACCAGGCTGCTAAAATCCTGGGCTCTTGTAAATTGTGACCTTGTGTATTTTCTTACTTGATTCTTCATAATTACCTTTTGTCAGAAAAAGCAAATTATTAAACCTGAGAAACTCAGTACTGCAGATGCTGAAATAAAGCAGAACTCCCTGAAGGCAGTTTCAACTTTAGGACAACATGCTTACAGTAGAAGGCACTCTAAAAGTGTAAGTGCACTTTTAGAAGTTGGGCACAGGGGGTACACGCCTTTAATCCCAGCATTCTGGAGGCAAAGGTAAGAGAATCTCTGTGAGTTAGAAGACCAACTGGTCTACATAATGAGTTCCAGGTCAACCAGGCTGCGAGTGCCCACAGAGGTCAGAGGTGGTAGATGCCCTGGAGCTAGAGTCAGAGGTGCTTGTGAGTCATCTGACACGGATGCTGGGAACTGAACTCTGGTCCCCCGGAAGAGTAGTAAGCACCCTTAAGTGCTGAGCTCTCTCTCCAGCCCTGTAAATACCATTTTAAAAGAAATGAGTAAGGCAGAAGAAGCATGTAACAAAACTAAGCAGGATGGTGGCAGAAGAGCCTGGGTTTCCATTTTGATTCTTCTACTGATTGTAAAGCTCGGCTTTATATACCTCTAAAAATGGCTCTAATGAGCACCAACGATCTGCCTGCATACAGTGGGCATGTACCAGGCTTCATATACTTCCTCCCCCACCAGTGCTGACTATTAGAGGACATAGAGCCAAATATCTGTAGGAAAGCATGAGGCTACATTTCCAGATGTAGCTACAGCCAGCTTTGCCAGATCAGGCATGTGGACCACTGGCAGGACCATGTAAGTGCTCCTCCAAAGCCAGCATCCAGCAGGTAAGTGAGCTTCATCACAGGGATGCAGTGGCAAAAGGAAGACAAGCTCTGCTGTCTCACTACCTTGTCACAGGGGCCAGAACTGAATGCTGGTGACCTGGAGTCACCACATAGCAGACTTTGGGGACTTCTACTGTAAGGTTTCCCAGTTGCATTGACTCGGCATCCTCAGCCTGTCTGTCCTGCGAGGATAGCTGGCGGAGGCTGTGCTAGCTGACCTGTACATCAAAGTCACACAGAGAGACATTTCTATTCTCTCACTAGCATGTTGGTACGGGCTGCCTCCATGTTCACGAAACTTTTGCAACAAGCCTGTTCGGTCTTGTGGGGATTATGTGCTTCACTTGGTACTATCTTGGGCCTGGTGACAGGCTCTAGCCAACATGTCTCTGAAAGCATTATAAAGACTTGTTTAGCATGCCTAAGGTTGGGGTTTCCATCTCTATCACAGCTAAATAAATAAGTACATTTGAACAGAAACAAGAAAGCCCAATAGGTCCTTTGTTTATAAGCTGGAAAAGCCATTTGTCATGTACAGTTAGGAGAGAAATGGCTTTTGGTCCTCCAAACTCTGACAGGGTATGCAGAGCCTACTGTATTTGACATTGTCATTGGTTCTGCTGTGCTTTCTACAGCTTGGCCACATGAGACTTGACATTTTCCAGCACTTCTCTCTCTGCCTCTGTGTCGGTCTTTCCCACCTCACCCCGCATCTTGAACCTACACATATGTAACTACATATGTAGAACACTTGTTATGCACTATCCCAACCGAGCTAAAAATGCCTGCTCAGTCTCAAGGAACTTATTCAGGCACTAATACTGTATCTAGTGCCCCCACTGAAAGCTCTACGGGTGCATTGGACTTCCCCCTCCTTTATATCCCTCCTTTTCATAATTATTTATTTAGTATCTATCTTGCCTGTTAAGCGAAGCTTACGAAGGTAAGAACTTCTGGTGGAACAGGATCAATACTCATGGAGTGATGGCCAGGAATATTGGCATGAGGCAGTCCTATTCTATAAGTCTAGGGCCAGCCTGATCTACATAATGGCAGTCTGTCTCAAAAAAAAAAAAATTAGCCAGGTGGTGGTGGCCCAAGCCTTTAATCCCAGCGCTTGGGAGGCAGAGGCAGGCAGATTTCTGAGTTCGAGGCCAGCCTGGTCTACAGAGTGAGTTCCAGGGCAGCCAAGGCTATACAGAGAAACCTTGTCTCGAAAAAACAAAAAAACAAAAAACAAAAAACAAAAACAAAAAACAAAACAAAACAAAAAACAAAATTATGTAGCGATTCATCTTGGATGTCATGCTATCTGGACAGTGCTTTTCATTTAAGAAGATTGCATGGCCTCTCACACCCTCCATGTCAGGCAGTACCACAACAAAATGATTTAGAGTTTTTCTAGATACACTAGAAAAATTGGCCTTGCATCTGGAGAGTTAGGAAACTTTCTGGGTACATGCCTTGGAAAAGACTTGGGACAATAAATGGCTGAGAGACTGAGACCCCGTGACATATCAGGTAACAAGGAGGTTCTTTAAGAGAGGCCGTGAGGGCAGGGATGAGGTGGGGTGGCACAGTCTTCCTCTCCCTCATACACACTCCAACTTCTGACTCTCCTTACCTCACCTTGGTCTGCCTCAAAAGAGCCGCCCTGGGGCCATGCTAGAACAGTAAATAAGGAATTATGTTTGCTGACTTAGCTTAGGAGCAAGAGCTCAGGCTGACCTTTCCCCACACCACGGTGAAGAGGAAGGATAAATTCAAAGTGAATCAAACAGGTTCCCTATGAGGAAACCACACTTCACGGAGAAACAACTGAGCAGTTGCTGCCTAAAGGGGCAAGGACATGTGTCCCAGCCACGCTCCCTAAGAGCTACCCCGGCCCAGAGCCTTCCCAGCAGCAAAGGAGAGCCAGGAGAGCCAGCTCTGCTCCCAGGAGCTGCATAGGGGTCAGATGGGCCCTTGGGTTTGTATTGTCAGCTGGATCTGCTGAAGGAACTGGAGACCCTCAAGTTGCCTTGTTCAGGGTGAGCTGCTTTTAGAACATTCAGTCACTAAGGAAAGGGTGCCAGGGTATTGTCTAGAGGAGAGAGACAGCCAGAGGAGCCTCTAGCAGCCCTTTCACCTGGGTCTCAGTTTCTGAGAGATATTCTGGATTTTTGAGGTTGGAGTTTCTCCACCATTAGGATGGCTCCTCTTCCACTCCTCTTTCATCACCTGTCTCCTGTCACCATGCTCCCTCTGTAATCCTCCTCTCTGCCTCTTTACTCTTCTGGGTTCTCTCAGTGGTTCCTTTCTCTAGTCCCATCCAGGGTCAGCTTCCCTCTGGTGAACTCCCAACATGTGGGATTTAATAGACTCAGCTTGTGGGATTTAATAAATGGTGAACTATCTTTGGATTAAGGGCTAAATTCTGGCTTAGCCAATGAATTTAACTGAAGCTACCTAGGAGGTTGTCTTAGTTAGGGTTTTACTGCTATGAACAGACACCATAGCCAAGGTAACTCTTACAAGGACAACATTTAATTGGGGCTGGCTTACAGGTTCATAGCTTCAGTTCATTATCATCAAGGCAGAAGCATGACAGCATCCATGCGGGCATGGTGCAGGATGAGCTGAGAGTTCTACATCTTCATCTGAAGGCTGCTAGGAGAAGACTGGCTCCCACATGGGTTAGGAGGAGGGTCTCATTGCCCATCATCACAGTGACACACTTCCTCCAACAGGGCCACACCTACTCCAACAAGGCCCCACCTCCTCATAGCGCCACTGCCTGATCCTGGGCCAAGCATAGTCAAACCACCACAGAAGTTATGTGGTATAATTTACTCATCACATGACAGGCTCTGTGCTAACATGGACAATATATCAGTGAAATAAAAACACAAGACTTTGCTTTTGTAAATTCTGCCTTCTACTGGGGCTGGAAGAGCTGACAAGGAAGAAAACAGAAAGCAGAACATGGACTCAAAGCTGAGCAATGTGATGGAAGAAAACAGGCCAACATAGGGGTATAGGGAGTGCTTATGCCACCTTCTCTCTTTCCTTACCTTCTCTCTCTCTTAGCACAATCTTATCACATAGTCCTGGCTGACGTAGGACTCACTGTAGACCAGCCAGGTTCAAACCTACAGTTATTTTCTTGTCCCAGCCCACAGCGTCCTGGAATTCCAGGTGTGCTCTGCCACACCCTGCTTTAATTTCCAGGAAGAAGTTGGGAAGGGCCATATGAGAATATGATTGTGACTCACACAGAGGAGGTGACAAGCTTGGCGGGGCACTAAGCACCAGCAGAGGTTATAACATAACAGTGGCACTCACTGATGTGGTCAGCACCAACACTCACAGAAATGCATTTGTCCCCAGGATCTCAAAGACAATAAAAAAATGAATGTCTACAGATACCAAGCCCAAAATATGACAGTTGACACCCAGTGGAACACCAAGATCTGCATGTCTAATCCTTTCCCAGTTGAGAGTGATGTGGTTTATCTAGGTACCACATTCTGATTTGCACACACTCATGTACACCCAGCCTTCCTAGCCTCCACCCCACAACCCAACTTCCTCCTAGCTTTTCCTTCTGCCTAGAATTGCTTCCCATTCTCTGACTTTTCCTTCAAAAGTTAAGCCAGAAGCCTACCTCCTCTATGAAACCCTCTTACATTTGTCCAAGCAGAATCTTTCATGACCTGCTAAGTATTCTCAAGGTAATTTATTTGCTTGCTTTCCTGCTTGCTTGAGACCACATCTCATACTGTCCCCCAGGTTGACCTTGAATTTATGATCCTTCTGCTTCTGCCTCCTGAGTGCTGATATTACACGCTTTAGTTGCCATATACAGATCCTCCCTTGAGTACCTTCCCTCTGCATTTTTCATGCCACCCAGAGAGAGTGCTCAAGGTCAGGGACTATAAGCATGCCACATGAGAGAGTGCTCAAGGTCAGGGACTATAAAAGAATCTGAGGATGTTTTCTCCAGGTCCCTAGATTCAGTGTTAAATAAAACTCTCAACCCGTAGGAGCATATGGCCCTGGGCCTTGGGGAGGGGCTAGACTAAGTCTAGGAAGCGTAGGGAAGGGAACTCCTCTGTGGCTTTGATGGTCATCATCCCTGCCAAGTAAATGCTTTCCAGTACAGTCTTTTGGCTTTATTTTTTTTTCTTTGCAACAAAAGTGTCACATTCTAGTAATTAATCCCTCACCTGTGTTCTGTAAGGAAGCCCAATAAACTCGTTGGTTCTCCACAGTGGTGGATAATGCTTCCATTTGTCATTTGGACCTTAGAAGATGCACGCAATGCTTATGACTTCCTCTGGGAAGGAATTTTAGCAACCTGGGCCTAAGCACAGGAAGAAATGAGAAATGACCTGAGCCAGGGGTCACCAAGTTGGTCACATAACAAGGGAAAGGACTGGCCTAGCAGGGTAGTAGCAGGCCAGGCTGGGAAATGATACTAGTACAATGAGTATCACATCCCCAAAGTCTCTTCAAATATAGGGTGTAGTCGTTAACTTCAAAGCACTGAAGACTCAGTGTGGGTCTATAAGGAGAGTGTCAGGTCAGCCTTGTTCACAAAGATCACTCTGGATGTTGAGCAGAAAATCTGAGTGAAAAGTAGAGACCCAGACAGAAGACACCACCACACAGAGCCAAGAGAGAGGGTGGTGACTAGAGGTAGTGACGGTTTGAATAAGAATGGCCCCCATGGCTCCTACAGTTGAATGTTTGGTTCCCAGTTGGTGTATTGTTTAGGAAGGATTAGGTGGTGTGGCTTTCTTAGAAGGGGTGTGTCACTAGGATGGGCTTTGAGATTCTAAGACAGGCACAGTCTCACTCTCCACCTGTGGATCAGAATGGAGGCTCTCAGCCACTTTCCCTAGCACCATGCCTGCCTGCCATGCTCCTGCCATAATAGAAATGAACTAACCTTCTAAAACTGTAAACAAGTCCCCATTAAAACAGTTTCGCTTGTAAGTTGCCTTGGTAACGATGTCTTGTCACAGCAATAAGACAGTAACTAAGACACAGTGAGAGAAGTATGGACTCTGGGAATGTGTTTACACATTAGCATCCTCAAGATTGAGTGATTAAACCAGTGAAGAAACAAGAGAGAGACTCAGGAATGCTGTGGACCCTCTAACAGGACAACCAGAACGGATGCTTAGGTCGTTAACTGCAATGGGGATAGGGGGAGGGCAGGAGCTGATGGAGTCAGTTTTAGGAGACAAGGATAAAGGTATGGGCTACCTGACCCTTTATAGGTGACCTCTATAAAGGGTCAGGGAAAGAACCAGTGACTTTAAGAACAAAGAAGGGGGAGCAGTAATCTGTGGCACAAAGGCCTGAGGCCAGCCTGGGGTACATAGTAAGTTCTAGGTCAGCCTGGGCTACAGGTGAGCTATCCTAAACCAAAATAACACAACTACAAAAAGAATCCACCCAAAAACAACAGCAATGGCAAAAGTTTATATGGAGTTAGACAAGTCAGCGTGGTAGAATGGAGAGCTTTGTGCAGGAGTAAAGCTGCCCTCCATGTACACATGGGAGGAGGGAGAAGGCAGCACAGGTGTCTGTACTAGCCATTTTTCTATTGCTGTGATAAAACACCATGGCCAAGGCAACTTATTAAAAAAAAAAGTGTTTTATTGGGTTTACCATTCCAGAGGGTTAGAGTCCACAATGGTGGAAGGAAGGCCTGGTGGCAGGAACAGCTGAGAGCTCACATCTCAAGTTGCAAGCAGGATGGAGAGAACAAATTAAAGATGTCAGGAGGCCTTTGGAACCTCAGAGTGGGGGAGGAGTGTCCCGGAGATACAACTTCTCTAATAAGGTCATACCCCCCAATCCTTCTGAAAGAGTCCCATCAGCTGGAAACTAAGGATTTAAACTCATGAGCCTATGGGGCCATTCCCATTCAAGCCAACACCTCATTCTTGGCCAGGGAAGTCCTGCCTCTCCCTGCTCCACTGATCTCTGACTCAGTCCATTAGTTGGCATCTCACTCTCGGATACTGCATTCACAGACCACTGTGGCCTAATGGTCAATGTTTATGTTTCCTGTTCCTTGTGTTTGAGGGAGATGGCCAGCCCCAGGGAGTTGTAAGGATAAAGGCAGTTAGGTGTGCACATGCTCAGAAGAGTGACTGGTGTGTAGAGAATGCTTTGAAGTGCTCACTAGTATTCACAGCAGTCTGTGAGCACATGATAGAGATGCTGTGTTTACCCGGAGTTTCCCAGGGTCCTCTCTTCCTGTGTCTGTCTGCCTCCTATGAGGCCATAAAATATATTATTTTGACTGTTAATTGAATTCCTGCTTCTAATTTACTCTTCGTTTGTTGAATCGAAAATAATAATAAGCTGTGTAATCTGAACAGAAATTTCTCAAATTACCTAGCATCTGAGAAAAAAAAAAATTCTGACCAAAGCTCTGGGATCTGGGGCTATGGAGAAACCTGCATTTCTAACCCTGGTCTAATGCAAAAAAGGTTCTGAATTAGTAAAAATGGAGTAAGAGTTTAGCCCTGGGATTCTGGGTACCAATACAGGCTTTCATTTCTTCTCCCACAAGGGCCTGTCCATAGAGTTACTGTGAAAATCAATTAAACCAAAACCTGGTCATGTAGGCTGGTGATCCCAGGTACTCAGGAGGCTGAGACAGAAGGATTGTTAAATTAAAGACCTGCCTGTGCTACATAAAGACCAGCCAGGGCTACTTAAAGACCATGTCTCAGAAGAGGAGGTAAAGAAGGAGGAGTTGACCCAGTGGCAGGATGCTTGCTTAACATCCATGTTCTCAGCTTCAATTCCTAGCTCTGAAAAAAAATGAAATCAGCTACCACAGGGCAAGGCTCTGTGAAAAGGATACAATAGTATACAGACATAAAATATTTCTACGGGGTTTTGAATTGGCTGCCCAGGTTTTATATGATAACCGAACTCCAGAAGTTTTTCTAGAATCTTCTGCCCTGACCGTTTTATATCATTAAGAACTTCCTAATATACATTACTATTTTATTATGTGCCTTCCCCAGAAAGGGGGTGCATGTTAGTTAAACCTGTATGTTCACCACTGATCTGTCAGGATCCTTCTGCTTCTATCTGTATAGGTCTTCCACTGACCTTCCCTCTGCTTCAAAGCAAAAGCCAAGGCAGCCAGCATCTGAGGAACAGGAGTCCAGAATTTCATGAGCTCTTGGTGATCTTTCTTAACTCCCTAATAATCTGTTGTACTGAGACATCCTCATAACATGCCTGCCCACAGGTCACCCCTAATCCAGGAGCCTATCTGGTGTCCTTCTCTGCATATTCCATCCCCTCCCCAGGGGACTTTGTGAAGCAGACTGGGCAGGGCTGCTTTCCAGGCATGTGTGTGTTTAAGCCCAGGGCACAGTAGCTGGGCTGCCTCTCACAGGCTCACCACCACCACCACAGGAAGCCAGAGAAGATTTTGTCCCCAATGATACAGAGCTTCTGCCCGGGGTTTGGTTCATCTAAGATCACTGCTGGAGATGGCAGGCAGCTCGGGTGCAGCTCCATTCTCGTACCTGGGGGCCCGTGGGCTTTCCACTGTGGAAGACCCTTCATGGTGGTCTCTTTGAACTTGAATCCTAGCATTTCCACACACTTTCTCTTTTTACTGTGGACTGGTTTTGCTGAAGTTTGAAGAGCTAAATATAGTAGCTTCTCCAGATGCACTCTCTTCCGAGTCCTCAGCAGTCTCTAATCTGTTTGACAACTGAAGTGGAAACTGCTAGTTTCTTTGGAAAGTCAGTTATGTCAAATGATGTTTTGCTGGAGCACACAGGTGAAAGGATGTCTTACTAAAGCAGACATATGAAAGAATGTTCTCCTGAGGCAGACACAGGTGAAAGGATGTGATGAAGGAGCATACATATGACCCCACCCACAGACAGTGCGAAAGGGAACATTGGTTTGGTTTACTACGCTCACTATGCTTTGCTGACAACAGGCATGTATTGGTGTTTCGGCAGTATGTTAATCTGCTCTAAACTCCCTGGCTGGCAGCTGTGAGAGTTCCTCACTGCCAGCCCAAATGCTCTGGACTCTTGAATGAAACATTCACACACACACACACACACACACACACACACACACACTGAGGGGGGGGACCCTTCTATTTTAATATGCCTTAGATAGCTCAATGGCTGGGCCACTTCAATCCTCCACATTGCTAGTACACTCTCCCTTCTGATAGTCCTGAATTATTTATTATGTACCAAACCTATATTTCTGACCACTCTGGCCCAGACCTGCAACCCTCCTGACTCTTACATGTTGGTAGTCTCTCTGTCTCTCTGTCCTACACTTCTCAGGCCTGGACCTTCT
The DNA here is from genome assembly GCF_008632895.1 of Mastomys coucha. Taxonomy (NCBI): domain Eukaryota; kingdom Metazoa; phylum Chordata; class Mammalia; order Rodentia; family Muridae; genus Mastomys; species Mastomys coucha. The sequence continues at coordinate 56,440,100 of NW_022196914.1, read as the reverse complement.
CTTTCCCCAGGATGGCACCTTCTCTTCCTGTGTCCTTGCCCAGGAATCCTAGCATCCTGCCTCTGCCTCCCTGCCCAGCCATTGTCCACTGGCAGCTTTATTCACCAATCAACTGAGGGCAGGGACCCTTGGCGTCTTACACATAGACATGTGGGTTCTCATGTGATTTTGGGAGCCAAGTTAACACAAGTAGCATTAGAATCAATCCACAACATATTGATTTGCCTTACATAGAGTTGTTGAGGTCTGCTTGTGTTATTGCCACTATTGAGAGAAACTCGCCTAAGAACTGCTTGTGAGGTTCCTGTGGCTTTGTTGCTGCTTTGATGGTCTCAGGCTAGTTGGCAAGCTTTGTGGTTTCTTCAGGATTGAACTACAGTTGCTGGTTCTTGCATGGTATCTACCAGCCAAGAGGATTGGACTACAGCTGTTGGTTCATGTGTGGTGTCTGCCTGCCTGGACTAGTCTGCAGCTGCTGATTTGTATTTGTTCTTTGTCACAGGACTGAACTGCTGAGAAAGAAGATTGAGCTCACCCCCAAAGAACTATTGCTGAACAAGTCCCCTCCCCTCCCCCCATGTCCTAATAACTTTTTCTCTTCCACTACCTCTGCTGGATGGTGGGCTATAGGAGAGGTTGAACCCATATTAAAATAGGTTAGAAAAAAATTATGCCTACAGATACCTCATTTCTTCATCACATATTTGCTCTTAAAGCCCCTTTCAGGCATCCTGAGGAGGAGTGGCATGATGATTACCATATAAGTCAATCAGACTTAGGATTTAATTCTGTAGACCTGGAACCGTCTTTATTTATTTTATATTTATATGCCCTTGATTTAGAGTCCTTTTTTGTTTTTTAAAGCATGAAGTCCCACTACATACCTGAGCATACCTAAAGATGATCTCAAGACCTCCTTTTCGTTTTGTTTTTGGTTTTGTTTGTTTGTTTGTTTGCTTTTTGAAACAGGTCTCTCTATATAGCCCTGGTTGTTGTAGAACTCACTATTTAGGTTAGATGGTCTTGATCTCACAAAGCTCTGCCTACTTCTTCCTCCTGAGTGCTGAAATTAAAAGTGTGTATTACCATATGTCTTAGTCAGGGTTTATATTCCTGCACAAACATCATGACCAAGAAGCAAGTTGGGGAGGAAAGGGTTTATTCAGCTTACTTCCACATGGCTGTTTATCACAAAGGAAGTCAGGACTGGAACTCAAGCAGGTCAGAAAGCAGGAGCTGATGCAGAAGCCATGGAGTGATGTTCCTTACTGGCTTGCTTCCCCTGGCTTGCTCAGCCTGCTCTCTTATAGAACCCAAGACTTCAAGCCCAGGGATGGTACCACCCACAAGGGGACCTACCCCCTTGATCCCTAATTGAGAAAATGCCCCACAGCTGGATCTCATGGAGGCACTTCCCCAACTGAAGCTCCCTTCTCTGTGATAACTCCAGCCTGTGTCAAGTTGGCACACAAAACCAGCCAGTATACCATACCTGACTAATCTCAAACTATTGTAGCTCCTGTTTTCCTTCCTGATGAAGGGGCTGCTGGGCATGCACCACCAAGCCCACCTTGAACAGATAGCATCCACCTTGACTCTCTTGAGGCTCTCTTCAAGGAGGAGGGTCAGCCATCTCTCTTACACATGTGCCATTTGCTCTGAACCAACAGTGTTCTTGGTCAAATCTATACCTACCATCTAGTTGTAGCCCCCTGGAGGTGTGGGCAACAGAGGACAGAAGAAATTCCTAGACCACTGGCTGCCACTCTGGGCCCTCTGCCTTCAGATCTAGTGAGAAGCAAACAGCAGAAGAACAGAGACTGTTTCACAGGAAGAGCCTTCCTCATTTAATACTTAGATATAAAATTTAATAATGTTTAAAGTAATAATTTGAGAAGAGCTTGTTTTCAGGTCCCAGAAAGATACTACAAACCTGCATCTTTGACAAATGATGACACCTAAGGGGGTAGCTACTCTCCATTGAGAGTAGAAGTCAGGATCCAGGCATGCCTAGCTAGTTCTCTGTCACTAGGCTATGCCCCAAGCTCAGTTCTTATCTCCGTAAGCAGTAGTTCTTGACCTTCCTAACCCTGGGACCCATTTATTTATTTATTTATTTATTTATTTATTTAGTATTTATATGCTCTTTATTGAGAGTCCTTTTTTGTTTTTTTAAAGCATGAAGTCTCACTACATACCTGGGCATACCTAAAGATGATCTCAAGTCCTCCTTTTTGGTTTTTGTTTTTGTTTTTGTTTGTTTGTTTGTTTGCTTGCTTTTGGAAACATGTCTCTCTACATAGCCTTGGCTGTTGTAGAACTCACTATTTAGGTTAGATGGTCTTGATCTCACAGAGCTCTGCCTACTTCTGTCTCCTGAAGTTCCTCATGTTTTAGTGACACCCCCTCCCCCTCTAACTATAAAATTATTTTTGTTGCTACTTTATAAAACTGCTTCCAGAAAATCGTGACAGCTTCCAGACTTTACAGGTTTCATAGACATATCTTGACATTTCTGTGTAGAAAGATAGTGCTAGGAGAATCTAGTCCACTGATTATGAAGTCTACCCAGACAGAGGCACATACCTTGTGGCTGTATCTCTGCCAGAGACACACCTTAGTCCAATATGCTTGGCCCATTGAGTCAAGAAAGATGGAGTCAGTGTAAATTTCAGATCCCTAGTTTACACACCGCTATGATTCCCATACAGTATATGTGCCGAGCTAAAATTAACTTGATCCTGCCTCTTGCTTTGATATTATTAAGGGGTGAAATGTAGACTCCCTCCCCAAAGCCCAGACAGTAAACGCAGCACTGCCCACCTGTTGAACGGAACCAGTTACATTCAGAAGCTCCACCCCCATTGAGCAAGAAGGAAGTAACTGATTGGACTGTTACACTGACGTAGTTTGGGGGAAGGGTTTTGCCCCAGGTATTTTACCTGTTGCGAGAACAAAAGAGAGTATTATTAAAATTCAAGATGACTGAGTGACCAGACCTCGTGTCATCTAATATTTTATTTTTCCCACGTGGGTACGGTATAGTATGGCTAACCTATCTCTTCTATCTCTTTCAATCTCTTCCTATCTATTTATTACTCCTATTACCAGAAGAACCCTTTATTTTATTTACGTTGGTGCTGGCTGCCAACAGCTACTGTTATGAATCATAATTCAAATATCTTATATGTAGAGTATCTAATCTGTGACCCCTGTGAAAGAATTGTTTGAACCTCTGGGTTGTGACTCATAGGTTGAGAACCACACCACCTTAAGGAAATCCAAAATCCTGAGTAAAATGCCTTGTTTCTGGTACCAGCTTCCTCAAGGCCTTCCCAGCCTCAGCTGCTATGTCTTCTGATACTAATCATATGTAAAATGAGGGTAAGTTGCTGGAGGTGAAAACACATACCCATAATCATAGCATTTGGGAAGTTGAGGTGGAGGGATCCTGGTTTGGAGGCCAACTTAAGCTATACTTGTGAGATCCTGTCTCAAAAACTCAAGTGTAAATAAGTTAAATAAATCAATAAAAATAAAATAGGGGTAGTCACTTCTAAAATGTTGGTTAATTTCATGTGTTAATTTGGCTGTGCCACAGTGCCCAGAAATATGATCAAATGTTATTCTGGATGTTTCTATGAGGTTTTTAGATGAAAGATTTAAGTTGGTAGACTTTAAGCCAGGTGTTGTGCTACATTCCTTTAGCAATAGCTCCTGAGAAGGCTGAGGTAGGAAGACTTCTAAGTTTAGGAATTTAAGTTTAAGCTGACCAATATAGAGATACTATCTCAAAAACAACAAAGAAATAAGATAAACATTCTAAAAGACCAACTACCACTACAGAAAGGTCAGTAGGCGCTTTTGAATAAATTCCTTAATATGATGGGCCTCATTCAATCTGTTGAAAGCTTAAATAGAACAAAAGTTTGATAACTCCTATTCCAGTTAGCTTTAAGTGTCAACTTGACACAGGCAAGAGTCACCTGAGAAGAGAGTTTCAACTGAATGGTTCCTCAGATTAAGTTGTGGAAGGCTCAGCCACTGTGGGCAGCACCATTCCTTATACAGTGCTAGACTGTATAAGGAAGCTAGTCAAGTAATAATTTGTGAGTAAGCCGGCCGGCAGTGTTCCTTCATGGTTTCTGCCTCATATTCTTGCTTCGGTTCCTGCCCTAACTTCCTTCAATGGTGGGCTGTATGTAACCTGTAAGCTGAAATAGATCTATTCTTTCTCTATATTGCTTTGGCCATGGTATTAATCATAGCGACAGACCCAAAGACTGTCCCCTTCTGCTACCCATCAAGAAGGAATCTGTAGCTGACTGTTTTGGGGCTTGAACTGCAACACTGGTTCCTCCTTGGGTCTCCACTTTTCAGGATTTAAACGTGCTATTCTCTGTAACCATGAGAGTCAATTCTTTAAATTCTCTCTCCCTCTCTGCCTCTGTCCACACACACTATTGGTTCTGCTTCTCAGAACATCGAGCGGGTCTCCCTTTCCACCTTGCAAGAGTCACTACCAGTCCCTGAGCTTAGTTATTGAACTTATACCAGGCTTCCCATCTTGCTAAGGATTTACCATTACATCTTCATCACAGCCCCAAGAACCCGATACTCTGTTTGTCCCCTGTGCACGGGAGAAAGCCGGGGCTTGGAGTGATCTGCGTCACTGATGGGCAGTGAAGGGTAGAGCTGCGATCTCAGTTTTAACCGGCACATGCAGTGCCTCTCTCTGAGTGCTTAACTTCCAGATGCTTCTCTTGCCCACTAAATGTTCTATTCCACCCCCACTTGGAAAGTTGAAACATTTTATTCCTGAATTTGATTTCTAAAGAGATTTGGTTTTTTTTTTTTTTTTAAGCCTCTGATTTCATGTTGCTCAGGATCTGTCAGGAAACAGCCCAGAAAGACTACATTTCCCAGCCACCTCATAAGACCCTCCCTAGACCCATCTCTATTGCCCTTTGGTCTCTATCTGCACGGCTGGAAGGTAGCCCTGCCACTCAAGTCAGGACAGCTTCCTGGGAATCATGGTCTCTTCTTCCCTTCTGTGAGCAATGTCATCTCCTTCTGACAACTTCTAGGTGTCCTAGTTTCAAGGAGGAGCAAACCGGCTGGATGGTGACGTGAGTGGAGATATGGAAGTGACCAGGAATTCATTTCAAAGCTGTTCATCTAAACCTTGTTTCACTGATAAGCACATGTACAAAACCAAGTCACTCGGATGGCTGATTTCCAGCATGGCAGACGGTGGGGAGCATTGCAGCTTGCAGGGTGCTGAGGCTTGTCATACTGCTGCCAGAGAAGTGCTGCTCAAATCCACCAGGCTTAACCCTGTCCCACCTGATGTCACAGTGTGTCAAGAAGGAAGGCACCTGCTCCATTCTGGAGGGAGAAAACCATCCTTCTGTGATGGTTCTCCCAGGTTGCCTTGTTGGTAGGAGTTTCCTTGAAACCAGCATGAGGGCATGAGTTTGATACTCAGAACCCATGTGAGAAGGCCCACAGTGGTGGTATATATTTGTAATTCCAGTCCTGAGGAAATGGAGACAGGTCGATCCCTGGACCTGAGCTCCTGGCCAGTGAGACACCCTGTCTCAGGAACTAAGGGACAGCTAGCTCTTGAGAAACAACACCTGAAGTTGATCTGTGCTGTCCACATATATTTATGCACATAAGTGCAAGAGCAACCCCCCTCAAATGAACATCCACATAAATACACACATATATAATAGTCTCTTGAGCCAGTGCATTTATTTCATCTATAATTCACAGCTACTCTGCACCCCCTTGTTACTTTGCTAAGAGCTTGTTTTGTTGTTGTTATGTTTGGGTTTTGGTGTTTTTGTTTTGCTTGTTTACCTTGCTGGGGATTTGAACCAGTGCCTAGCTTATACTGGCAAGTGCTTGCCCACTGAGTCATACCTGTAGCCCCTTGAGAGCTTTGTCTGTGTTGCATCCCTTAATGTTAACAGAACTGGGTTGGTGGAAACTTGTGCAGGGTCACAGTAGAAAAGCCATTCTACCGAGATGCCCTGGCAAAGCATCACCACCAAGATGGATAGCCAGTGCAGTGCAGGAGGGATGTGGCCCCCACATTCGCACTTAGGCTTGAAGGTGCACCTTGAAGGGATGTGTGAAGGTGGAAGAGCCAGCATGCCAGCTCCTGAGTCTTTCCTACCACTCACCCATCCCTCAAGCAAACATCCAGTGCTTCTGCTGTGCAGCAAGGCAGCTCGAGATGCTAGAAACTCGATGTAGTCCTGTCTGGCCTAAGGCCGGGTGGGTTGCCATTATGCAGAAAGTAAACCGTTTTAAATAACAAATTCAGAAAGCTTTTCCTGATGGATCTAATTTTATCGTTGTGGTTAAAAACTCCCAGCAGTGGGTTTTGCAAGAAAGATCCCTGCCTCTGCCACCTCTGACCCTTCCTTAGCAAAGGGCTGTATAGCATTAACCCTTTCCCGAGGCCTTTGAGAAGCCACCAGACTGTGCTTCAGTGACACCACACACCCTCAGCAGATATGTAGCAGGCAAACCGCTTTTGTGAAAAGCACTCCTGTTATGTAATTTCCTTATAGAATCAAAATCTTCACACTTACGCAGATCATCAGTTTTATTTCTGAGCACTGAACTGCATGCTCTGTTTTCCTATCTCTGCTTCCTTTCTACCCATCTCTGTAGGGTGACAGATTGTGTACAGTATATTTTGAGTTTGGCTGGTCAAATCTCATGCTCCTGGAAGCACAGGCAACCTAGAAATGTTAGTCACGGATGCTGTAGTGCTAAGGGACCAATTTCTTCCACTCTTCTTCCTCCTTCTTCTTCTCCTCTCTCCTTTCTTTCTCCCATCTTTCTCTTTTCTCTCTCTCCTCCCCTTTAGCCCCTCCCTTCCCTCCCCTTTCTTTCACCCTGCCTCATTGGAGATCATAGTAAAATGTTTCAGAATTCATACGATAACTTTCCGGTAAACAAAACTTAGAAGATTCCAGGGGAGGTTTGATTATGTGTGCTGTTGTTTCTCTGGGTTCCCAGGGTTTGCACTTCAACAGGGGACCTCTCTAAAAACCTCAAAGAGAGCAAACGCTTTAGGAAGGGGGCAGCTGCCAGCCTGGTGCTCGGAGTAAGAATACAGCAGCAGTCCTGGGCGAAGTGGGTTGGGAGGGCAAAGTGGCAGAGAACTGGTCCTGGGGTTGCAAGATTTCAGGTCTGGCAACCTTGTCTTTGCCCGCCTCCAGCTTTGTTTGACCTTGAAGCTGAACCTGCAGGGTGAAGGAGGAGCCGGATGTTTCCCTAAGCTGTGCCAGGCTCTTGGCCAGCATGGAACTCTATTGATTTGCCTTGGTGGTTCAGGTAGCCTCCAGTCACGGCTGGCCTGGCCCTGGAAGGAGGCCTGGTGAAGCCTTAAGTCCTGAGGGCAGTTCATCAGAAGTGAATGCCAGGTGGGAAAGTCTCCTTTTTCCTAAAATGACCTCTGGCATTGGGGTGTGATCACTCCCACCCCTCCAATTTGGGGCTTGGCTAACCTTGCTGGCACACACAAATTCATTGAAAGCAAAAAATCTCCTTTCATCTGGTTCTTTCCCCTCCCTCCCTCCCTCCCTCTCTCTCTCCCTCCCTCCTTCCCTCTCTCCTTCCCTCCCTCCCTTCCTCCTTCCCTCCCTCCCTCTCTCTCTCCCTCCCTTCCTTCCTAGTTTGGCTTGAACTTAATCCTCCTGCTTTAGCTCCCTGAGGGCTGGGATTACAAATGTGCACCACCTCCAGCCCCACACTACCTAAAAGCTCTCAGAAAACCCTGAGTGAAGGAACACACACTGCCGGGCGGCTACTCCAGCACTGGGTTGGGTAGGTAGTGCGAAGACAGCTGAGTTACCTGGAGGCCACCTAGGAGAAACAGGACTTTGACAGGCAAAGCAGAGCTCAGAGAGATGCGTTGAATGGCAGAGGTGGCTATAAAGCCCCCAGCACAGGGCTTCACAGACTTTAGGGTAGAGAAAGGAAGGCGTGTCCACACAGACAGGTCCAGTCTGGTCTAGGTCAGCAAGCAGCCCAGGTGACTCCCATTCTACTGCTGCTGAAGGTAGATGTCCACCTCACTGGCCAGGCTTTTGTTTTTGTTTGAAGCAAGGATAAAAACTAAAATTTTAACACATTGGCAACTACTTTAGTTATTTTTAAATACTGTGTGGGCCCAAACAGTATAAGCTAAAAGAAATGTCTGTACACTCTGCATGGCTACCAGAGGATTCTACACAGGGCCATATGTGCTTCCAGGGACAGCTACGCTTCACAGTCCCTGCTTTAAGGACCAAAATGACGTATTTGGCTGGCCCATCAATCAACCTGCTCAAAATCAGAGCCAAGTCAACATGGCTGTCACATCTCAGACTGCTATCTATTCTCTCCTCTCCTCTCCTCTCCTTTCCTCTCCTCTCCTCTCCTTTCCTCTCCTCTCCTCTTTCTTTCTTTTGCCTCGCTTTCTTTCTTCTTCCTTCCTTTCTTTCTCTCTTTCTCTTTCTTTCTTCCCTCCTTACCCCCTCTTTCTTTCTTATTTATGTATTTAGTCTTATTTTTGAAGCACAGTGTCACTCTTGTACTCACTCTCCTGCCTCAGTCCCCCACGTGCTAAGGTTACAGATATGAGCCACCTCGTCCTTATCAGACCCTGATCTTCACCCTGAAGACAAGACTTTCTTTCTCATTGTCCTCCAACAGCTCAAACAAAGATGTCTCGAAGCTACCCCAGGCCAGTGTCTCAGCAGAGGCAGCACTTGGCTTTCCAGGGGAAAACTCCTGACCTCTTAGTCAGGGTGATCTGGGTTGACTCCAAGATGCTAATGTTTTAAACACACACACACACACACACACACACACACACACACGTCCCTAGATAAACTTCTTAATGTCTCTGATTCTCTAGTTTATTAAGAAAGCCTCAAACATCCGACCTTTCTCCTTTCCTCTTAAGCATGGCATGCATCAATTCTTCCTCTATCAAATCACTTTAGACACCAACAACCTCTAAAGACCCAGGGTCTCTAAGGGCCTTCTCCTTGGGCACCTCTCTCAGTGGGATGGAGGCATGCCCTCCAGCCAAGATGCCAAGTAGGTCCCCAGATCTGTTTATTCTCCATTCTATCTCTACCTGAAACTGAGATTCTCCAGGGACACCTGGTTGAGTAAAAACTGTAGGTCATTTCACTAAGTCATACAAGGCATATGTGTGTATATGCCCCAAACAAGGAATATTCCAACCACAGGGTTATCATGATATTGATTCACTTACTTTTCCCCCTTTAGTGTTCAGAATGTGGTATAGAGGTCACATCCAGTACTATCCTGTTGAATGCCGTTGAGTGTTCCACCTTAGGACTCTCGGCTGGTCCTGACTTGGAAGCACATATATTTACTCAGTATAAAAGGAAACATTTGAAGGCACAAAGTGTCCTCCTCTGTGGGGTTTAAAAGCAGCAGGACTGGACAGACAACTCTCCGAGTGAGAAGACACCTTTCTCTGTACTGGATACCACTCTGCTCTTGTGACCAGAGAAACGGGCTACATAGGAACTTAGTGCTAAAAATGCATGGCAGAAGTTAGAGAGGTGACAGGTTTAATGATACTAGCGAGCTTCTCTTCTCTGATTCCCTTCTGTGACCTTCACGTGCTTATTTGGTTGTTTTGTGTTGTGACAAGGTCTCCCTTTATAGCTATAACTGGCTCCTAAATCACAATCCTCCTGCTCCTATTTCCAAAGTGCAGGAGTTATAGGAGTGTGCTAGCATACCTGGTTGATTATTTAATTAAAATATTTTATTTTATTTTATTTCTCTTATTGCAGTGTTGGGAATCTTATTGATTGTTGGGAATCAAGCCCAGAGTCTTTTTTTTATTAGATATTTTCTTTATTTACATGTCATATGATTTCTCCTTTCCCAGTTTCTCCAAACAAACAAACAAAAAAACAAAAAAACAAACAAACAAAAAAAACCCCAAAACCAAAAAACAACAAGAACAAACCCCTGTTCCCTCCCCCCTCCCCATGCTTGCCACCCCACCCTCTCCCACTTATTGGCCCTGGCATTCCCCTACACTGAAGCCCAGAGTCTTACACATACTAAGCAAGCTCTCTAACACCAAGCAACATCTCTAGCCCTTGGTTATTTGACGTTATTATTATTATTTTTATCATGTTAGAGCTTTTCTTTTCTTTTCTTCTTTTTTTTCTTTCTTTCTTTTTTTCTTTTTTTTTTAATATAGAATAGAGTTTATTTAGGGCATGGGGAGGGGAGTTAAGCGGGTAGCAGAGGCAGAGAAAGGCAGAGAGAAGGAGAGAGTAGAGAAGTAGGGGCCAACCATGACCATGTGGAGAGATAGGGGAAGGGGATGAGGAGAGAGGAGGAATAAAGGGCAAGAGGCCAGGAAGAGAAGCAGGAGTGAGAGCCATGCTAGAGCTTTTCATGAGCTGGGCAAGATTCTATAGTTAAACCACATTCCCAATCTAGTCATTTAATTTTTAAAATATTTTTTAAAAAATGAAACTGAAGATACAAAACAATGTTTTCATGAGTATTTACAATATTGCTCAAGAGTGTAAAATAAGTTTCACCACCCACTCATTAATTTCCCTAGGTTATTTAGACCCAGTTTTCCTCCAAAAACACAGATTTGCATAAACATTAGATGAAGAGCAGTTGTACTTTATACTTTTTCTTTTAAGACAAGTTCTCTCTATCATGTAGCCCTGGATGTCATAAAACTTGCTCCAGAGACCTAGACCAGGCTGGCTTCCAACTCCCAGAGATCCATTTGCCTTTGCCTCTGAGTGCTGCAATCAAAGGGGTGCATCACTACTCTTAGCTTATATTTCTCTTTCTAACCTTCCTCAACTCTAGGCAGAGTGTTGTCCTCAAAGGAGTAATCAAGTAAACCATTGAAATACCAAATTGCACAATAGAATAGTTTAGCAAAAGCTTAAGAACCCGATGGCCAAGAGTCAGCAGGGAGGCTGAAAGGCTATCTACAGACTGAAACCGCTGGGCACACGCCTTTAATCCCAGCACTTGGGAGGCAGAGGCAGGTGGATTTCTGAGTTCGAGGACAGCCTGGTCTACAAAGTGAGTTCCAGGACAGCCAGGGCTACACAGAGAAACCCTGTCTCGGAAAAAAAAAAAAAAGTATACAGACTGAAACCTCCAATGATCCTGGGCAGGCATGGAACAGAGGTTGCAGCACTGCCCCATGCTCAAACTGTCTACTTTGTACTAGAGCTCCTTCTGGAAATTTCTCTCTTGAAGAAAGTTTTACCCTTGCAGCCAGCTCATCATCTTGTTGTGTAGCAGTTTCCTCTGAGACCAGACATTCTATCCTTCAGGAAAAGTTATTAAGACAGGAAGTAAACGACTCAAGCTAGCTTCAGGAAATCCCTAAAACTGACCAGATTCATTAGGCTCCTCCCTCTCTAATCAGAGAGTATATAATCAGTAAGGACTGATCGGTCTCACCCTTAGACAAGTCGAGCTGCAAAGATGAACTGAGCTGCTTGGAAAAGGCTCAGTCCAAGCAGCCTGGAGGAAACAGACCACACAGTCTGAGAAGGAGAGACCACCTGGGCTGCTGAAGAGGAAACAGATAGGCAGAGCTGGCTAGAAAAGGGCTTGAGCTGATTTAGCCACTGGCAAAAAGCACTCTCCAACCTGTTGAGCTGTCCGCAGGTATGCTCCAGGTTTCCAGCTTTCGTGAGCTGGAGTTCCTGCTGGGGTGGGCTCTTGTGAAGTGGCTATATTTGAGACATTTCTGCTCCTATAAGTAACCCTTCACCCATTTTCCTGTAAGTAAGCCCAGTAAAACTCACAACATCACTAAAATGGACGTTCGTGCAGTTGCTACTTTTATCTGTTAAAGATTCCTTTTCTGGGGTAAGTAAACTGTGTGTGTGTGTTTGTGTGTGTGGTGTGTCTGTTTGTATGGTGTGTGTGTCTGTGAGTGTTGTGTGTATGTCTGTGTGTGTTTTATGTGGTGTATGTGTGAATGTGTGTGTTGTTTCCATCCAGGAAGTCTGTCATACACACACACTCTCCATCAAGAACTATTTAACTCTCCTCATTCCTTTCAAAAAAAGATGGATTTTTTTTTTTTTTTTACTCCATCCTTGGCTTCTTCTCTTCTCCCAAGAAAGCAATCATTTTGACAATGTCCTTTCTAATAATTTAGAAGCTACTAACAGAAGCAGGATATGGCCCAGTGAATTCCACCTACGTTTTCTTCTCTTCTGATGACTGAGGTTTGACGATAGGGCCTCTTAGGTGTTGAGCAAGTGCTCTACCACTTAGCTGTGTTCCAGCCCAAGTTTTCTTCTTCTAAATGACTGAGCAGAAGCCAGCCACATGTCATATCCCATGCCATGCGTTGAAGATATGTTAAGCTCAACAACACCTGGGACCACTAGAATTTTCTTTTATCTCTTCTTAGTTGTAGCCTGTCAGTCAGCATCTCTCTATGCAGCTTGTGTTTATCCTGAGCCCCGCTTCTTCTTCCAACCCCCTAGATAATGGAGCTGTTAGAATGTGTTTATGTAACGTTTGCCCCATGGTGGTTCCTGGAGATGGAGCTCTGGAGTATGATCTACTGACATAACAGGGCTTGGCACTGGCTGGATCCATCTTTACCCTGTGGTCCTATCTGCAAGGGGGAAATTCCTGGGAAACTCAGCTCCAAATTTCACTTTGTTTCTTAAGTCCATTTCTGGAAGTGGATTTGATTGGAGTATCATACATTGAAAGCATGTGGGTAACTTTCCAAGAGGCTACATGGTATGTATGCCTCCCCAGCCTCACCCCAGGGATATCATAGTGGGTTCTCGTTCCAGATCTCACAGTGGTATCCTATATTACTCTGCTCTTTTCTGGTTGGGAGATACTGCATAGGCACTGATTAGTTTATACATGTCTACCAATACTCAGCTTCCTGTGGCAACAGATGCTGTTTGGATGCTCAACTGCCCCAATATTGCTGGAATTCTCTTCCCCATTAGGGTATACTGTTGTCAAAGAGCTTGGAAGGGGCAAGAAATCAACATGAGAACTTCAGTTTGAGGCAAGTGGTGGACCAAGAAGTTAATTTGGGGGAAGGACTGAGACTGGAGTTATTCATTGCTTTGGCCAATTCATTGGGTATTGACTATTAGCAGTGAATAAAACTAGAGTACTGATCAACCAAAGCAACATGAGTTATTAGGGGTTCCAAGTTATGGGGACACAAGAACCCTCTAGGTGGGGAATGAAAACTACCCAGAAATAGGGATTTTATACACAGGACAAGTTTGAGTCTTTTATAAGTGAAATTCTAATACCTAATTTTTGAAAATTAAGTTATTCTCTGACAGTTTCATATGTGTATCCCTCTACCCTCTCTTTCCCTTCTCCTCCTGCCAAATTCTTGTCTTATTTTCTTTTTGTCTTTGTTTTGTTTTTCTCACTTTGTCACTACTGGGTTTAATGAGGGCCACTTTGTTTGATGGGATCCCCTGAAAAATGAGTAACTTCACTCCTTAGTGGATGCATCACCAAAAAGAATTACTTCATCTCCTATACAGCAGTCCTCAGGAACACTAGCTACCATAGCCGAAACAGAGCCCCATGATCCCCTTCCCTCATCTATGACATAAGATTTAGAGCTCTAGTTTTGTGTGCTCTGTGCAGGCAACCGCAGTTGTGAGTTCACAAGTATCACAGCCATGTCATATCTACAAGACAGCATTTCAGTCTTTATCTGGACCATCTAATGCCTCCATTCTTTCTGCCCCCCCTCCACCTTTGTGATGTTCGCAAAACCTTGGAAGGGGTGATATGAATATCCTTAGTGTTTAGCATACAATAGTCACTAGCTCCCAGCACCTAGACCAGCCTTGAGTTTCCTCATGAACCGCCATTCACTACAAGGATAAGCTTCTTTGATCAAGACACTAACCCACAGGTAGAAAAGTAACTATTCAAGAGGCATTTTAAAAATGTCCAATTAGCAAGACAAAATTAGTAAAGTGACCTTAGTGACTATAACTTCCCCAGCCATGAACCTTTGACCCAGTACCAAATACCAGGCATGAATTCTTTTCTGTAGACCCAGTTTCAGATCAAATAAGAAATCGGAGCCAGGCAGTGGTGGCACACGCCTTTAATCCCAGCACTTGGGAGGCAGAGGCAGGCGGATTTCTGAGTTCGAGTCCAGCCTGGTCTACAGAGTGAGTTCCAGGACAGCCAGGGCTACACAGAGAAACCCTGTCTTGGGGGGTAAAAAAAAAAGGAAATCAGTAGTTTTCCTAACAACAGTCTTGACACTCCTGTACCAACAACTACCTCCTGCCTGGTCCAACACCTAACTTTGTTGTTTATTGTTTTTGTTTCTGTGACAGGGTCTCATGTAGCCTTGACTGGCCTTGAACATATAGACATCTGTTTGCCTCTGCCCTCTGACAACTAGGACAAAACTTGCGAGCCACCACAGCAGGCTCCAACACCTAACTTTTGAGACCAAGGATATAACACTGACCTAGATCCTGAAACACTAGATACTGAAAGTGAATTGAATTCTACTGAGAATTATTATGGAGAAACATTAAATAAAATAAAACTAGAAAAAATTAAAGTAATGCTATGTTCTATTTAGGGTTACCATTGTTGTGATGAAATATCATGGGGAGGAATTTGGGGCAGAGAGGGTTTATTCTGCTTACGCTTCCATATCAATGTTCATCGTTAAAGGAAGTCAGGACAGAAACTAAAGCAGGGCCTGGACCCTGGAGGCAGAGCCCACACAGAGGCCAGGGAGGAGTGCTGCTTACTGACTTGCTCATCATGGCTTGCTTAGTCTGCTTTCTTATAAAACTTAGGACCACTAGCTCAGGGATAGCAGCACCTACCATAGCCTGGGCCCTCCCCCAGGAACCACGAATTGAGAAAAGGCCTTACAGCTGGACATAATGGAGGTGTTTTCTCAGTTGAGGCTCTCCTTTCAACTTAATGTCAGTTGACATAAAACTAGCCAGCACAACCTGATAATAGACTAAAGCAAGAAAATTCATTTAAAATTTAAAATGTATTATTTGTTGTAAATTTGTTTACAAATAAATTAGTGTAAAAATTAGAAGTGAAACTACAAGGAACAAAGGCTCTTCTGGGCTGAGGGAGGTGTGGAATGACCCAAAAATGAACTGTGTATGAACAGGGACCAGGCTTTCAAAAAATTTAATTTTTGGTTTTACTACTTGTTAGAACGGACCTCCCACCCAGTGCACAATTCTCTTATGGTATTTCTAGCAGAATGCTTTTTGAAGGAACACCACATACAATTTCAATGAAGCACTGTTTTAGGTCTCAAGTTTATACTAATTAACAGATTTCCAAGAGTAAACTCTAAAAACTCAGATTTCAATTCACTACTGTGTGTGTGTGTGTGTGTGTGTGTGTGTGTGTGTGTGTGTTTGAGAGGGGGAGAAGAGGGAAAGGGAGTAGAGAAGGAGAGAAGAGAGAGAGAGAGAGCAAGAGGGAGAGAGGGAGGGGGAGGGGGAGATAGAGAGAGGGAGAGAGGGAGATGGGAGGTAGGGAGGGAGAGTGAGCCTAGGAATGAAAGCTAGAGCCCTCAGTGCACTGGGCACAGGCTGCACTATTGCCTCTAACTCAAAATTATTGTTTGCTAGTTAATTGCTAACTTTATTTTGTTTAATTTTCTTTCTCAGGTTTCTCCAATTCTTTGTAGAATTTACTCTCAAGGTGAAAAAAATGTACATTTATTTTTTAAAATAATTTACACATGACTAGGCAACATGTAGCACTTTGAGTGTAGAGAGAATAGACAGGAGGAGTTTAAACTGACAGGGCCTCCATCAGTTTCTTCTGATAACTTTTGTGCCTCTTACCCTCACTCAGCAGGAGAGTCTGTTCCTACCCTATCCTGGCTCTGGATGTGTGGTGTTCTTCATGTTAAATTCTCATGAAAATATAGAATGTGGGAAGCAGTAGAACAGTCTTCTAACATGCTTAAAATGTAGACATCTGAGCAAAAATGAGAACAGACTTCTCAAGCTAGCTGGTTTTACTGACTTGACTAGGAAATAGTGGAAATCAAATGACAATCTTTATAAGCCACAGGCAGACACTTCCTGTAGGCAGACACTCCCTCTAGGCAGACACTTCCTGTTGATATTGTCACTTGCCAAGACTCAAGGACATTATTACTATGATTATAAAACCTTTATTGAGGGCCTACTATGTGCTGTATGAAATTCAAATTCCAAGTTCATGAAAGCTCATAGTTTCTAGTCTTTGAAAATCTGTAGGCAAAACAGGGCTTGGTGGTTCACACACCTAATCCCAGTGTTTGGAAGGTGGATGCAAGAGGATTGTTGGAATTTGAAGCCAACCTGGGCTACAGTGTGACACCCTATTTCAAAACAGAAAAACCAACTTAGGACGTCTCCAGGATGGAAATTCTAGCTTTGGAAAATCTCTCCATGGAAGATCAGCAGGCTTTCAACTGTTATGGCTTCTCCACTGCTGTGTTAGACCCTTGGAGGTGTCTCATTTTGTTTACTATTATGGGAAATAAGAGCAAAGCTGACTACTGAAGGAACCAACAATAGAAACAGAAACAACAGCTAAGGTGGCACACACGACTTGGTACCGGGATTCAGAGAAGGAAGCGAAATAAAACAAATTGAAAAGAGCAAAAAGAACACAAATTTGGCTCTTGGGAGCTGTCCATCTATCTGTACAACAGTCAGAATTTGGACTGGTAGTGATTCAGACAGGACAACGCACTCACAAAAGCATGCCCCCAGGGCTTAGTGACCCACCAGCTGCTAAGGAAGGATACTGAGGATGTAATAGGCTGGAAGTTTTAAACAAAAGTAACTGAAAATATTTGTAGGAATGGCATCTGCAATCCAGACGGAATAATTGAAAGGAAGGTGGGGTGGGCCATGATGACTCTGACTTGGTGTACAGAGCCAGCTTGAGGTGACACTTGTATTTATGCCTGACAGAAGGCAGTCATGGCTGTTGCAGGCCTTCCTTGCTGGGACTTGCCTTGGTGCACCATTGACTTTCACAAATGGCCCCAGGCTGACTAGATCCAGATGTGGCATTAACCCCTAACCAGCCACTGAGAACTTTTTTTTTTTCCTTAATTTTTTGTTTTTTTTGTTTTTTTGTTTTTTTGTTTTTCGAGACAGGGTTTCTCTGTGTAGTCCTGGCTGTCCTCAAACTCACACTGTAGACAAGGCTGGCCTCGAACTCAGAAATCCACCTGCCTCTGCCTCCCAAGTGCTGGGATTAAAGACGCACACCACCACTGCCCAGCCAGCCACTGAGAATTAGCAGCTGCTTAGCTATAAAATTTCCCGAGAAGGCTTTGCAATGAAAGGGACTGTATGACTGTGTGCTAAGTTCTGCTTAGACAATAGACCAGCCACATGATCCATCTTCTACCACACAGAAAGAGAAAAGAGAAAATACCTTGTTAAGTCCTAAGAGGACATTCAAGACTCACTAACCATCCCTCAAATGGAAAAGTTGACTATTAGGAATGGGCCCAGGTGCCCCTTAAGGAATAGTTGAGTTTGGGGGTATATGCCGCAACTTCAATCAACAATAAGCACCTCCCTACAAAGATATGTGTGTCTGCATATTTCTATTGCCACATTGCTGTCATTTATTGCAATGGGGTTTTGTTTTGAAACAATATAGATTTGTCTTATTGAGGAAATGAAACACATGAGTAAAAAGTGCTAAATCAAGAAACTATGACATAATTTCTATTTTAAAGACAGCACAAAATGCTTATTTTTATTCATAATTTAATTTTTAATTGAAAATAAATTTTTTATATGTTACATTTGGATCATGGTTTCTCCTTTCCATCTCCTCCCTGATCTTTCTCTATTTTTTTCTGAAACCCAAATCCACACCCTTTCTTTCTCTTTCATTAGAAGGCAAACAGACAACTAAAAACAAACCATAATAGGACAAAACAAAGTGGGGAAAAAAACCCACCCAAAGTAAAAGCAAAAGACACCATTTTTAAAAACATTCCAAACATAGAGAAAAATATCCAGGAGAAAACATCAAATGTCTATGTGCATCAATTACTTTTCTCTTTGTGACAAAATAAATCACTGTCTTGAAGAAATCTATATAACAAACATGCCTCTAACCTGTAAGCCCCACGTGCCCAGATATGCTGGGGGCTGTTGTTCATGTAGGATAACAAGCCATGTGTTTTTTCTTCTATAAACAAGGTTGGTTGCCTAGGATGTGCTCGATCCTATGTAAGCAGGTAGTACATTAGGATGTATGCTTGACGCCAATTGGATGAAGGCAGGAAGTATGTGAGCTTATGGATTTTGCCTTTATAAGTAGCTGACTAAAGTGATTTGGTGCCATTCACTGGAAATCTGGGATATGGACCTGGACAGTGTCCATCATCCTGGCTACTATTTAATAAAGCTTGCCTCAAATCTGACTTAAAAATTGTAGTAGTGGTCCTTACTTTCACCCAGTGGGTTAACCTGTGTCTCCTAGGTGGTTCCAAATCCGGTCAAATCGTGATGAAGATCAACCATCACCCTGGCTGTACCTCCGGAGCACAACTGCTTATTCGTTTAGTAGGGTGTTTGTTTTAATGTAATAGGATCAGAATGATGCTCAATGGCACTTACCTAGGAGGATGAGTTGAAAGCACAGTATGGGAGGGCTGGGGGTGTGGGAGAAACGGGGTGAGGAGAGCAAGAGGCAGGAGATTTCATGTGTTTGAAGGCAACCTGGCCTACGAAGGGAGAAGTTAACTCAAGCAAAGAAAGAAGGAAATAAAATGTTGTAGATTTGATGTTCTCTACCTTCTTCGCTAGCTCCTCAGAGTTAACTGCCTCTCTGAAGTAGTGCATCCTCTCTGCCTGTCTTTTATGCTTTCACTAAGTTCCTAACCTCCACATATATTATGTAATATTACTTTGTGTATTTATAACTGCACACAAATGATGTCATGTTGTAAATGCTGTATCCATGGTATATAGCACAATGTATTTGTCCATTCTGCCACAGCAGGACACTGACTGTATCCAGTTTTCCCTTGGGATGGATATTCTTGCACGTGTGCCCTTGTGTGGCTGCTTCACTCGAGGCCCTTAGTAGACAGATGATTATTTAACATAGGAAATACACATCTTCAGTTTAGAGACGGCCAGCCTGCAATGCTTGTTCTAAGTGCTGCTTCCCCAGCACTACTGCAGCATCCTCACACTTGTTAACTATTAATCACTTTGCTAACCTAGTGGGTGTGATGATTTTTATTCCTTGGTAACTGTTACTGTTCTAATTGGCAGCATGAACCTGAGAGTGTAGAACCTAAAAATGAGGCAGACTTAAAGTCTCATGTGATAGTCAACTTTATTCAGGGCATCAGACAATTTATACTCTGAGGGTTAAGCAAGGGCAAAGTCCACATGCATTTAGGCTATATACAGTCACAAGCATGACTCGTACTTGGAGATGTTTTTGAATAATAAAAGTAGAATGACAGGTTAATCTGAAGTAAACCTACTGCTATTTACTACATCTGGGAGGAGCACAAAAGCCAAAAGCCCACTCCAGGAACAATCCAGGTGTGGAGAAACAGAGGTTGCCAGACTTTTTGTCTTGTTTCCTTAAAGTTATCTCACACAGCTTCATTCATGGACCATGTTCCGACCGTAACAAGTGACACTTTTTTCAAAATGTGCAAGCTCTCATTGGTTAGCTAGAAATCTGTCTTCCATCAATTAATGAAGACTGCCTTTTAGCAGGGAGATATTCATAGTCAGGCTCAGGAAACTGAAGTCAGGGCCACCTGCTTCTGCCAAAGCCTGAGCCATCCATGATAACTTGGCATTATGGGCCATGGGAATGCACAGATGACTTTGGAAATTTGCTTCAGAACTGAATAGATACGTGAAGGCACACCCCCTTTATAGCCCCAAGAGGCATATGCCTCGCCTCTGTAGCTGTGTGGAGGCGTACCTCCTAAACACCTTTTTGATGGCACCCCAGTCACACATATAGAAGGCAAACACAAATCTAAAGGACCACCTTGAAATTACAATGGGAACTACAGCTTGGACCCAAAGTGTCATCCAGGCTCTTTACTCTTTGTAATGACAACTAAATGATGACATGAGGGTGGGAGTCTGTGCTTTGCCAAAGTGAAAAAGCTGAAACTTACAGTACACACTATCAGTCTATGAAGCAAGCGATGGGCTTGCTGGGGAAAGCATGCCCTGGATGGACCCAGCCCTATAGCTTATTGCATTTGAGACTCAGAGGATAGAAAATGGCAATTATCCCTGGAACAGGAAAGGGTGCATGTAAGAATTTAATACAATCAATTTTGCAACAAAATAACCAAGTGTGATTGCATTCCCGAAGTACTTGGCACAACAGTGGAGATTCAGGCCAAGTCACAGCTGTCAAGAAGTTTCTATTCCTACTTACCTGGCAGGGGAGATCCCAGGATCAAGAAGATGGTTTTCTCAGGGCGAGGCTTATCCACTGCACACCAGATGTGCTGACCCCTGTGATTTCTCCAGATGCAGGGAAACTACATAATTTGTGGTAGTGGGGAACTGAATTTATGTTCGCCCCAGGTGTGGGGGGGTGGGGAGGGGAAGAAGTTTAAGATCATCCTCAGGAGTCCTGACTGCAATCATTAGATCCTATCTGAATAATGAAATAAAAGAAAAATAAAGAAGTTCATGTTCTAAAGGAAGGTGACCAATAATCAACAGATAATCCAGCACATACTGAGTGGTGAACGCAGTTGGGAGAATTGACTCAAGGTAATAGAGATGAACAATGAAGGGCGTGGTGCTGGCAAGCAATGCTGCTCTCTGCCCTTGGAATGAGTTTCATTCACAGACTACCCTGGGAATTCCTTTCTCGGAGTTATTTGGGCTCTGACTTTCTTAAACTATGAAATGGGGGAATAATCATCACATTGTGGGTGGTTTCATTTAATTCACTTAATCAAGTTTAGACAGTCTTTCCAACTTTGATTTACTTGCAACTTTATCCTTGAAGCAAAGAGGGGCAGAGGATGAAAGATTAAAGACTGCTGGAGGCCTTACTGATTTAACATTTACAAAATATTTGAAAGTTGTCCAAAATTATAGGTTTTCATGAAGGGGGAAAAGATTTCATCAGAAACATGATGTATATCTGGACAAACAAATGTATATAATAAGAAAAGCAATTGGCAGAGATCCCAGGATGCAGGAAGTGTAATTAGGCACTGTTCTTGCTTGGCTGTGGCAATGGCTGTGCCTCAGTTTCCCTGTCTGTAAAGTAATACAAAAGGGAATCCAGTCCCGCCATTTTCTTTATCCTGATACTTCAGCTCCCACTTATGTTTCTCAGAATAGAAATACTCTTTCCTTCATTTCTGATTCAGTTTCTTTTAATCTGATGTTGAGCTGTAATGATTTCCTTTTTAAATAGAGAGGTCTCCATTGCAGTAAAGCTTAGCTCTGGTTTCTTCTTGCAGTCTCTCTGTTTGTGGAATGGGGGACAAATTAGAAAACTTTAACAACACAAAATCTCCCCATCCTTTGAAAAAGCCTGAGTGTCTTTTCTTCATGCCTCACACTTGGTGTGATAGATATCAGTAAGCCACTGTTTTCAATAGACTTGCTGAGTGATTGATAGTGCTATCTTACTGGAAAATCAAATCATTTTCTAAAAGTTTTGTTTATGTCCATTTTATGTTTATGAGTCTTTTGCTTTCTTGTAAGTCTATATACCACATGTGTGTAGTGCCTGCGGAGGTCAGAAGAGGGTGTCAGATCTCTTGAAATTGGAATTATATATTGTTATTAGCTTTGATGGGGGTGCTGGGAACTGAGCTGTGTCCTCTGTAAGAATAATAAGTGTCCTTAACTGCTGAGCCACCTCTCTGGCCTGTAAATCACTTTTAAAGCAAATAGATGTTAAAGTGATATGTTAAAATTTTTGACTCAAGCATACTCTTGTCTCTTTTTGATATTTTAAAGTTGCAAGTATTCCTAGGCTAAAGATGGAGGATGGAGCTGGGCGGTGGTGGCACACACCTTTAATCCCAGCACTTGGGAGGCAGAGGCAGGCGGGTTTCTGAGTTCAAGGGCAGCCTGGTCTACAGAGTGAGTTCCAGGACAGCCGGGGCTACACAGAGAAACCCTGTCTCGAAAAACCAAAAAAAAAAAAAAAAAAAAAAAAAAAAAAAGATGGAGGATGGAGAGTTTGAGGGTAGCCCCAGCCTATAGCCAGATTCTATGCATGTAAACAAAACAAAAGGCCAGCCTTGGTAGGAGACAAGTGAGGGACATTACAAATATAAACCTGGACTGGGCTACCATACAAGGCAATGAGAAATTAAAGTGAAAAATTTAAAAGAGGGCTCTGTGGTAGGTGCTTGGCTGGCTTGGGGGAGGCTTTAGTTTCAGGCTCTAGTACCATAATAATAAAATAAATAAACATTTCTAAGCATTTTCATTCTCATTTCAACTTGTTAACAAAAGAGCTGGATTTAAAACATAATTTTAAACATCATATCAACAGAAATTCAGCTCCCTCACAGTATTGATTTTCCAATACTTGGTTAGTGTTGGCTGTTGTGGCACATATATAATCCCAGGCTTTGGGAAGCTGAGGCAGGAGGATCAAGAGCTGACTTGAGCTACACAGCAAAGTCGTGCCTCCAATAATAATCATAGTCATAACGCATCATATTATGATAATAATGGTGCCATGCTTAGTAGTTCTTCAATGCCATACACCCCCCCCCAAAAAAAAACAACAAACTTTCTTGCTTTATTTTTTTTAAGTGTCTTGGAGCCTAGTAAGATGGTTCAGTGTGTAAGGGTACTTGTTGCCAAACCTGATTATCTAAGTTCAATCCCCAGGAGTGACATGGTAGGAAGAGAGAACCAGTGTCACCAAATTGTCCTCTGGCCTCCACACCTGCACCACAGCACACAAGCGCTCATGTGCACACACATACACATGTGCTAAATAAATACATGTTTTAGAAAAGGAAATCTAAACAAAACAAACTCCAAGAGGTTATTTTCTCCCCTACAATCTGGCCTCAGTTTGTCTGTCTGTTTCCCGATATCCTCACAGTTGAAGACACAGGACAATGACCCACTGCCATGCATTTATTTGATTCTGTGGTCTGAGGTCAGATCCTAAAACCAGAAAGCCTAACAAATTCTGCAGGTGAGTTTCTTTCCGGAGAGGTTGTGTGTGGTGATTGGTGAGATAGCACAATGCAGGCAAGATAGAAAAGCACTGCCTTAGATTGGTTCTTAGCATTCATTTCTCGTGGTGGCATCAGCTGTCACAGAGCCCCAGATTCTCCAGAGCACTCAGCAGCCAGCAAACTTAGAACTACAATCTTCCCACTTACATGTTTGTGTTTATGCAAACACAGAGGAGAGATTTCACTCCATCCAGCCCACCTATGAGCATGTGTGATCGCCCTGTTAGTGTTGAAAGACCTTCAGCCTGTCTGCACAAAAGCATCCTGCTTCCTGAGGTCAACTTTATAGAAGCTCTTCTTTTCTAACTTCTGCTACAGCCCCTTCCATCCATCAGCATCTCCACCCTGTTTGCTCTAATACATTTTGTAACCTGCTCTAGAACTCATCTTTCCTCAAGTCCAGCACATTCTGTGATTCTAGTGCTCAAATCCAAGAAGTCCTGGGTGGTTGTGGCGGTCCTCATATGTAATCCCAGCATTTGGGAGATTGAGGCTGTAGGGTTATTAGTTGGGGACTGGCTTGGGGCAAGAACCTGTCTTAAAAATAAACAACAAAACCACCCTAGCAAACCTTTAAGAGCTCTCAAATGTCCCTTAATGGTCATAATCAATGCACTTGGTCTGACATTCAGAAAGTGCTCTTCGGGTTAGTAACAGCTTCCCGGCCTAACCTCAGGTTCCAGCTCATGACTCTTGCCCTTGCCTGTCTCCTAGGAAAGGATGTTCTCTGCCCAACTCTTGCCTATTCTTCAAATTCCACCGGACACCCCATTTTGAAATCATACCACCTTTTCAGGCTATTGTGGTTTACAGTGACTTCTTCCCGCCTCTTGACATATAGACCATCTTTTTCTTGAGGACCTGCATCCTGGGTTCATCCTCAAAACTGATGTGTGAGGAGTTCATTTTTGATGCACAGAATAAGCAGTGCGTTTTAGAGACCAACATGGCGTCTCCTGAGAGATAGAAGAAGCCTGGCTAACAGACTGACCTCTGGATGAGTATCATTGACCTGTGGACATTTCCCCCATTGACTTGCTCTTATCATTAGAAGCATCTACTTTTTGAGGGGAGGGTCGGAGTATCCCTTTCCAACCAGGTGAGAATCCAATGTTTCTAGGGGTGGGGGTGGAGAATCCTGGAGCTCTCATCCAATGAGACTTCCCTCTTCCTGTGCACCTAACTCATAAGCCGGGCTCAACATCAGCTTCACCGTGAGAAATGCAAGTTCATGAGCCTCAACCCAGGCCAACTGAATTGGAGACAGGGTGGAGCCCAAGAGTCTGAATTTCAAGTTTCAAGAGTTCATTGTGTCTCCCAGAAAACATCTGGCCGCTCTCTGTAGATTTGCTTAATTAAAGGTGATTAGTGTCGATAGACCACTTTTCTTCGGCTAGATCATCTCTTTTGACCCCCTCTTTCGATGATTTTTTTCAGTCATGTGATCACCCACATGCCCCCCACATTTGTGAAAATGCAATGGCCCACGTTTAGGAGAGGGTTCCACATTCCTCCAGGCTCCAAGCAACCGCATGAAACCCGTGCTTTTAAAACAGCTACTTGTGGTTTCTGTCTCAAACGCTGAGCCGGAAAGGAGTTTGTGGTTGTGCGACCCCGGCCTGAACGACAGTTTTGCACATTGGGGGCGGGCTGGCAGAGGGGTGGGCGGATGACTGGCAGTTGTGTTCTGGGTGTTGTTTTGGAGGCTATTTATCTTGCCCCTCCAGCCTGAGCGCGCGAGCTCACCCTTAAGGTTTCTTGTCAAGAAAGGGGAATCCTGTGTCTCGTAGACCGAAAGTCATAAGCAACTTTCGTTTACAGCCTTAAACCCGAAAAGCAGGCGCACGCGGGGGGCGGGGGGGGGGGGGGGGGGGGGGGGGGGGAGGTGTGTGAGGGTTGTCCCCGTGCAATCTCTCTAGAGGAAAAGGAACTGTAATGTTTGTTCCTCAGTCACTGAGCAACACCCAGGCGAACAGGGTGCCTGTGGTCTGCTGTGGTTTTCTCTTGCTCTTTCCTGAGCTGGTTCACTTCCACCCTCCGAAGGCTCCAAAGCGCCCTCCATCTGCGCGCTGGCCTCCAGCTGCAGGGGTCCAGGGTGCCTCCATCCCCTTCCTCTCGCGGGAGGCGGGTCCTCGCAACCGGCGCTGCGCTGTGCGGCCGGTAGGGGTCGCTGCTCGGCGGCGCGCTCCCACGGTGGTGAATAACGGGGCCGGGCGGGAGGAGAAAGGAAACCTGCTGGAGGAGGCGGTGCGGCCGGCGGGCGGGCGAGCGAGCGAGCGAGCGAGGGAGGAGAGAGTTCACTTTTGCCCCGGTGTCAGCGAGACGCGGCCGCCGCAGGCGCGGGCGAAGGAACACCGAGGGAGCGGATCGGCCAGCTCCGAGAAGCCGGGCGAGGGCAGCCAGAGGTGGGATCGGAGCGCGCCCGCGGGGCGCGGAGCCCGTGAGCCTGGCCAGCGAGGGAAACCACGGGGGGCGCGCCCCGGGAGGGCCCCCGGAGCAGCGCAGGATGCCGCACGAAGAGCTGCCGTCGCTGCAACGGCCCCGCTACGGCTGTAAGTGTTCTGGCTCCCGCTGATCTCGGGGCGCCCCTCTCGCTGGGACGGCATTGGGGAGGCCGAGGGGCTTGAGGGCGCGCCGCCGGAGGGCAGCGGCTGGCAAAGTTGAGAAGTGGAATTGCAAAGGAGCAGGGCGCGGGTTTCCTCCCCTTTCTTTCAAATTCCTAATTGCAGCTTCCAGATGAGCCCCCTCCACCCCGCAAGCCTCAGCAGCTCTGGTGCAGACCAGGTTGTGGTTTAGGGGTATCAGGTGAGGAGCCCGCCTCGCTTTGGGCGCTGCCGGCTCGGGCCAGAGGGTGGCGTAGGGGATCCGATGCTTCCCACCCAAAAGGGGCGGAAAGTTTGTTTGCTGTGGCTACAGGTGGGCAGCGCAGCTCCGGTGCCCGCGCGCTCTGCGAGAGGTGAAGGCACTTTCCTGGAAGGGCTGGCTTCTCCTACTAGCTTCTTTTGGGCCTCACCTGAGCAGCTAGAGCCACTTAGGGCCCCACAGGTGTGAGGCCCTTCCAGCCAAAGCCTACAGGGACACGTACCGCCCCCAGCCACTTCCCCGGTGGTTCTCCCCGCCCCCGATCTCCTGCGCGGGAGGACGTCAGTGAGGACGGACTCCGAGTCGGTCTGATTGAACGTGACGGTGTCGGTTACCCAGCCGCGGGCTGCCGGCGGCGGAAAGAGGTGGCTTTGACTAACAAGGGGGAGCCAGATTATCGCCAACCACGTGGCCCCGCGTGCAGAGTTCAGAGTCCTAAATATGAGCTAGGAAGTATTTCCTTTAAAACAAACAGAACGCTGGCTTCTTCTCCTGGGGTTGGCCCTGTCGACAAACGCATGGCAGCGAACCATGGGTTAATCTTTTGCTTGGACTGGCCTTGGTAGATGAAGTACCAGGTTTAAGTTAAGGTGGTGACAACTGCAACAGAGATAGTGTGTTCCTGTGGTTTGTGGTGTTGGTAGGAGCACAGATGAAATCTTTGGAAGAGGGTCCCCAACTTCCCTTAGTCAATCTCTCTCTCTCTCTCTCTTTCTCTCTCTCTCTCTCTCTCTCTCTCTCTCTCTCTCTCTCTCTCTCTCTCTCGTTCTCGCTCTTACACACACACACACACACACACACACACACAAGTCTTGGAATGGACTGTCAGAGGTGAGGTTTGTTTTTTCATTGTGACTGCAAGGAGCCAGCTGCAGCTTCTGTAAAGTGAGAAAAGGCATTCAGAGACCCAGCAGTTTGCAGCCTGTGCCAGTTTGCAGTTGGTAAACCACACAGAGAGCTCCAGGGGGGGGGGGGCTGGAGGAGGAGCCCTGTGCTCATGTGGTGGTTGCAGTGTCAACCTCACGTCTTTGGGAGTCTTTTCATGTGACAATCTCTTGGGACAGAGGGTGGTTTCACTGAATCGAGCTGTAAGATGACTATAAGGCCTGTAACTAGGTAAGCACACATTACCAAACGGTTTGACATCACATGGTCTGCGTTATCCCTCACTAGCCACGCACAGTACAAAGTGGCCAAGGAATGCAGCATTTTCATTAGCCCCTGCATGGGCATCTGATATGATGCCTGATTTTTATTGAATCAGCCTGTCGCTGCAGCGTGCCTTAGAAGACTAATCAAGGAGGCATAGATCTGGCAAGCCTGAAGCCCGCTTTGCTGAATGAGCCACATTCCTGAGAAATCCTCCTCTAAGTTTCTGCATTGATCTGGAGTGGCAGGGTGGGGTGCTGTTGTTGGAGCCACTTAGCTTCCTTGGGCTTATCAAATGCTGTTCTCCAGATTCAACATGGTTAAAATGAGGAATATGTACTTATCCACACTGAAATATGTGGATATGTGAAATCATTTAATATAATAGCCAGCTAGCTATACTATTTAAATGAACATTTTTAAAAAAGATTTATGTATTTATTATATGTAAGTACACTGTAGCTGTCTTCAGAGACCCCAGAAGAGGGCATCAGATCTCATTAGGGATAGTTGTGAGCCACCATGTGGTTGCTGGGATTTGAACTCAGGACCTTCGGAAGAGCAGTCAGTGCTCATAACCGCTGAGCCATCTCTCCAGCCCCTTAAATGAACATTTAAATAATACCTTTGATACTGTTTTAATATCTAGAATATGTTTATAGTTGGTTAAAAACAAAGATATCTAGAGCTGGAAAGATGGCTCAGCCAGTGAAGTGCTTGCTCCCAAGCCTGATGACCTGAGTTCGATTCCAAGGACCTGCATGGTAGAAGGAGAAAACTGACTCCTTCAAGTTATCATTTGACCTCCACAGGTACACACACACACACATACAGGGCTTGTAGCAGAATATATCTTGATGTTAATAAACACTACCAAATTCTTGGACTATTTACCCAAAAAAAGGGCCTGGTTTGGTATATGAAAAGTGTGGGCTTTTCTGCTTTCTACCCCACCCTACTGTTTTTACAGTCGGTAATTCTTACACAGTGCCACTAGATTAACCTGCCTTGGGTCTCCCTCCTTCCCTTCAGGGTAAACACCTATAACACACGACCTCCTGAGTTGTGCTTGAGGGTTTGTCAGCTCCCTCTCCACGGTAGCCGTGAGCCTTCTCAGAGTCCTGACGGATTGCTGGGAGTATCCAAATTTGGACACAGGTGGACACTCAAGTAGAACTAAATAGACCAATTTTCATTGAATTCCTGTTCCTCCTGGTAGTCATGTGTTCCTGTAGCCTGCAAAGTCATGTGGTGTGAGATTAACAAAAATTGCTCAATTGTCATCTCAGCAATGCAAAGCTGAGGAACGACGGAAAGGAGGAAGAGGTGGGAGCTCACTGTATGCAAGCTTAAGCATAGATGTAGATACACATTTAAACAACACGTATGCATAGGCACAAATCACAGTTCACTTTTGTGAGGTTGTGATGACTTATGATGTATTTGCTGAGTTACTTCTTTTGTTGTTGTTGTTTGTTTGTTTGTTTGTTTTAGTTTTTCCAGACTGGGTTTCTCTGTATAGCCCTGGCAGTCCTGGAACTCACTCTGTAGACCAGGCTGGCCTCGAACTCAGAAATCTGCCTGCCTCTGCCTCCCAAGTGCTGTGACTAAAGGTGTGCACCACCACTGCCTGGCACTGAGTTACTTCTCAAAGCCCACTGCCACCATGAAATGTCAAAAGTTTGTCTCCAATTAATTCCTTGAGAGTTAAAAAGGCTGATGCCTACCATTAAGTTTCCTCCTCACTAGCAATCTATTCATCATGGAAGTATCACTCTGGCTCATTACTGGTTGTATATATGGCAAGAATGGTGGATTTCTACTCTGAAAAATACAGGTCCTTCTCATGAGCTACATTGTAAAAATAACAGTGGCAGATGTATCCTTGTTTACTCCTTTTAGAAAGGGAAGCATAAACCAGGTTTGGTGATACAGGCTTGTCGTTCCAATACTCAAGGCCAAGGCAGGATGAGTATGATTTTGAGGCCAGCTTGGGATATATGAGGAATTCAAGGCTAGTCTGAGCCACATAACAAGGTTTTTTGTTTGTTTGTTTGTTTAAATAGTTCAGTGGAAGGTTAGAGAGATAGCTAAGTCAGTAAAGCGCTTGTCTGGCAAGCATGAAGATCTGATTTCAGTCGCTAGAGCTGGTGTCAAAAAGGAGGAGGAGGAGGAGGAAGAGAAGAAGAGGAGGAAGAAGTGGTGGTGCACACTTAGGATCACCGTGCTGGGGAGGCAGAGGATGGTTGAAACTCACTGATGAGCCAGCCTTTCCTAATCAGAGAGCCTCAGGTCCCAGTGGGATGCCCTGTCTCAAAGGACCAACACCTGAGAATGACATGGGCATCATAAATTCTGTCTCTCTCTCCCTTTCTCTCCCTCTCCTCCCTTTCCCCTCTCCGTGTGTGTGTGTGTGTGTGTGTGTGTGTGTGTGTAAAGGCTTTAGCTGATAATGTTGAACTTTTGAGTGATGATGCCCTTGTCTGAAGTCTGAATGGCGTAGCTTCTAAGTCACGTGGGAAATGGACCACGGAGGGGCCAGTGCAGTGCTTTCTTTCCTTTTACCAATCTGATGCGGAGAAATTCAGTCCTGAAGTAGCCAACTCAGCTGTGTAAAAGGGCAGAAACTGTGGCTCTGTACCCTGAAGCTCAGCTCTAACATTCTGTGCTTTCCTCCAAGGTGGGAGAATGTGTGATGTCACGTGACGCCGTCTCCGCAGACGGAAAGTCAAGCTAGTCCTTTGTGTTCCATTGTTTTAGTCGAGCTCCTGGAGGTCAACAGCTACAGGGTTATTTTAGTGTGTTTTTAACTTTAATTACACAGGCTGAACTTGTTTGGGAGAGTTTAAGCTTGTAATATCAAGTTTGCTTCCAAAGATCATGTTATTTGGGATGTTAACTCTTTTCTCTAGGGAACTGTTGGTTGGCAATTACCCTTACTCACCTTCTCTACAAGCTTCGTTTGTGTGCCTGGTGCTGGGAACCAGACCCCAGGCCTTGTCTAAGCTAGCAAGCTCTCTTCCACTGATCTACACTCCCAGCTCACTGTAAGCTTCAAAACAGCTTCCTTTGGTTCAACTCTCCTAAGCAAACAGCACTAAAGCTTGCTCAGTCTTTAGTATAACCAAAGGAACAAAGGTCCAGCACAGGCAATTAGCATGGGCTGTGGAATTAAGGTTTGCAACCTAACTTCACCTGGGTTATTTTTAAATTGTTATTGCTTTTAGTGGGTTATTATTACTTTGCGGGAGTAATAATTGGGAGACAATAGCATTGCTAATTCCCACAGAATCTGGAATCCATGATGCTGTGTTACACACATAGCTAGTTGGTTACAGGGGCAACTTGAAGAATCATAGCCAGACCCCTTAGTCTTTCCTCATCCACCATTTACCAAGGAGCCACACCTGAGTTCTGTGTGTGTGTGTGTTGGGGGGTAGGGGTTAGGGATGACCTTTTCTTTCTGTCTCTTTCAGCTGTTGGTTATAATTTCCTCAAAGTTCAGAAACCTATAGCCATTTGGACAGGGAGCTTTTAAAAATAGATACACTGTATCCCTTTAAGGTGGATTTTAATGCTTTCTTTTCTCTACAAAAAAAAAATAGGCAATTCATGGACTTATATTCATAGCGTACATTCAGGCTTGTCAAAGCATTCTGTGTATAGATAAAGACATTCTGTCAGGCTCTGGGGCCCTGATGTGAAAGGAAGGCTGGATTTTCTATAATAATATAATGGCATGCACCAATGACTCTAAATAGGATACTTTGTAAAAATGCGTTTTATTACATATACCATCGTTCCCTTGAAGTCTGGGCTTGATGAGAAAAACTTGCAGTGGGGCGGCTGGCTGACCAGTGAGCTGCCACTCTCTGTTTCTCACTCTAGTTTATCTTTCCTTCTTCAGAGGAAGCCTAGTGTGAAGGAAATGGCAAGAGCTCTAAAGATAAACTGCTCTGGGTCTGAATTCTGACCTCCATCTCTCTCTGAGTGGCTTTGGGTCTCAGCCAGCACCTTGAGAGGTGTGTGTTAATCATAGAGCTACCGACCTGATTCATGCATGGTTCCTGGCTCACAGGGTAAACAAATTGTAGTTATTTCAAGTAACTGAGCATCTACCTCCTATGTACAAAACATTGTTGGGGAAGGAAACACAGCTAGTTACAACTCAGAAGGAGACCTGGGGACTGGGGATGTGGCTCAGTTGGTAGGATGGCTGCTGAGCATGTGTGATAATGCCTTGGGTTGGATCCCAGGCCCTGGACAGAACAGGCAAGGCGGTGCATTCCTGTAATCTCAGGACTTGGAAGGTAAAGGCAGGAATATCAGAGGTTCAAGGCCATTCTCAGCTACATTGTGAGTTTGAAGTTAGCCCGGGATACATGAGACCCTGTCAAAAGAAAGAGGTGGGGAGAGGCAGGCAGGCTGAGAGATAAGGAACAACTTTTACTAGTGCATTTTCAAGTTCTCTGGAAATGAAAACGTGAGAGAAGTGGGTCTGGGGCAATGAAAGGGCTTTGTTGAGGATTCTGAATTTGGACAAGACCTTTAGGTAGGTCAGAGGCAAAGCTGAAAGGTATTCTGGCGTACTTGTTGTGGGGATCCATGCTTGCCAGGATTGCTAATTATTGTGGATAGATGCTGAGGGGTAAAGAAGTCACTGGAAGGGGACACATCGTGGAGTCCTTTATTTGTAGGTAGTATTTGTAGTATCTTCAGAGTTTTCGAGATGCTAAAACAATTTTTTTTTAAACAATATGTTCTTGAGTGAGTAGCACTTTGAAAAGCAGAGTAGGGCAAGGTTAGGTATGGGGTTGATTGGGAATATGTGCACAAGGTACTCTCTCTTCAGACTAGTCCAGGGTCCTCTGGGTTGGGAGTACCTTTAGGATGGGTAGCATTGCTAGGTGGCCGTGCTGAAGGTAAGCAGATTCTCTGAGAACGTGTAAGGGCCACACACTGAGTGGGGCGAGGATCTTGATGGCTAACTTATCAGGGATAAGGTTTCTTCCTCTTCTTGTTTCCGCATTCTCTCCCTTACCTGTGATGGTTTTTCACCTCTCACATTCCATGGCAATCATGCCCTCAATGGTCAACATCTCAGCCTGGTTGAAGAATGACTAAGTCCACATTTGTAGACGGCTCCCAGTTGGGGGTGGGGCTTTTCAATATTATACTGTCTTTGGCCAGAGATCCATAGGTTTTACTAATGTTACCTGCACTCTCCTTTAACTTTATAATTGTGTATTGCTTCTTGGTCTTTGACTAGGATAAAGAGCCATTTTACAATCATGTATTGCACATGGCCTGTCTTGGTCAAGGGAGTGTCTCTAACGGCGGCGAGGCATTCAAAGGACACTTGCTGGAACAGCAATAGTAGAACATCATTTGGGAACTTATGGAAAAGGCAGATGCCTGGCCTTAGCCACCCTGTAGACGTTCTGGGCTCACTCCTCCCACCCTCCAGGTTTTAAGAACTGTACTGGCTGGTTTTGTGTGTCAACTTGTCACAGGCTGAAGTTATCACAGAGAAGGGAGCTTCAGTTGGGGAAGTGCCTCCATGAGATCCAGCTGTGGGGCATTTTCTCAATTAGGGATCAAGGGGGTAGGGCCCCTTGTGGATGGTGCCATCCCTGGGCTGGAAGTCTTGGGTTCTATAAGAGAGCAGGCTGAGCAAGCCTGGAGAAGCAAGCCAGTAAGGAACATCCCCTCCATGGCCTCTGCATCAGCTCCTGCTTCCTGACCTGCCTGAGTTCCAGTCCTGACTTCCTCTGGTGATCATCAGCAATGTGGAAGTGTAAGCTCAATAAATCCTTTCCTCCCCAACTTGCTTCTTGGTCATGATGTTTGTGCAGGAATAGAGACCCTGACTAAGACAAGAACCCTTCCAGGTGATGCTGATGCCCTGAAACACTGGAAGAGAGAAAGGCTATTTCCAATATTCTATTACCTTCTTCACTGTGCTTGCAGGGGTTTGCCAAGGAAGTACAAACATGGGTACCTTACACAATACTTTATTTGTATCATCTATTTGTGTTTTACTTGAGCACACAGCTCTACCATGTCCCAACCTAGGCATTGATTTCTATGCAGGTTCATGTTTATTGTAAGAAATTTGTTTTTAGCATGGCTTTGAAGTTGCTTTGCTCTCCCTGGGAAACAAATGCGACACAGACAGGAAAACAATTTAGTCTTTATGGACTGTGCAGAAGGGAGGCAGCTCACAGTCTTCATTCACTCACTCAGTTTAAAGAATCTTTCAATGTGTTAGTAGAGATAATATAGACAGCTGTAAGACTATAAGTGTCCCCAGGCTTTCCCCACCTTTCAGCGGAATGACAGATGTGTTCATTTTGCAATTGATGAAATCTAGAGGCATTTTTATGATTCTAGCTTGAAATTCCCTTTTTTTTTTTTTTTTTTTAAAGACAAGGTCTTACTATGCAGGATGGGCTGGAGAGAAAACTACTTTGTTTTGTTTATTTTATTTTGGAGAGAGGCAGAGTCTTGCTGTGTGGCTCACGTTGACCTAGAATGTAATATTCTACTTTATCAGGCCCATGAGTGCTGGATTACAGATATGAATTACTTAGTTTGGTCGAGATAGCATTTTTCTGTTTCTGCTAAGGAAGACTTTTTTTTTTTTTAACTTTTAAAAGATGGAGTTGGACACCGTGGTTTATCCTTGTGATCTCCGTACTTGGGAGATTGAAGTACAATGATTGTCATGATTTTGAGGACAGTCTGGTCTGGTCATCTGGCTGAGTGTGGCTAACACACACACACATACACACACAATTAGATGGTTGTGGTGCATGGTTAGGAAAGGGTAACTTGAACAGGAGGGGTTCAGAAAGAACCAGCCTGGCCTACGCAGGGAGACTTTGCCCCAAACTGAACAAGGCTGGGGCTCAGGGGTAGGGAGTGGGCTCAGCTTATGTAGAAGAGTAGCTTAGTTCCTGATGGTTTTGGTCAGTTCTCATATTTCTTTGGCAATATGAGTTCACTTTTAAGTAATGTTAATAACATATTTCCTGTTGGCTCTTGATAAGTTGATTTGGTTTGCATGTGATAATATATTTTAAATACTTAGGAATCTAGCTAGTACCCTGAACTTTGGTACCTGGAACATACTCAATGAATGTTGTTGTTATATGTTTAGCTCAATATGTATTTATTCTACTTTATGTTTAAAGGAAACACTCATTTCCATTATTTTGAAAGCAGACAATTCATCTGGACCTTAGGCTTGCTTTCTCCTGTGGAACCCAAGCAAGTTATTTCAGTTTTTATGTGTTCTTATTTGCAAAGTGTGGTTGGGAAAGTGTATTCTGAAAGGGTTAAATGATTTTAGGCGGCCTGTGTGCAGAATGGATGTCCGTAGCTCATCCCTCTAACGGTGGGTAGCATGGTAGAACCCCTTCATCCACCCCTCTATCTCTCAGCCCCCTTTCCCTTTCAATTCACAGTATATGTACATTCCTAGCTCCTTCTCCTGTGAAAATAGGAAACTTCTTTGGTCATTTCTAAGGACATCGAGTTCTATTAATTCGGGTGGGGGTCGAATTAATCTTTGTAGGTGATCACTTAGGCTCCTGTATTCTATTAGTGTTTCCAATTAAGGCTGCAGTGTGTTGGCGCATCTTATTATTTTATTGGGTTCCTGTACTGTACTTCCCTTCCAAACATTATTCCACCCTAATCCCTTCCTAACCCTAACCCTAGGTAGGAGAGAAGGAAGGTTTGAGCGGAAAGGGGACATAGACCTCTATAGGCTTCTTCCTGCTGATTAGGTTCATCAGGGTCCAAGGCCTATCTTCATCATCAAAATACTCAGTAGTTCGGAAACCCAGCAATCCAGCGATAGCAAACAGCCGCCACCCTCCCTCTTCTCTGGAGTGTCCCTGGCTGCTCTTCGGGCTCTGGCATTTATACCCTCCCCAGAATCCCCAGAATTAAACTATCTGCAGCTGGCAATAATCACAGCTCCCTAGAACAAGAGACAATCACAGTTAATGGCTGTGGACGAATGGAAGCAGCCCTATATCCTATACCTGGGATTAAAACAAGAACAGATTCACATACCCTAACTGGGTTTTTAAAGACACCAAAACTCTCACTACGATAGAGGGTCTGGGTTTCTCTGTCACATGTTTTGGTCTCCTTACAGTGATCTTGCAGTTATCACCAGCCTATCTGAAGCATTCATTTTATTCTGAAGTTAGGGAGCCTTCTCTGGTCTCCCTAGTCTTAGGGTTAAGTTGGTCTTTGCCACTGGTGCTGATTTGAAGTGCCAGCTAAATGATTTCTAGTGCCAGCTAGATGAGAAGGAACAACTGGAAATGCCCTGATAGTCTGTACCTGGCTTCATTGTAGCCTTTGACTTTACTGCCAGGGTCAACCTGTCTTTTGCGTAGCTGTCTTATGGGAGGCTATCAGGAGTAAGGAGGAAGGAGAGGAAGTACATTGGGTTCGTTAGGCAACTTTCAGACCTCACTGCTTTCAGAACTTTTGCCAAGTTTTAAGTTCACAGGCCCAATGAAGCTGAACTGTGTGGTAACTGTGATGTTGGAGAACTTTGGGGGCTGGGGCTCTGCAGCATAGCTCTAGCTTTACACTCGTGAGGCCCTGAGCTTCCTCCCCAGCACTGGTTCCTAAGAAATAAAAGTCCTTGGCTAATATTCACTCTCAGATGATTCAGTCATTCTCTTACCTTCTCCTTTCTCCCTTTCCCTTTTGTTTATTTATTTGATTATTATTGTAATTATTTATTCCAGTGAGTTTCTGTACTACTTCCTTTATATAGTTGTTACAATGACACCGGACAAAGATAACTTACAGGAGGAAAGATTGATTTTGGCTCCTGGTTTCAGAGAATTACCTACAGTCCATCATGGCAGAGAGGACGTGGTGGAGCAATACAGCTGGAGCATTGTCAAGCTCTCTGTTCACATCACAGCAAGGCCATGAAGCCGAGAGAGGCAAGCACGAGGTGCCGGCTGTAACCTTCAACCTAATGACCCACTTTTGTCAGACAAGCCCCATCTTTTAAAGGTTTCCACAGTCTCTCCAAATAGCAGCACTGTCTAGGGAACAGGGCTTACGATACAAGCTGGGGTATCTCAATGGGGAACATTTCAGATTCAAACCAGACGTCTCATAGAATCATTTATCAATGCCTCCCCCCCAACACTCCCTACTTCCCCCAGAGGAGCCACTGCCATCAGCCATACTTGGCAGATTCCTTAATGGGAACCTGAGTAGATCAGCTTCATATTCTTTGCTCGAGCTTTGGGCTCACTGAGCAGGCTTTGCAGGCTTGCACTGTGTGACTTGGCAAGGTGTCAGTCACACAACTCTACTCCCCACCCCCTACACTCTGCTTCCCCTGGGAGCTCTAATAAGTCGGCTTTCTGGAGCCTTGCTGCCTATTAAACCCTTAGTAAGTTTGTCCAAGAAATGACAATTACAGAACTAATACAAACATGTGCTTGCTTTGTTCTGCATTTACTAATGACTTGTATTCCGCAAATGGAAAACATTAATTTTTAAAGAAGCATACATAAAGATACTTTTCCTCTATGGGCAAGCCAGGTCCTTCCTTCAGCATTGATTCTGGGTACAGTCTCAAGGCTTCTCTCCGCGTGTCTCCTGCAAAGTGTTTGCTGTTGTTAGTCTGACCTGGCCAGTAGTTTGTGCTTATATATTCGCCTCCAGTGTGAGCTCTGTGTGTTTGCATATTGAACAAGGTGAACTCTGAGAAAGAAATGAAATGTCTAATGTGCTTTTACTTGGTAGTTTTGGAGCCTCTGCAAATGCACCTTTGGTCTGTTAAGTAAGACAACATCTAGTCACCAAACAAGGAATGTTCTATCTTACCTATGCTTGTGTGATATTTCTAGCAAGTTCTGTAGAGTCATTTTAGAGATTGCCTTTAGGAGCGGGACCAGGTAACTATTTTCACTATGTATTACTTTAAAAAAAATAAAAACAAATGTATGTTTTAAAAATATTGTACCACATTGATTATGCTGAGAATAATGTAAATAAAATAGAACAGAATAAAGTTGATGAAGGTCAGGCATGTGCTTTTTAGTGGATGCTGGTACCTAGGCTGTATCACCTGTCTCTACACTTGGTTTTAGTCAAAAGGCAGCGAAACAATCACGCCGACTGTTTCTATGTACTGACATAATGAAGGGACTAAATATTTTCCTCTCTTCTCTAAATTTCTTATGTGTTTCTATAGTTAGAAGAGCTAAAGTAGTTATTTTTTGCTTCTTAAGATTCTTTGTATCCTCAGACTCACTCTGAGAAAAACCAGAGCCTGCAGACACGTTTAATGTTATTGGGAAGAGTCAGTGACAGTTCAGGTTTCTAGGTATGCGTGTGCATGCATGCGAATACGCTTATGAGAATGTGTGTGCCTGTGTCTATGAGAATGTGTTTACATATATGTATGTGTGTGTATGAGAATGTGTATGTGTTTGCCTATGCACGTGTGCATGCATATGTATATGCATATGTGTATGAGTGTGCATATATGAGAGGCTGCCTGACAGGAATATTGAACATTAAACCCCAGAACCCTGCTGAGGGGTTGTGCATGAAGTGGAGATAATGAAATTTTGAATTAAAGGCATAAGGATCAGCAAAGCCAACAGCAATGGTGACAGGGGAAAAACAACAACAACAACAACAATAATAATAACAACAAAAACTATGTAGGCAGTAGCTAGTCGGAATTTTTAAATTTCTAGAGAAAGGAGTTCATCTGCAAAAGATAATGAATCAAGTAGCATTTCCAGTGAATAAGGATTGCTGACATAAATGCAGGGCACTGCTCTCTTGAGTTAAAAGGAGAGCTCTTCACAACCTGGAAAGAGGTGGGCCACTTGTTATCATCCCTTCATTCAACAAGGGATAAGAAGTGTCTTTGTGCCATGGACTTTGCTCAGAGTTTGCAGATTAGGTATCTTTATGGGTCACCCGTGACCAAGGCCTGACATCAAATAAATGACAAGAAGCTTTTCTAGTGTCTCCTAAGCAGACAGTGCCTTTGTCCCTTAAAAGGAGAGGGAAAAACATTTGTGAACAGTGCACAGGTAAAAAACGAGGTTGGCAGTTCCTGCTTGGCCTGTTGGGAGCTGCCGTTGCGTGCACTGCACTGTGTTGGGAGCTGCTGTTGTGTACACTGCACTGTGTTGGGAGATGCCCTTGCGTGCACCTCACTGTGTTGGGAGCTGCCCTTGCGTGTACCGTACTGTGTTGCAACACTGGGAAAGGTTGGAAGTATTACCAACCTTGACTAGTGACTAGTGAGAGATGAGACGCCAAGGGCAGTAGGATCGAGTGATGCTTACTGGATGATACTGGGTGTGGCTTCTCTGAGCCTTTTCTATCCCTGGAGGATGGGATCACGCTTATTTCATCTCCTAAATAACGCACAACGCAAAGGAGAGAGCTCTGGAAGCAGTTTCAGTATGCCTGTGCATGGTGGTGGGAGGAGACAAGTTAGCACCACTTTGAATAGTTTGTTCTTGGGTCTTTACAGAGGCGTCGAAAAGGGTATGTCCTCTAATCATTGGCCTCACAGGCAGTACCAACCTAGTTTTGTGAAACACACTGTTTTTGGGACTCGTGTTTGAAATGAACCCTTTCTTTCCCTCCAGTTTGGAAGGTCAAAGTTTGGTTCTCTGAGTGTAACTAACTCTTTTGGCCACCGTCTTCTTTGCCCACTGGACAGTTTCTCATACAGGAAGTGTGACTATTGAAACTGGGAATTAATAGTAGGAATCTAAAACCTGGAAAGTCTCTTCCACAGGCTTTCTCTGATTTGGTGAAGTTGAAAAGTGGTTGATGAAGGCAAGGCCATTGTGTAAGACTGAGGGCATCTCTGGTTTACACAGGAGGGGAGAAGAGGAAGCTTGGGAAGGCAATTTTGTTTCCTTTCCTGTTGGTGGAGACTCTTTTTACACTCCTTAAAAATAAGGGGAGATCTGCTGGGTGGTGTTCTCAGGAGAGGGGAGGCAGTGTGGCGGAAGCTCAGGCCAGTGGAGGTTGAGATCAGGGCTGAGCCTGGGTATCTGTTGATGTCACGTGTTCAATACACACCCTTCACTGCTCTCCTTGCTCTAACAACGTCTTGCTTTAAAGGTCTAGTTCATTATGGTCAGCCTGTGTCCTGGTTAGTTTTATGACAACTTGACCCAGGCTAGACACATTTGCGAAGAGGGACTTTGAATTGAGAAAATGCCCCATAACATTTGCCTATAGGTAAGTCTGTAGTACATTCATATTGTAGACACCTTGTACACACAATATTTTCTGTCCATTTGTTGATGGACACTTGGCTCTTATGAACCAAGCTGCTATGAACAGGATGTATACTTCTTTTGGATATGGACCAGTAAGTGGGATTGCTGGGCTGCATGGCACTTCTGTGTTTACACTTTTGGGGAGCCACGGTGTACCCCTCACTTTAAATGGAGTAAATTGAAGACCACGTAGAAAAGTGAGCTATCATGCACTTAAGGATGCTCTTATTAGCTCTATAGGCCTTCAGCCTCCTGTTTAGATAACTTCCTGGGAGGACATGTGTGGATCTATCTCTTCTTCATAGAGAATAAAGTACTATGCTCATAAAGTTTAGCTGTGTGCAAATTTCTTGGTAATCTGAGGTGATATGCAGAATCTAGCGTTCATTTGTACATTTTGTGACTTTTAAGAGAGTTTCTTTAGGTTTTGATTGGTAAGTTGGTGGAACGGTGCATGGGAAATGAGAGTTGCCGGTGATCTCTGTGAGTGGTATCAAGTGAAATAAAGGTTGTTTTCCCAGAGTGTATGGGATTTAAAAATATAGTATTGTTCTGGTGTATTAACCCAACTCCTTCAAATGCTAATGATGTGACTTTAGGCAAGATGTAAAGTAAGAACAAGAATTATATGTATTTGGATGAATTAATCTATGTGAAATGTTTGCTACATACAAGATACTCATTCATCATAAGCTATTAAGATTTCTTCTGCATAGGCTATTAAGAATTATATTATGGGATGGAGAGATGGCGCAGCACTGATTGCTCTTCCAGAGGTCCTGAGTTCAATCCCCAGCAACCATATGGTGGCTCATACCCATCTGTAATGGGATCTAATGCCCCCTTCTAGTGTGTCTGAAGATAGTTACAGTATACTCATATATATTAAATAAATAAATAACTCTTTTAAAAAAAGAAATAATATGCTTAGGTAATGCCAGCTGTTTCCAGAAGCTGGTGTTTTTAAATGCCTTATTACGTACTGTTTGACTAGACTCGGCCTCTTAAGGGAGTCCCAGGTGTCTTGGGACTGGCAACCTGAAGCCTCTAGAACAGTAGATGTTAGGGAGCCTGAGGCATGCATGGTAAGGGTGAATGAGAGCCAGTGCGTTAAATAACTGAAGTGCACATAGGGAGAACAGCTTCCTGAAGATGCCTGAGAGATGTTCTTAGGCACTGTTGAGGCAGTGGAGTTAGAGAACAGCTTCCTGAGGATGCTTGAGAGATGTTCTTAGGCACTGTTGAGGCAGTGGAGTTAGAGAAAGCGCATAGGTTTGGGTGAGTGCCGCTTCCTCACGCTTTGGTTAAGGTGAATTCGGGACTAGCCAGCCTGCAGAATTTGAAGGCTGCTTATTCTTCTATTCCCTGGCTGGCCGTGAGCCAAGAACTCTATGAACAACAGTCTAAATGCCACAGTACCAAATTGTTGACCTGATGTGTTTTTGATGTATACGAGACAGGGTCTCATGTTTTTCAGGCTGGCCTTGAGTCTGCTCTGTTTATAATGATGGTGAACTCCTGATCCTTCCTCCTCAACCTCCCTAGAGCTGGGATTATAAGCATGTACCGCCACACCCTGTTTCCCAGTTGTTGCCTCTTAATGACTAGTTGGAGATTGTGCTGAGCACACTGTGTGGAGTTCCCAGGGTTATTTATTGAGAAAAAAATGTTGGCTCTGCAGAAGAACCTAGTATGTTTTGAAATTTAAAACAATCCTACTTCAGCAGAAAACCAGATCCTATTTCTGGGCCTCAAGTCTGTCCTGACTCCCTTGACAGCCTGAGGAGGACATGTCTAGTAGGAGGTGACAGGGCGAAGGGCGGCATTGTAGACACATCTTAAGAGAGGGAATTAGTTTCTACTCTTCTCTGCCCATTTAATTGTAATGCTACTTATAGCAACAAGCATATCTAAATACTTCCATGTACCAGGTTCTATCCTAGGAACTATTTATATGTTTGTTTGTTTATTTTTGAGATAGGATATGCATATGTATGTATGTGTATCCAATAATGGCCTTGACTTCTTGATCCTCCTGCCTCTACTTCCCAAGTGCTGGAATTACAGGCATTTAGCTCCACCCCTAGCTTCTAAA
This sequence comes from Mastomys coucha, assembly GCF_008632895.1. Taxonomy (NCBI): domain Eukaryota; kingdom Metazoa; phylum Chordata; class Mammalia; order Rodentia; family Muridae; genus Mastomys; species Mastomys coucha. The sequence goes on along the minus strand of NW_022196914.1, from coordinate 56,398,357 downwards.
CACTTAAAATGAACTATACACTGTAATCCTCACAATAGTCCTGAAATTTGAGGCATTAGCCCCATCTTACATGTGGAAAAACAGAGTCAGACAGATTAAGTACTTGCATAAGATATGGCTCATCAGTAGTAAAGTGAGGATTTGAACCCAGGTAGTGTGACTCCTGGCTTTGTGCCCACCGTACCTGTTGAGTTCAAATTTAAGGTCAAGATTGGTTCCTTTGTACTCTGTACCCTGGGTAAAGTATTTAACCATTGTATCATCTTCCTTTCTGTTCCTGTTACGATACATTGCCTCTCTTCCATCCAGAATAGCCATTCAGTTTGGGGCAAGGAGGGCTTCTAGGTATCCTAGCACCGTGTCTGACTTATCTTAAACAATGACAATGCATCTCCAGGCAATGAAATAAGCTGGTGCCCATGTTTTTTAATCACCAGCATTGACACCACCACCATCACCATCACAATCATTATCAGTCAAATGTAGGTTTTTTCACATGTTAAGCAGGCATTCCGTAACTGGGGCTGCATCCCTAGCCCCGGTGTCTGCTATTACATCAGGGTTTAGTTTTCACCAGTGTTACAGCCATTGCTTAAAAAAAGGCAGAGTAAGCAGGAAAGATGGAGAAGTAGCGGATGTCACAATAAGGGCGTGGAAGGACCTGTAGACAAAGGCGTGGTGGGCCCCAACCTCATGAGAGAGAGAGAGAGAGAGAGAGAGAGAGAGAGAGAGAGAGAGAGAGAGAGAGAGAGAGAGAGACAGAGAGAGACAGACAGACAGAGAGAGACAGAGAGAGAGACAGAGAGAGACAGAGAGAGAGACAGAGACACAGAGAGAGACAGAGAGACAGAGAGAGACAGAGAGACAGAGGAGAGAGAGGGAGGCCACCCCCACAAGCACTCACAGAGGCAACATCCCAACCTTGCTGTGGAACCCACATGTAACCCACATGTCTTCAACTCTCTCCTAATGCCTTTAGCACATTCTGAGGAAGGGAGCTGGGGGTATGTGGTCCCTTTTTAGAACAGTTTTTGTCAGGTTTACACTGCAGTGCCTGTAGGGTTTAGCCAACAGTTCAGCAGAAAATAGACTCATTTAGAAGCCCCTTTGATCAGACTGGATGGCTGAGACAGATACGGTTTCCAAGAGAATTTCTATAGCAACAGGACTTTCTGAAATAAATCTGTAACTTGTGTTTATGAATATCCACTTTCTGTATTTTGCTTGGGCTTATAGAAAGCACAGCCAAATTGGGAATGTAACTATAGAATTTGTGAAGGACTTGAGCATAGTTTCCAGTGTATTTATAGTGCCTCTGCTTTCATTGATCTTTTATTTCCTGATTTCTTCATCTGTATAGACAGGCCCACTTTTGTAAACCTCAAAATGCTGCAGGACGGAAGTGAGCTATTAGTGTTCCTTGACAGACCTGAGCCAGGGCTGCCTGCCCTCTGTCCACAGGGAGCTGATGTTCCCATGGGGCCTTGGCAGCGCGGCTTAGAACCATGTGGCTCTGCAGTATACTACCGCTCAGCCCTGGCTTTCTTTTTGAGAACTGAAGTGTGGGTCACCGTGTTACCAGAGCTGTCAGGTTCAAAGCTTGCAACCTGACTGCCTTCAGAAGCTAGATTAAGCCACTTGTACTCTATATGCTAATGAAGGTGACAGGTAACAGAAAAACAGAGAAAGGAGATTTATTCAATGTGACTGTGTCAGGAAGAACAGCAAATAGAAAGATCTAGTGGTCTTGTCCTAGAAAGAAAATCTTCAGAGTTTTTTTGTTTTGTTTTGTTTTGGTTTGGTTTTTCGAGACAGGGTTTCTCTGGCCTGGCTGTCCTAGAATTCACTCTGTAGAACAGGCTGGCCTCGAACCCAGAAATCTGCCTGCCTCTGCCTCCCAGGTGCTGGGATTAAAGGCATGTGCCACTACTGCCCAGCAAATTTCTTTGAATTCTTTTTTTCTTTTTCTTTTTTTTTTTTTCCTTCTTGATCCGGCCCAAAGATTGCTTTATTTATTTATTTATTTATTTATTTATTTATTTATTTATTTATTGTAAGTACACTGTAGCTGTCTTTAGACACACCAGAAGAGGGTATCAGATCTCATTACAGATGGTTGTGAGCCACCATGTGGTTCCTGGGATTTGAACTCAGGACCTCTGGAAGAGCAATCAGTGCTCTTAACCACTAAGCCATCTCTCCAGCCCAGAGGTCTTAAAAAAATCCATTTCTGTGTTTATTTACTTATTCATCTGAGGGCACATGCATGCCAGCACATGTCTGGAAGCCAGAGGACAACTTGGAAGTGTCAGATGACAGCTTTGGGGAGTCAGTTCTCTCTTCTGGGGATACATCTCAGATTGCTAGACTTCCTAGCCAATTCCCTAAACCTTCTGAGTCAACTCACAGCACTTCTGGGGTGTGTGGACATGAGATTTTAGGTTTCAGTAGGGGTTAAGAGGGATACATAACTATGCAGGTCTGGTCAAGGTATGGTTCCACCCATCACTGACCCACCTGTCACTGACCCATCACTGTTGTGTCCTACCCTCTAATGTGGTCCCAGAACTGTATGACATCCCCTTCTGGGAGATAAGTTCTTTCTCTAGCTGGCACCAAGGTTCTCCCAGCCCCTGGCATGTATTTCATGAAGAAATTGTAGTTCCATAGGGTTCATTGGTTTCAGCAGTCTGGGGCCCAAAGGAAGAGGGCACACATATCTCTTTAGGGTGTTTCTTCTGACAGTCTGGTTACTGTAGTCCCTGTCTCATGATGTTATTAGGGCAAGCTGTAAAGCGCTAAGCCATTGCAGGGCAGAGGGAGTGATCGGTGAGTGAAGAAGGGGAGGAGGAGCATTGCGGGAAGATTGCATGAGTGAGCAAAGTTTGGTTGAGAGTGCACAGGTGGTGTAAGAGGAAGAGGGCGCCTGTGACTGCCCCAGCGCTCCAGGATTCTCTAAACACCCCCAAACACATTCTCTACTCTGTCTCCTTGACATTCCTGCTCACCTGGTGATGGAACCTGGCCGCCTTTGCCATTTCCTTCCCTGATGTGCCTGCCCTGCTAGAGCCTGCATGTGCTCCATCGGGTCAGGAGCAGGTCAGGTCTTGCCTTTACCCAGCAGAAGTGAAAGGCGGCCTCAAGGCTCACCACACACCACACTGTGGACTGAGAGGACTCCGGGAGATGGAGTCTTCATTAACATTTTATTGTTTGCTTTCCCTTTTTCATCCACATATTTACTACCTTCTGTTGTGCATAAACTTCTGAAGTCTGAATAGCAAACAGCTGTTCATGTTGCCATTGGAGAGCCAGAGACACAGTCTAAATAAGCAGACTAGCCTATGGTGATGTGGAGGCATGCTTATGTGATAGAGAAATCAGGACCCACGAGGAGACTTAGAACCTAGAGTGTATGAGGGAAGCCTGGAAGGAGGTCGGTCTCATGGTTAACAGTTGTTTTATACAGAAGAATGTTTCCTATTCTGCAGGCTTCTTCCCTCCCCGCCCCCCCACCCCAGTGACCTGTAATCATGGTCAAAGAAGAAATCATATTGTTTTTAAGTGATTCCTTCCATCTGTGAGAGACTTCCCCCACAACCCCCACCCGCCCGCCCATCTGCATTCGTGTTGCCCAGGTTCATAATCTTGGTGGAAGTCAGCAGTGGGATGCAGGGACTGGCCAGTAATCAGGAGACCCCACCTTTCCTCTACCCTTACCTGTACCCGTGAGATAGATCCATGACGTAGTCTGTGCCTCCTACCTTAACCCGCAGGAGCTATCCATGAATGGGAGTTTTCATGCAGTGCTGGAATCAGCAGGTGGAATTTAGCGTGAATTTGCGTTGAAAATTCTTGGGTAACTCCATGGGTCTGGTTGAGAGCAGGTTTTCCCATAGCCCATGCCAACTTCCTCCTTTCTTGATGCCCTCAAGTCACAAGATTAGAATGTGTTTGCTCAGCCCTAGGTTTTTCTTCATCAGCGGGCCAGTCATTTTCCTGCAAGCAGAATTTCAGTCAGTGGGCCCATCACCAGCGAGGGCCAAATTAGACATAATTGCACATGAGTTTAACTTTTAAGGTCTGTGGCTTAAAGTGCTCTGCAAGAGCATGCCAAGCCGGCAGCTTTGTTCTCTCTGGGAACAGCGTGCCCCGGAAGAAAGGTTACAACTCATTGTCCAAGCCGAGATCCTTAGGAGAGTGTGCTGTGAGTGTCCACACTGGGATGCCTGGTTTCCCTGGCCTTTAGGACCACTCTCAGTGTTCAGTGAAATGAAATTGACTGTCCTAGACAGCATCTTTGCAGCAGTCTTGGAGTGGACGAGAGGAAGCCAGAACAGTGGGAAAGTTTGCCGGAGGGTGCATTTCAGAGCAGGAGTGAGGGGGGTTGGTCCCTTTTCAGCAAAGTTGCGCTAAAGCTGGAGGGGCCATTCACCAGTTGTCTGCACTTTCAAAAGCTGGGCTTGCGCTATTATTCCTGCGCTCAGTTTCCTTGTGAGCCCTGCTCCTTTTTCTCTGTCATAAAGGAGAGGGTCTGTGCGCCAAAGTCTGCCAGGATGGTGGTCCCTTTCAAAGCCCAGGGAGCAGCGTGAAGGAGCAGTTTTGGTCCCTTCCAGCTCTCAGGGCACAGGCAAGATGGTATAATGGGTAACCCAGGGCCTGTGCTGCATGAATAATGAGGACAGGGACAAGTAGGTCCTTCTTCTGTCCCTAGGCTGTCACATATGCAGTGCAGGCTCTTAGAGCCAATGGGGAAGCTGGAGAGGAAGGGGGAATGCAGAATACAGGCCACTTTAGGAGCTGAGTGAAGAGTATAGATGGGACTGGCTGGAGGAGGGAAAGGAAATGGCAAGCAAGAGAATCCTGAAGGCCAGGCTCTCACCTGCACTGGGGATGTTTCACAAGAGCCTGTTCTTAGCTGGTTTGGTTTGGTTTGGTTTGGTTTGGTTTGGCAGTGTGGGGCAGGAGAAAGGTTGGCCTATACTTTGTATTCGTACATTGTCCTTTATGACAGCTCGAGGTATCTCCAGATGCCGCTAGATACCCCTAGTGGAGAATCATTACTAATGGTAAAGAAACAGATTCAAGTACTGAACATTTTGTGCAGCTGTATTTCCTCCGGCCTGGCTCCCACCTGACACTTTTAGAATAGCATGTGCTAGACCAGTTAGCGTTTGTGATGGCGGGTGGTGATTTCATTTCACCTTCATGCCCTTGGGATTTGGCTTTGAAATACAGTGATCTGGGCTCCCTTCCCCCGGGTCAAGAGTGCATGAATAATGAGATCTTTCTGCAAGAAAGGGGATTATGCTTTTCTCCCAGCCTTAAAACCCTCTCAAAATATCTACTAGGACTAGTGTCTTGGGCATTATTGGGACAGAAATGTCTGATACCAGATCAGGGTTCTCCAGTGAAGAGCTGCCCACCCTCTGATGTGCATGCACTGTGTGAGAATTTAGTTTAACTGCAGATTTTGCTCCAGGGCAGCTGGACTTGGGGCAGGGCTAACTCCTAGGCTCACAGGCCATACTTGGAGTAATGAGGCTCCAGTAAGTACTAACTCTTGACAGCTAAAGACAAATTGGTGCATGTATCCAAGGGATGAGATAATAATGCTCAGAGTGGGGTCGGCCTGAGGTTCTGTATGATCCACTTGGTACCAGGCTGATCACAAAACCTCCTGTGACCACCGGTTACTCTAGCCTTGAGAGTGGTCAGACAATGGGGAGACCAATGCTTGCAGAGCCTTGCCTGGTACTGTGGTAAGTGCTTTAAGAACAGCCTTGGACAGATGGCTGCACCGTCTGAATGGGCAGAGAAGGAGCAGAGTACGTCCAGAAAGACAGTAGGGTGCACTGCTTTAGGCCTGAGGTGTCTTGATTTTCGGCATTTACTCAAGCTAAGCATCCCTTCAGAAGGTTCTTGGTCTCCCTTTAGCGCTTTGGGTTCCCGGGGTGATGGGTACCCAAGTACTTGCCTTCTCAGTTCAGTATGCTTCCCAGAGTTGGGGAGACACCAAGGACAGCTGTGCTGCTCTGACCCTGAGCCTTTTCTCTATTGGCCACCGAACCTGAGAGGGAGGGGACAAGATGTGGAGCACCCTGTGAAATGCAAGTGACATTTAACTCTGTGATACATAGGGGAGGCAGGAGCCCAGGGTATCTGCTGCTCTGTTCTAGAAGCTGGGTTTGGCTGTGAAGTTGCAGGTACGGTGCTGTTTCTCCGTATGGCAGCTTCCCCACCCCACCCCACTTTGAGTCAGGGTTTCTCTGCATAGTCCTGGCTGTCCTGGAATGCACTCTGTAGACAAGGCTGACCTTAAACTCAAAGATCCACCTGCCTCTGCCTCCAGAGTGCTGGGTTTAAAGGTGTGCGTCACTACCACTGCCCTATGCAACTTCTAATTAAAAAAAAAAATCTGAAAGTCATCCTGGGGGGACATGACACAGAATATTATAAATTAAGCTTTACTCTTATTCACTAGCTATAATCACTGAGCGCTAGGCGTATTTCTTTCTTGTTTTCTGTCTAGATTTGTTTCTATTTATATTTTTCACTATCTTTCCCCTTATATTAAAATTAATTATCATTCCTATCAATCCCAGGGTATTAAAGTAAATTTCTGTGAATCACAATTTGTTGAAATTAGAAGACTGTCAATCTATGAAAGTCATTTTGGGAGGTTCAAGTCCAGAGCAGACTAGACTTTCAACCCCAACTTCACTATCAATTTGCCTTTCTTTCTTCTGACTGATTGGAGATGATTAACACACACACACATACACACACACACACACACACACAAACACTCATACGACAGAGACAGAGAAACAGAGATAGACAGAGACTGAGAGAGAGACAGAGACAGACAGACAGAGACAGAGATAGAGTCAGAGAGACAGAGACAGAGATAGGGACAGAGAGACAGACAGAGATAGAGTCAGAGAGACAGAGACAGACAGAGACAGAGATAGGGACAGAGAGACAGAGACAGATAGAGACAGAGATAGGGACAGAGAGACAGAGACAGACAGAGACAGAGATAGGGACAGAGAGACAGAAACAGACAAAGACAGAGATAGGGACAGAGAGACAGAGACATACAGAGACGGAGATAGGTACAGAGAGTGACAGAGACAGAGAGAGATGTGCATAGAGGCTTAGCATATCTCTCAGTTTTCTCGAAACACCTCTGTGTGCTGAGTTGCCACAGTTTAACTGGAGCTTCTAGTCTAGATCTCAGTCTTGGATATGTCTTTCTACCCAGAAGTAACAGAACTTTGGATGAGAGAAAAGCAACAGCCCAGATTAGGTGAGTGGGCCTATGTATATTCTCTATTCAGTTCTACAGTGTTGTGTAATAACACCCCAAACTTATGCTCACAGGTTCTCAGAGCTGAGAATTCAGACAGGACTTGGTGGGGGGCAGCTTGTTTCTGCTCTATTTGCTGGACAAATTAATGAACCTTAGCTGGAAGGACTCGAGCTTCCGGGTGCTGAGTTTGGCCCCCTCTACACTCTTGGACCTGAGACTGGGATGACTCGAAGACTGGTCTCAACTAGTCTGCTCACCAGGGTGTCTACTAGCATGGTGGCTGGCTCCCAAGAGGACTGTAGTCAGGTAGAGGTAATGTTCCAAGAGCCTGTGGGGAAGAGGCATGGCTTTTTTTATAATCTGACTTTGGAAGTCACATGACATTACTTGTTCCATTCTTAATTGGTTGAAACCATTGTTAAATCTACCCAGATTCAAGGGTTATAGATCCACTTCTCTTTGGAAAAATTAATGTATTTTTAACCACTTAAATATGACATACACACACAACTTATTAAACCTATACTGTACCATGGCACTGATCCAGTTGAAAATTAGCTCTAGTAGAAGGCTGCCATGCTGGGTCAAGAGAGAATTAATTGTAAATAGAAGAAAAAAGAACTGGAATATTGTAGAGAATTAATGAGAAAAAATGAAGTATGTAGAAAAATTGGTGCTAATTTAAAGGCTTAGTCATTGGAGAGTAGTTTAAATAGATATTTATATAAGTTATAAGATGCAACATTGAAAAAGCAAAATATCTCTGTAAGAAATGTACCAAAAAAATCTATGGCATGAAAAAGATTATTTATAAAAACATGAACGCAATGATGAATAGCATTTTTATAAACCACATATATGTATGTAAGCATTTGGGAAATAGTTCTATACAAGGTTTTTGTTGTTATTGTTTAGTGTGTGTGGATGCGGGCATGTGTGCGCGTGAGTGTGTGTGTGCTGTAGCACGCACACAGAGATCAGAGAACAGCTCTTTGGAAGGCATTTCTCCTCTGCCTTGTCAAGGCTCCCTTCTGGTGTTGCTGCCACACTGTGCACAGGCAGCCCGCCACCTCTCCTGTCTCTGCCCTCATCTGGGAGCAGGAATTCTGGGGACACCGCTGTGCTCAGCTTTTTATGTGGGGTCCAGAATCGAGCTCTGTCAGTCTCCTATGTTAACCTTTACATGCTGAGCCATCCTCCAGCTCCCCCACCTCCTTCCCCAGTGCTGCACTGGACTGTTAGTGGAAATTTCTAACAGGGATGAGAGTGGAGTTTGGGGATGTGGTAGATATGCAGAAAAAGCCACATTTCATTTTTTCATAGTTCTGTGTGCTGGCTCAAATTTTTAATCAATAGATATTTCTACACTGCTTTTATGTTGAGTTGTCCAATGTGATTTTTAACTTTAAAAATCTACTAGTCGGATTGGCTAAGATAAAAAACTCAGGTGACAGCAGATGCTGGAGAGGTTGTGGAGAAAGAGGAACACTCCTCCACTGCTGGTGGGATTGCAAGCTGGTACAACCACTCTGGAAATCAGTTTGGCGGTTCCTCTGGAAATTGGACATAGTGCTACCAGAGGACCCGGCTATACCACTCTTGGGCATATACCCAGAAGATGCTCCAACATGTAATAAGGACACATGCTCCACCATGTTCATAGCAGCCTTATTTATAATAGCCAGAAACTGGAAACAACCCAGATGTCCCTCAACAGAGGAATGGATACAGAAATTGTGGTACATCTACACAATGGAGTACTACTCAGCTATTAAAAACAATGAATTTATGAAATTCTTTTTTGTTTTGTTTTGTTTTTGTTTTTGTTTTTCGAGACAGGGTGTCTCTGTGTAGCCCTGGCTGTCCTGGAACTCACTCTGTAGACCAGGCTGGCCTCGGACTCAGAAATCCACCTGCCTCTGCCTCCCAAGTGCTGGAATTAAAGGCGTGTACCTTTCTTTCTTTCTTTCTTTCTTTCTTTCTTTCTTTCTTTCCTTCTTTCTTTCTTTCTTCCCTTTCATATCTTGGGGGAGGGGAGCAATGGTTCTCTGCTCTCGCCCTGCATCCATAACTTGTTTTCTCCATTTTTAAGTGTTCTTTTGATAAACTCCAGTCAGCTAGCTGTGGTGGGGCCCACCTGTAGCCAAGCCCTTGGGAGGCTGCTGCAAGGATCGCAAGTTCAAGGCTAGCCTGGGGTAAGTTAGTGAGCCCCTATCTCAACAAAATCAAAGACAAAAGAAAATGGCTGAAGTGCAATCTCTTCTCTGCCTAGATGGATGACATACATACCCATTTTGCAAATGAGTATGTTGAGGCTTAGAGACTCAACGCTGGCCGAATCAGGGCATTTTATGTCAAAACCCAGTTCTTAGCATCAGCACCTACCTGTCTCTGGCAACCAACAGATTCTCACAGCCATTTCCAAATTGAGGAGAAACTTAAAACAATAATTTTGTTTTTTTTTTTAAATTTTTTTCCCTAATAGATAGATGAAGTAATGAAGCTAAAGCAAAACAAAGCACCGACTATCCCTCCCATCAGCTGTGTAGTTGGTTTCTGAGGGGTTTGTTACTTAGCTTTCTTGTTTGTTCATTTTGAGACAGTTTCCCTGGCCCCAGCTGGCCTCAAACTAGTGATCCTCCTGCTGTAGCCATCTGGATGTTGAGACTATAGGCCTGTACCACCATGTTTGGCTTTTTGTTCTTTTTTTTCTTGTTTTTTGGCCATGGAAATAATTTTCTGTTGAGAAGGGTAAGATAAAAATGATGAGTCTACTCTTTATAGAGTCTGACTGATCATCAGTTGTTTGCAATTGTTAATGACTCAGTTTGAGGACATTTAAAAGAAATGCAGAGCTGAGTTGGGGCTAAATCGGGTTGTCTTAGGTATTTTTAAACTATGATATAGTTCCACAATGGATGCTAAGCTGCAAAGCACACTGGCTGGGCTTCTAACGACTTCTTGAAAGACAGAATATTTCTGTCTATATGTGATCTCCTGAGTTACAAATACTAGAATGTCTTCAGGTTACCTGTTGTACCCTAGCACACCTCAGAGGAACCTGCAGAGGCGCCCAGCCACTCACTTCACAGTCTAGAGCTGGGGCCCCGCAGCCAGCTTTCAGAGGGGACACTCCAGGTTCAGCAAATTATCACATAGCATCCATATTCCCCGTGTCTTGGTTCCATCATTTGACAAGTGGGAATAAGGGTGCCTCCCACACACGGGCTTTGTCAGGATTAGATTCGTCTCATAAAGGGCTTAAGAGAGCATCTAGTCCAGCTGTGAGTGCTGTGTGGTAGGAGCATATGGTTCTCATTGCTGTCCTCGTCAGCATCCTCACAGGCTTTGACGCTTGCTGACCCTTCCCCTTGTGCTGTAGTCTTTTCTATCACATTTCAGTGGATAGTTTTTCATTTCTTTCCTGGAAAGAATATAGAAATCCCCCAGAGTACCTACTATTTATTTACTCAGAGTACCTACTGTCTGTCTGTCTGTCTATCTATCTATCTATTTTGGTGATCTACCAAAATAGCTAAAAGTTCCTGAAGAGTATGCTAGGCAGGTGATCTACCATTGATCAATATACCCAGACCCAAAGTCCTAAGAGAGATTAATGGTGGATTGCCTGTGTGTGTGTGTGTGTGTGTGTGTGTGTGTGTGCGTGGTGTGGTGGGGGTTGTAAGTCCTCATTGTTAGCCTTTACATTAAAAAGTAAGTATATGGTATCATTTACTAAAAGACTTTTAAAAGCCCCAGTTCATATCCTTGAATGGAAATTCTATCACAGTAATAATTTGGCTATAACATTTATAGTCTTTGTCACACTGCAGACCTACGGATTAACTCCCCTGCTGAGCAGCCGTTGTAGTGTGTAAGTAAACTGTGTGTGCTATAGGGAGCGGAAGGCATGAGCCACCCACACTCTGCAGTTTTAGAGCCACAGAGCAGATGTGAGAACACACCTGGCCCCATATGCTACCCTCATGATTTAAAAAAGCCAGCTCCCCTCTCCGCCCTGAGGCACTACTCACACCAGCAGTATAGCCTCCCCCCCCCCACCCCATCTTTCTCTTCTCTAGCTAGAAAGCATCAAATGGTACCAAGAATAATGGCTAAAGCCATCCTACATGACGCTGAAGAGATGCAAGATGAAAATATGTCCAACCCTCATCTTGGTTGAAAAATGGCTCCCAGAAGGGGCTGAGCAATGGGAGTACCTTTTGCCCCATAGTGATAGAAATACCATGAGTTACAGTGAGAGCATACACACATTAATGATTTCCAGGCTTTTAGAGCATGCCCTTGTTATACAACCTCATTTTAATGTAGTAGTAATCTGGTATATGAAGTGGATAGAAGTAAAGGTTATGAGAGGTTTACAAACTATAAAGTTTAACTTTGTCCCACTGTGTGTTAGTCAGGGGTCAGAGCAGGTAGGAAGAGGGCACAGACTGTAGAATCCACACCCTGGCCTTGGCCTCCCTGGCACTGAAACACCTCCAGCAAGTCCTCAGCTGTGTGAGCTGTTTTCAGTAACTACTGACTGTCGGTGTAGCAAAGTTGTTGGTGTAGCAAAGTTGTCGGGAAGATGGGGAATTGGGTGTCAGACTGTGAGCACGGAGCCTAAAGAAACCAGGGATGTCTGTGGGACACAGCAGGGGGTCACCATGGAGCGGGTGTGGCTGTAGGTTTGTGGTGAAAGCTCATCACATACCCTGGTTAGACTCTAGACCAGCATTACAAAGTACTTCAATTTTAATCCTTTTTTTGATCAGTTTTTTCTACTTAACGCCATTTTGGTGTATTCACTCTGCATAATTCAGAAACATCAGGTAGATCTAATATAGAATCCCAGGTCTAAACTGACAAAGAAGTTGGGGAGAAGGGAAGGCCCTTCCTTACAATTCTGGAAGATACATTGGCATTAGGAAAAATCAATAGCTACCCACCTTAAGGGATGTAAGATTTGTAAATAAAGGGATATTCATATAGTCTTAAAGTATCTCCCCACAGGTATGGAGAAACGTAGCTTATATCCCGGGAATCAAGTGATTAAAGTTAGCCTCACCTTTAGGGTGACAATCCCTAATCCTGTGATGTGTGTGGCCCAAGTAGAACTTGCCTTTTACATGTTACATGCTTTACATGCTTACATGCTAAAGACGCTTTACTTGTCACAAAGAGATCAACAGATTGAGATCAACAGAACAGACGTTCAAGGTAAAAAGCAGTAACTAGAAATCTTTAAACACATAAGACGAAAAATGACAAAAGCTGTCAGCCTTCTGGATCAATAAAGCTGGAGACATTCGACAGCCGAAGACAAAGGGCAGGAAGAAAGTGACACAAGGAGCCAAGGATATAGCTCAGAGGTGAGGTCCCTGAGTTCAGTGCCCAGTACCTAAAAAGCAAACAAGCAAACAAAATAATTGAAGAAAGAAAGAAGGAAAAAGCTGCGTAAGACATTTCTCGGAAAGAGTCAGCTCTCAAGTATAGATCACAACTATCGTCTCAATAGTCAATTTCCTGATTTGGGTACTCGTACTGAGGTTACATAATAGAATGTTCTTATTCTCAGTTGGACAAAATGAAATAAACTGTAAAAGGCAGAGAGCTTACAGCCCCGATCTAGAGGGGTTTACGTTGCTAATGACGTCATCATATCTGGCCAGCTGTGTTCTTGTTCCAGTGTGATATGGGGGAGAGAGTCATAGAATGCAGTCAGCAAGCAAAAGGCATTTGGTTAGAGCAGAAATGACACATTGTGTTCACTGTGACTGGATCTTCACTGACTTTTAGATAGCCGAGTGGGCCTTGAGGAGCTAGGCTGAAGGGATCTACATGTAACCATTATTGAGCCATTGACCAATGTATTTAGGTTAGTGTGTGTGTGTGTGTGTGTGTGTGTGTGTGTGTGTGTGTGTGTGTGTGTGTGTGTGTGTGTGTGTATGTGTATAGTTGAACACAAGAGACCAGAGGTCAAAGTTTTCCTAAATTGTTCTCTATTTTTTTTCTTTTTCTAAGACAGTGTCATTCATTGAAATTGGAACTTACGGACTGGCTAGGCAGTCTAGACATTAAACCCTAGGGATCTACCCATCTCCACTCTGCACAGTGCGATCACAAGGGCACATTGTGGTACCCAGCTATTGGCCTGGGTGCTGGGGCAAGGACTTCACTGATCTAACTGTCATCCTGGTCCCTACCTTCCTGGTGGTTGGAATTATGAGAACAGCATTTTACTTTAAAAAAGTATTTGTGTGCACAAGTTGTCAGAACTTGGTAAGAGAAGACAGAATGCACCTAAGATTTGTTGGGAGCCGATGATGTAAGAGCCAGAGAGCGCAGCCTACCTACTTCTAGCAGATGTAGAGTCTTCATCCTGTGGCCTCCTGGGTTCTTTCATAGGCCACCCTTTCTGTGAACATTATCATATGACAATGTTAGTATATGAAATATAAGGAAGCAAGCATATCTTCCTGGTGTCATATGACAGACATCTTGTCTTAAAAAGACAATTAATCCAGAGATCTTCTCTTTCTAATTTGAGGCCCTGGTCTTGTGAAATTACTTAAAGCAGCTGAATCCGTTGTATGGGATCTGAGTGGTCTGGTGTCTAGGGCCTCCTGATAGTGTGTGAGAGAGGAGTAGGCTCTCTTGTTCTGATTCTGTTGGACGTCGATGGTAGTCCCCCAGGCCTGGTGGTTTCAGTCATGTGAGCAGCCCAACATTTCAAGACATGGTTTTGAAGCCAAGTGTAGCTCCAAGTGAAATGATAGGGAAGAAGGACAATGCTTATACTGTACCTTCCCTGTGACTGAGAAGATCGGATGAGTTGGCATTTGTGGAGAGATTGGTGTTTGACATATAGGAAATGCCACTTAGGTATTTTTAAACTATGATATTAATCAAGCCATGTTTAAGTCTCACTTAGTTGACATGGTACAAACAACACTGGTCCTTCTGTCTCCTTCCCCATCCCTTTGAAACATCTATTCTACTCGTGTAAACTGATCATACAGCATTTGGCTTTTGTGACTGGCCTATTACTCTTAGGCTAACATCCTCAAGGCATTCATGGAGCAGTGTGGCTCAGATTTTAGTCCATTTACCAGTATGGGCCACACTGTTTATCAATGTACTTGTTTCCCTCTTTTTAGATATCACAGCTGTGAGCATGCGTGTTGGAGCATGTGCTTTCAATTTTAGAGGAGTTTGTACCCAGAGATGGGATTATTGGGATTATAGTATTATGGACAATTTTATTTGACTTTTACAAAGAGTGTGTAGGCTGTCCCCAAAGGCTGCATCATTTTACACACATGCACGCGTGCACACACACACACACACACACACACACACACACACACGCACACACACGCACACACACAACCTGCTCCAATTTTTCTCTACCCTGGCCACTACTTGTTATTTTCTGGTTTTCTTCTATGTGTAATTTTATGTATAGAAACAGTATCTGCTGATTTGTTATCTTAATCCTTTTAAAGAGAGAGAGGCGGAGTAAAACATTTGGACAAGCCAAGTCTGGTTAATCACATGCCAGTTAATCGATGTTTGCCAGTACAGCTTGTACCAGAAGCCTCTGCTTAGCCTTTCCCAGGGCTGAGAGCTCCCTACCCCCACTCCACACCCAGTGCTCCTTGCTTTGAAGGAGAAAGCAAGTTACAGGTAATGTCTATGATAAGAATATAGGGGGAAAAAAGAATATAGGTAGAACAAAGAAGACCTTTTGACTTACGTGCTAGTGTGTGAGGAATGGGTTTGTGAAGTTTTATTTATGGACTTTGAAGTGAACTTATTCTGTGAGTACTTCGTGAAACTCAAACGCAGGACATGCGTCAGGTATCCAGCTTGAGAGGAGTCTAGCACTGAGAAACCCATTGGGAAAGACTGTGACCTGAGAGAGTTCTGGTTCTTTCTTGGCCCATATTTCTTCTTGATGTGCTTCCTTACTCTGTGAACTCTAGGTACCAAGGGTACAGGTGTATGAGGGGTCAGGTCATTGCTAACCAGGTTCTGGAGAGCCCTGGCTGGGTCAGGAGGCTGGGATAAGCTCTTCCTGGGAATGCTACCTTCTGGCTAAGCTTGCAGATGTTCTGCACTTAACACAGCCTGGTGTGAATTGAGCAGTTGGAACCTGGATGGCTGGGTGTGAAGTTTGTTTGCACACACTATTGAGCTAGGCGTCAGTGGTGTGCAGGCCCATGCAGCTCACAGGTATTCAAGGCACACTGGGAATGCTGGCTCATCTGGTTTGCAGGCAGGGAGCCATTATTACTAAATACTGAAACCCTGACTGGTGATGCCAGCCAGATGTTCATGGCAGGTGGACTTCAAGTCCTGTCCTTAGATAATCTTCTTCCTTCTCAGTCTTCCCAGTTGTTGGCTCTGTCCTGTGTTTATGGCAGCTATTTAATTCATACTTCAGGAAGCCTGGGGTTGTGTGGAAAGCAAGAAGGTGTCCAGAATGGCTGCTTTGCATCTCCCAGAAGGCTCACTGCTAGTCTGGGCCCAGTGCATGTCAATCCTGACCTGGAGAAATGATTGACATTTCTCCAGTCTAGGTCTATATCAAACATAAAAATAAACCCATGGCGTAGGATTTTGTGAGTGTATTTGGTAATGCAGAGTAAGAAAAACTGTAGAGAGGGCAGGCTGGAGGAGAGGGGTGTGTGTGTGTGTGTGTGTGTGTGTGTGTGTGTGCTGTGCTGACATTGTCTTTGTCTGTGCCTGTGTGAGCATTAAGGAGATGGAAGAACCCGCCTTAGTCAATGTTCTATTGCCATGAAGAGACACCATGACCAAGGCAGTCCAGTATTAGCATGGCAGGAAGCATGCTGGCATGCAGGCGGACATGGTGCTGGAGAGAGAGCCAAGAGTTATCAGCATCCACCGCAAATGGAAGAGAGTGAGAGGGAAACTCTAGGCCTGACTTGAAACCCCAAAGTCCACCTCCAGCGACATTCCACCTCCAACAAGGCCATACCTCCTTCAATAAGGCCACATCCAATCAAGTCAAGTAGCACCACTCATTCACACATACGAGCCTGTGTGTGTGTGTGTGTGTGTGTGTGTGTGTGTGTGGTGGGGGCAGTGGGGATATCCATTCCTTTTCACACCACCACAGAATCTCATTGGCTATTCTCCGACCCTCCAATGGCCATTTTCCCTCCTCAGTCCTACAGCAAGGCTGTCTAGGATTCGCAGCCTCCTTTGCTTGTTGGAGCTCTACTGTCTGCCCTTCAGCTTTCACAGAATAGCTCTGATGTCTGCTGGCCTCAGAGCAAGAGGGAAGGATGGCCTGGCATGACCCAGAAGAGTGTAGCTCAGAACATGAAGTGGCACATATAGACGGAGACATCAAGTTGGCAGTGGAAGAGGAGCTAGGGGAAGGACTGAGAACCAAGACTTTAAGAACAGATCAAGGGCCATTTCCTTTAACTGCCTTCAGCCCTGCTTCCCATGATGCAGCTCTCTGCATGTTGCCCAGGGAAATAAATGGAGTGCACTGTGAATACTAGTGATCTGGCCAGTGAAGAGTTTGTCTCAAGTGTGTGTGGGGGTGGCGGGCTGCACACGTGTGTACATGTGCCTCTGTGAGTGTATGTGTGTGTGCGTGCTCGACTGTGTGTACGTGCACGAGTGTGTGTGTGCGCCCACACGTGTATGTGTGTGCACATGCGTACTTGCCTGTGTGTCTGCACTAATGCATGCACACATGGAGGCCAGGCTTCTTCTTTATTGCTCTCTGTCATACTTTTTGAGACAGGGTCTCCCCCTGAACCTGGAGCTCCCTGTGCCAGGTAGACTGGCTATCCAGCAAGCCTCGAGAATCTGCCTGTCTCTGCCTCCCAGCACTAAGATTACAGGTGCACACCTCCATACCTGGCTTTGTTGCAAATGCTGGGGTGGGGTGGGGGATTGGAACTAGAAACCTCACCTTTGCACAGCGAGTGCTTTACCCACTGAGCCGTATCACCAGCCCTGAGAGTTTAAATTGATGGTGACTGTGGTAATTTTTGTCTGTGAGGTTACAATTTCTGTCCCAGGAACTACATGTGGTTCTGCTATAGAGATGTGTGTTATTAAGTGTTACCTGTGTTGGAAGGACACATAACAATACAGTGAAGCTCTGCTTGACCCCTTGATTTTGAGATGTCACTGTCACTGTGATCTTGTTATCTCATAGCTTCCGGCTGGCTTCACACCTTCAAGTCGGACACAGTCTCTGGGTAGTTCCCTGCTGCTACCCTGGGAAGCAGAGGCTTTGGGGAGGGCTGGGAAGGTAGGGGCTGCCTTAGGAATTTTTGCTAAACAGTCTTTGAAAGCCAAGAATCAATGAAGAAGACTGGAAACCAAGGCACAAAGGTACACCCTGAAGTTTATTTACCATTTCTTGATTCTTTGGTTTTTCGAGACAGGATTTCTCTGTGTAACTCTGACTGTCCTGGAACTCACTCTGTAGACCAGGCTGGCCTCTAACTCAGAAATCCACCTGCCTCTGCCTCCCAAGTGCTGGGATTAAAGGTGTGCACCACTGCTGCCCAGCTTCCTCTTTCTTTTAAGAGAAAGCCCATCTAAGTATTCCAGGCTAGCCCTAAATGTATGATCCTCCTGCCTCTTACCTAGCAAGTGGAACCTACAGGTGTGTACCTCTACCTGCAACTGAACCTTCTGAGCATGGCTTTCTCATTCTTATCACCGGGGCTACATCTTTCTTCACTCTCTCCTCCCCTTCTCTCTTCCTTCCTCCCTCCCTTCCTCCCTCCTTTCTTCCCTTCCTTTCTTTCTTTGCTTTCTTGGCAGGCCTTGCTGGATAGCCCTGGCTATATGTAGCCTAGGCTGACCTTGAACTTCTGCCATTGTCTCCTGAGTTGCTGAGATTACAGACAAGAGCCACCGTGCCTAGCTCCTAAGCCTGTTTCCCTCCAAATCCCCATCTCTTCTTCTTCACACTACATCTGTCAAGAAAACCCACTCAGATTACTCCTTTCATCAGGCAGCCTCTCGTTCTTCTTGGTTCTCCTGTTCTTTGTGCTGTTAATTCTTTTGTACTTGGAACAAGTACAAAAGCTTGTGACTGTGTAATTTCCTCCACTGTGAAATGCGCCTTCCCCTGCTGTATTAGAAGCCAACCACTCCCAGATTCTTCCCACTCCAGCCCTTCTTTCTCCTTCTCTCTCCAGGCTGAAGTGCTTTCTGGCTACTTGGCCATGAGTTAGGGACTTTGCCACAAACCCAAAGAAGCCTGTTGTACTGCCTCCATCAGCCTTAATTATAAGGCAATTGGAGTAAGTTTGAACACTCTGAGCCTCTGTAACTCTCTTCCAACATTTTGGACCTAGGAGACCATCAAAAGGAAGACATTTCCATCCCTGCTTGGCTCCATAATTGTGGATACTTGTGCTTCACAAATACTGGCAGGGCTCGAATGTCTGGAGTCGAAACAATGACTTAATTCTGAAATTGTGTTCAAATCCTCTGAGAGACTCATGGCTGATCCACAGAGATGGCTTGAGGCTTGGCTGTCTCCTCTGGGCTGCTGTTGACACTTGTGACAAGGAATTTACATACAGTACTGGAGTCCAGTCCTCAGCCAAGAAAGCCGTGCCTGAGGGGGATGGGCTACATCTTTAGCCTGAGTCTGGGGCAGAACAGCATGTATTATATTTAAGGTGGTGGTATTCTGTTGTGTGCTGTGTCCAGCTCTCTGAGCTTTGAGTAAGCGCCAGACTGAAAGAAAGCCTTCATGTCTGTCTTCTGTTAACAAAAATATGTACTTTCCAGAACCTGGAACCATCCATTTTCCAAGCACAGTGGTGTTGAATGAACCCAAACCAGAATGTTTGTAGGTTTGTTGCTCTAGTGGGACAGTGGCTTTCCATGAGAGAGTGTTCCTTGTGTCATCTGTCACTTTCCAAGTAACTTACACAGTCAAGGGTCGTCTCCATTCCTTCACTCCTACAAAACTGTACACGAACGAACCTCAGCCGTTCTTACCACCACTCCTCACACCAGCCATGTCATTTCCTCCTCAGGCTCTTTGTGCTCATGTCTGAAAGCAATAAAAATACGTGTCCTGTTTCAATGGCATGTCACCAGAAACACAGAGGACATTGGAAAGTGAACAAAAACCCTGGGGAGGTTTCGAACGCAAGTCAGCTTTGTGTTCAAGTAGCCCTGGCCCTTGAGCAAACCCATTTTTGCCTTAGGCAAGTGGAGGCAGCTTACCCATCTGTCTGAAACCTAGTCTTATCATCTGAGCTCATATATAGTGTAGCACATAAACATATGACCCCATGGACGTAAAGAGCTCAGCATACTAGGCTCAAGGCCTGCTGCTTGAGCCTGGCCCTATCTACCTTGTGTTACAGTTTCTCAGTTTCTCGTAAGAGCCATCTCCTGAACACAGGACACATGTGCTTGATTGACGCTGCCGTTCATGGTTTCCTTGAAGCCAGAGAGGCTCCTGCATCTTGAGAACTATCCCGATCTGCATTGGTCCAGAATGTAGTAATGTTGAAATATATTTTTGTTCCACGGCTGTTTGTCAACACGTTACCATTTGCATAGTATGGTCCATTCGAGAGCTGGATTTTTGGCAATATTTTAAGAGTCCTAGATTAGGTGCTAATTCATTCCCTAACGAACAGCATATGCTTGCGTTAATGGAGCCCTTCTGCATCCAGCAGACTCCACTGTTAGACTCAACTTCCCTTCCAAAAGAAGTTTCAGTGCTTAGCTGGCTCCTTAGTAAATCCTCAGAACAGTGGGATGTATCCGTATTTCCTCCCCTTAATTATGCAAGCTTGTCTTTATGCAAATTGGCACACTGGGTGACTTCCTGGTGCCGAGCCATGTGCTGTACCCACCTCCACCATCCGAAGTCACAAAATGAGTTGGTTGTTACTCCTTGGCTTTCTCTTTCCTCCCCCGTACCCACCTCAGTGTTCTTCTCCATTCTCCCCTTCCCCCTGCCAGATCCTGCCCATTCAAAGCTCACACTGGTTTTCTCTCCTCTGGAATTTAGACTCGCAGGGTTGCCTGTTGCACAGGCTTGTTGGAACCTTCTCATGAGTCTCCAGATTGGGTCCCCTCCACTCTCTCCCTCCCCCACATGCTTTCTCTCCTGAGCTTAGCAGTCCTGCCTCTCTCCAGGCAGCTGGGCCTTCTAGTGGCACACTGCAAGGGCAGCCCAGTGTTAGTCATCCTCTGCTGCTGTCCTCTCTGCTGCCTGGAGCTTCCTCGTTGCCTCTCTTTACACAGCAAGGCTGGCAGATTATTCATTGTACCTTCTGAGTGGCTGAAATCTTGTTCTCTCAGTGATCAGATGGGTCAGTTAGATGTAGAAAAGTTGTCTCTTGGACCAAACCTTTTATCGGGACTTCATCCTCACCGTATTTTTCTGTAGCTGAACATTTTAACAATGGATTTTTTTTTTTAATATTGACATTCTAAAGGACTATATATGCCAATGGTATAGAGTTTTTGGAAGATGTATAAGAATAAAAAAATATAAGGATAAATAAAGTCTTGGAGCTGCCCTTTTGGAAACATTCTACTTGTAGTTTAGCATTTTCTTACTGGCTTTCAGCTTAAATAAAATGCATATAACATAACACTATATGTTAAATTAAATTAAAATACACAGACTATATATTCATTATGTGTACAGATGTGTGGAATTAAATGTGTATGTGTGTGTGTGTGTGTGTTTAACTACCATCTTAGTTACCAACGAAACACCATGACCAAGGCAACTTACAAAGAAAATGTTTAATTTGGCTCTCATGGTTGCAGAATGCTGGAATCCATGACCGTCATTACAGGGAACATGGCGGCAGGAAGGGATGGTGCTGGAGCAATGGCTGAGAGCTCACATCCTGATCCACAAACAGAAAGCTGAGATAGCTAACTGGGAATGGTGTGGGTTTGGAAATGTCAAAGCCTCCTTCAACGAGGGCACATCTCCGAATCTTTCTCAAACAGTTCTTCTAACTAGGGACCAAGTATTCAAACCTAGAGGGGCCATTCTCATTCAAACCAGTACAAGATAGATGTTAAAGTCATTAAGTAAGAGCAGTGAATAGTATCTTAATTGCTCTTGAAAAATTAGCTGCTGTAATAATTTGTTGCTAGCTATAAATTGTTTTGCATTTATAAATTATTTAATGACTATGCAATAATGTGGCTATTAATTTGAAATTTACATTGACTTTTAATGTTTATGGGACTATAATTTCATATATATATATGTATATTTGTATAAAATGTACTTTGATCATGTCCCCATGTTATCCACGTGTATCTCCATCTTCATCCTACCAACCTCTGCTTTGGAAATCCTGCTCCTTCTTTCTGTTTCTAGGCCTACCACATTAGGATTGCTTGTGTGAGATGGGATGGAAGGTTATTTACCCGTACAAAGGCAATGTAACAGTGCCTACACCACTTCCCCTCTCCCAGCAAGGGTTAACTTGCCTGTATGGTCTTCAGGAAGAGGTGGAGCCCCTCGCCATCCATGCTGGAATGTTGCTGGTCCAGCCTTATGCAAGTCTCCTTTAAGCAACCCTTGCTGTTATGAGATCGTGGCTACAACAGCCATGTCATGTACAGAAGTTGGCAGTTCACAGCGTTCCTCCCCATCCTCTGGCTCTTTCTTCCTTTCCTTTTCAAAAATAAAAGATTTAAAAAAAATATGACTCTTAGACTGAAGGTATGGTGGTACAAATCTTTAATTCCAGCACTTGGGTAGGTGGGTCACTGTGAGTTCAAAGCCACTGTAGATGACATAGTGAGATATGTCATATGTATATATGGTGTGTGCATGTGTGTGATGTGTAGGTTTTTATAGGTTTTTTTTTATATGTGTGTGTGTCTGTGTGTATGTTTATGTGTGTATGTCTGTGTATGTTTATGTGTATATATGTGTGTATGTATATATATATATATATATGCATCTGTGCATGTGTGTTTATATGTGTATGTATGCATGTATTACTTTTTCTTTACACACGAGGAACTGAGTGTCCAGTATTAATCCTTGACTGGGTATGACTTTTTTTTTTTTTTCCAAGACAGGGTGTTCTGTAACCCTGTCTGTGTAGCCCTGGGTCTTCTGGAACTCACTCTGTAATCCAGGCTGACCTTGAACTCAGAGATCCAGCTGCCTCTGCCACCCAAGTGTTGGCATTAAAGGAATGTACTGCCCTGTCCCCACCACCCCCCATAGAGTCTGATGTCCTTGCAGATACATTCAACCCCTAAGTTGCTATCCCTCCTTCTGCTGAGCCACACCCTGTTTATATCAGCTGATCTTTGCTGAGTTAAGCAGAGTTACACCTTTGGAGAGAGATGGGCATAGAACAAAGAAGGATGCCTCAGATTTTAAAAGTGACATTCTCTCAAATGTGTCATGGCTTCGGAGATGCATGGGTCACATGAGTGGCCTTGCTCTGTGACATGCTATGTCATGTCACAGTTCTTGTACTCCTGTTGTCTCTGACTTGAACCCTAAATATTATCTTCTTCACCATTTTCCTTTGTTGGACTATGTCTGAAGTTTTTGTATCTCTGAGAAATTAGTGTTCCCTTCTGAAGACAGTGTAGCGTCCATCCTATATAGTTTCTAGTGAGAACAATGCCTGCTGATTAGGGAGGTATCAGTGACTGTGACTGACAGGCGCTGTCCCAGTTCCAGCTCTGTCACTGACTTCTTTATGATCTTCAATGGTCTGAGTCCACCTCTCTGGTTTATCTCCCATCAGGACATCAGAGAATGGAATTCCTCCAGAAAGTGGAATGTAGGGACAAAGAGATAACATACATGAAAGTTTGCCTCACTAAGTGTTAACTGTAGGTGCTTTTTCTGTCATGTGCATAAGAAAAGACTAAAGAACCCCAGCCTTCAGACTATGAGTTCCACAGGGAAGAAATCCATTCAGAACCAAGAAATTCTTTCTTTCATGCTTACTATTGGTTTCTTTAAAGACCAGGAATGACTCATTATCCTCTTGTCCTCTAAATCTTTCAGCTTTGTAGAACTACCCTACGATATTTTACTGTGTGGGATGATTATCTGTGTTTTTATCTTCCTCACCGTTTTTCTTTGTTGGACTATGTCTGATGTTTTGTATCTCTGAGAAATTTAGCATTTGCTAATTTCTTAGATTCCTGTTTTTTAGATAGAGTCTTACCACCTATCCCTTTGCTAGTATGAAACTAGCTATGTAGTCCAGAGTGGTCTCAAATTCAGAATCCTCCTGTCTCTACCTCCCCAAAGCTGGTTGTAGCACCATGGCCAGCATATGCTGGCTTTTGAGAGAACAGAAACAAACAAGTACTAGTTAGTGACTTTCTTGGGATCAGCTCAGGAGGTCGTTGATATTTAGCTTAGGAAGTCTGTTTAGTGGTTCTAACATTGACTCATTCTTACAGGACACTAAAGTTGAGTTGAACTTTGGGCCTTTATAGAGAATAGTATGTATCACCTTTGACTTGATCTAAGTAATTTGAGACCTTTTACCCCATGAGCACAAGGCTCATACTGAATGGAACTGAACCTAGTTCCTTCCCATTGTTTAGAAACAGTAACAACAGATTTAAAAATTGCCCTCTACCATTAGAGTCTCAATTTTCACTTTGCTCCTGGTAATTTAACACTCTCCTCTACTTCACTGAGATCTGTGAGGATTGTGGGGAATGGGGTGTGGAGAGGAGGCAGTAGTCAAATGGAATATTCTCTGGGCCTTCCTGGCAGCAAGTGGTGATTTGGTTTCTAAAATAGTTCTTGAAAAATTATCATTATGCAAATAAAAAAATAAATAACCCCAAATCTAGGAATCGCTGGCTTTTGTTCTCCAAAACTGAGCAAACCCCAGGATTCCCTTTCTCATCCCGAGCACCTTAACCCCAGCATGATCTGCATTGGGTTTCTAGATTCTGGAGAAGTTAGAGGTTCCTGTTTAAGTTTATAGTGGACTGAATGAATTTTCCTTTGGTCTGTGAGAATTAGCAATGCATTTCTGCTCTGAAAAGGTGCTGTACAGACCTGAGCAATCAAGTGCAATGTTCACAATATGCTCAAGTGAGTGGATCTAAGAGCCCCCTCTCCCTCACTGTGAGTGTTTCTGCATCTCTTTTTCTGTCCTTCTTCCCGTAGCATATTCTCTGTCTTTCTGTTTCTGTTTCTTGGTTTCTCTGTTTTTCAGATTCTCTCTGTCTCTGTCTCTGCCTCATTCTCTGTGAGTGTGTGTGTGTGTGTGTGTGTGTATGTGTGCGTGTGTGTTTCATTACAGGGTCTTTCATTACAGGGTCTTGTGTAACCCAGGACAACCTTGGGCTCATTCTGTAGCTCCAGATCTTCCCACCTCAGCTCCGAGTTGCTGGGATTGCAGGCATGTGCTATCATGATGCCGAGCTCCTCTGTGGATCTGGTAGCTTACCCTCATTGCCTGATCTTGCCACATCTCAGAAATTCCCCCAATGCTAAATTTGAAGATTTATGAGGCTTTTGTTTGTTTGTTTGTTTTTCTGTTAAAATATTGGTCTAGAGACTTACAGCATTGCCTAACCCAAATGGCCCTGGGTTATATGTTGATTTCCAGCTTTGGAAGGATCTTAGAAATGTGGGAGAAATCTCTTAGACGGGGAGAAATTCAAGGAACAGTGCGGAAGGCAAGTCCCAAATGAGGTTCACTTTTCCTCAGTAGGTGGCAAAGATGACTGTACTTTGGGTGGTAGACTTGGTAGTGTGAGAATCGGAAGGACCTGATGCCCATGCCTTCAAGTCCGAGCAGCTCTCACTGAGTACCTACTGTTAGCTTGACCTCAGTCAAGAGATAGAAACACCTGGGGCAGCTGTCTGCTCAGCATCTCTGTGACTTGATGCAGCCTTCGGGGTTCCAAACACCTGAGTTATTGCCTTGTACTTTAAGAGTGACTGAGAATGTATAAGGTTGCTGAAAATTTCAAACTCAGGCTTGTTTGTTTTTTAAAAGGAAATTCAGTTTAGGGAAGTTTGATCATGGGTCCTTTAGAGTTTAAATAGCCATGGAAGGCTTCAGGCAGCTGGCATGGAACCAGAATTTTCTACAGGTCATGTTTCCTTAATATTTCCTTAATGTCACCGTTCTTAAAAACCTTAGTCTTTTGGTTCTGTTATCCTTTTACTCCATCCTCCTGCCTCTGCCCACAGCCTATGAACAGTCCTTAAGCTCTGAGAATGGGTCTTATTTATTTACATGTTCCTTTTAAGGCAATACAGCCATAGAATATGATTCCACACCCAACTGAATTACATACTGAGGGTATTTAGGATTCTTGGTAGAGAATTTTGAGTCACACAGAATAACAATGTGTACTTAAAATACTAAATGGTGGGTGTATTTCTCTGAATTGATTATTCCTATCAGACTTCTAATCTGATTCTCCTTAAAGTCATACAACCCAAATATTACCATCTTACAAAGCCAGCCATGGTTACGGATACTCCTGCCAACCCTCCCTTGAGTGTATTTCCTAAACCCAAGCACCTTGTCCTGATGCCAAATCTCAGTTGTGTAACTGTAATAAAAATTCCAGAAGAGACCTTGTGAGTCATACATTGTGTCCGAACTGGCTGGCACCAAGCAGCCACTCAAATATTTGTGAACAGATGAATGGATTGAACACAGGATACTGTGGCCTTGGTATCTATGTGAAGGGAGCAGGTAGTTAAACAACGGCTGCACCTTACCAAAGTGTAGGTCTTGGGCTAGTTTTACATTACATTGTGTGGGTGTTCTTGGCACTGGATTCGGGTTTCCTTCCTTGTCTTCACTTCTGTTTCCATGCAGCTTTTTTTGTTGTTGTTGTTGTTGTTTCTTATGCCTCTGCATAAGTTCTCTCACGTGATTGCCATAGAGTGTAATTGCTCCCATCTCTGAGCCTGTATCAACTGATTTTGGCATTTTGTTCTCCTTAGCACCACTCTCTAACCAACCAAGCTAGCCAGCTAGTTAGTGTTTGTAGTGACTTGCTAATCCTGGAGGAAACTCTACTCTACAAAGCCATGTTTCTTGGGGAGTTTGGGACAGTGATTGAAGATGCTCCTCAGAAGAAATCATGGATAATCAAGTTTTCTTGTTTTGCTTGTTTGTTTGTTAGTTTTTCCCAAGAGAAAGGAACCCTAGAGCTATTTGAATGACCTGTGCTTATGTTCAGTGGTGACATTGTTGTGACAACAGTGGACTATGGTCTCAAAGGATGTCATTTCAGGCCCTGGCTGTGTCACTGGCCCAGAGAGTAGCCATAGGTAGCCCCACCCCCTCATTGACCTTGACTTCCTAATTTCTAAGAGATAGGGCCTATCCCTTGGCTGATTGTGAGAACCACACAGTCGTATATAGGAAAGTGCTTTGTAGGCTGGGAAGTCATACCCGCCTTGAATTATTAGCTTTGTCATGGCTCTTTAAATGGCAGGGCCGATCTTCAAGCCAAGAGTTCTTATCAGAACGAACAGTGAGTAAGGCAAAGGTCTTTGCAGCACCCTCTGGGGGCCAGAAGCATCTGCTTCTGCTGTGAAGGCTTTCTCAGTCACATAACCGTGGCTTGCCCTTGGGTGATAGGGATAGGTCATCAGAGGGCTCCGCACACTAAAGGACAGGTGAGGTCCAAGTGCATGGTGGTGAGAACAGTGGGCCAGGCCAGCGGAAGGTTGGAAGGAAGAGACTCCTGTAAGGGGATGCCCTGAGGGCAAGCACTCCTGTCTGTCTGGTTCTCAACCTGGTGTTTTCACTCAAGCCTACTCATTAAAGTGAGAAGAGGTAAATCTATTGGCTGGTCCTGTGTTTGCACCTTAACTTCCTTTGCCTCGCTGCAAACAGGCAGAAATAAAGTGACTTCATACAGATATTTGGGGGCAATTTTATTAGCCTTTCCTGATAAGAGATTACTTACCAAATATTTTCAGAGAACACACAGCCTTATGATGAGAAGCATGCTAGGCACCATGACATAGAATGCGTCTTCTGTGAATTTTCTATTGAAATATAGGCAGTTTGAGGCTGCAGAGACAGCTCAGCAGTTAAGAGCACTGGCTATGCCTCTAAAGGACCCAGGTTCAGTTCACAGCACTGGAGTGGTGGCTCATAACTGTAATTCTAGAGGGAATCAGACACCCTCTTATGTCCTCAGTTACTGCACAGATGTGGTACAAATACCTACATGCAGACAAACATTCATTCAAACATTTTTTTTTTAAAGCTAAACTAAAAATAAGAAGTGCTGGGAGAGAGGACAAACTTGAGTTAGAACAGTTAGAAAGTAGCCTGGCTTTCAGACTTGAAGATGTGACTCCATCAACAGTGGTCAGCCTGTTGCAATTTTAATTTAAAGCTCTGTGTGTGTGTGTGTGTGTGTGTGTGTGTGTGTGTGTGTGTGCGCGTGCGCGCGCGGGCACACATACACACACATGCATGTGCATATTCATACACTGAGTAAGTTAGGATTGTTTTGTTTTGTTTTGTTTTTCCTGGACAGGGTGACTGCATAGCCTAGGGATTTCTCAATAGCTGTCTGGAGAAGATGGAATCTCAGGTGGTTGTGAGGCATTTGGAATTGGAGCCTGGGGGGCAGGCTGCTGCTGAGGATCACACCTCTCCCTCGAGTGTTTGTGGCTTGGAAGGTCTCATGAGGCTTCTGTCTCTTCTCAATGCATGGTTGAGGCTAAAGAGTGCTTCCTTTTGATTGGACCCTGGTGCACGCGCACACACACCCTAGAGATTAGAAATTGTTAGAGATGGATTCTCCCTAGGAAGTTTAATTTGTGCTCAGGTTTTAGGGTGTCTGAAAGTACCAAAAATGAAAATGTCCTGTGAGACATAATAAGTATTCTTCTCTTTCAGCTGTTATTAAAACGAGAGATTGGAAGTTATGGACTATCCTAGGGTTAGCTGTTAGGAACAATGGTGTTGGAGGTTAGATGATGGAATGTGGTTATGTCCTATGGTTTGGATCTGAATGTCCCCCAAAGCTGTAAGTATTAGAAGTTTGCCCACTGTTTTGTATTATCTGGAGGTGGTGAGACCCAAGAGTCCAGGCTTGGGCAGAAGTTAGTCGTCATGTTTGCTCAAAAGACATTTCAACCCCTGTGCCTGTTAAATGAGCAAATTCACAGATTCATGGGGTATAAATGAAACCAAGTGTAGACAACACATTCCCCAAGACCTTGAAGCAAGGGTGCTCAGTAAATAAGAATCTAGTACATACCTCTGTGTTTATGTCATATACTACTAAATTTTATACTACTGCAAATGTAATCTCTCTTCTTTTGAGTTCCCCGAGGGCTCAGTATTAATTTTAGATTCTAAGCACTTAGCATTGCACGCACTATAGTAGAATTCAAATATTGGCAGGGTGTGGTTTGTAGTGAACTATATCTATCATTCAGGAGCAAGACTGACAGAGGAGGATCATGACTTTAAGGCCAGCCTGAGCTACAGAGCGAGACCTGAGGGAAAAAGAGTTCATATTTTGGCCTTAGTTCCTCTTCTCCATAGAGGTTCTGTGGCTGGTTCCTCATTGGTCAGGTCTGGAATTGGCCTGACCATCTTAGGATCTACAGGGGCCCTTCAATCCCAACCCATTTCTGATAGCGAGACTAACAATCCTGCCCCAACCTGCACAGTTGTGGGATTGACCTAGTCAGGGCCAGCATGATGAAGAATGAAGAAATACAGATACACAGACAGAAGCACTGGGCTCAAGTGGGCCATGCACTAGAGATGTACCAGCAACCCATAACATAGCTCCATTAACTACATTCAGCTGAACAAGGAGGTGGGTTAGTTAATCTCAGTAAGGGGGGAGGGTCTCTGTAAGAAAGCAGTCACAAGCTGTAGTCATTTGGGAGGAGGAAGCCATGGTTGGAATTTTCTGTACTCACCGCGAACATCCATACTTGACCAGGGGGAGACCTGGCCATTCCCATGGATCTGAGGCATTGGGGTCCTTGACATGGTTGAGCTTCGAGTCATACAGGGCTATCTATACCTGCTTTCCACATGATCCCATGGCCACTGTTGTGGCCAGCCTGGAAGCACACCTATATGGTACTTTTTAAGAGAAAGCAACATTGCCGTGCAAATGAACAGTGGAGGCTTTGGTGATGCAACAGCTGATTACTGTAGGCAGAAGAAGTACACTTGGGAAACTGAGGCTGTGTTCCCCACAGAAGTCCCAGGCCAAGGTGTGTGAGTTAATAAACTAAGCCTGAATTAGAATAAACTATGTAGGCTTGCAAACTCAACTTCCTTCCTGTCTCTTTTAGTTTTACCTCTTAGATACTTATTAACCAGAGAGATTGTAAATAGCAAGGGGGGAGTCTTAGAGGCTCTGATCTGTCTACATTGGGACTCATTGGCGTTTGCCTTTGGATGAGAAGTAGCCATTCCCTTTGGGGATTAAGGAGAGACAAACGCTTGTAGGTTTACTATTCAACCCCGGAATGTCTGGGATGCATTATGATGTCACGGCCTCTAAGCTGAGCCACTAGACACCTTCCAGTGTCCTGTTACAGGAGTTGCTGCTAGCAAGCTGGGCTCTAATTGATTTGAAGCTGTGTGAGTTCCATAGTGTTCCCTTACTAAAACCTGATAGCTAATCTTAGTCTAATACTGTTGACTCTTAGCTTCAGACCTGCTTTTATTCTTCTGTTAAAAACAATACCATGAGGCTAAAGAGATGCTAAGTGATTAAGAGTAGGGACCTGGGATTGATTCCCAGCACTCCTGTGGCAGCTCACAGATGCCTGTAACATTAGTGGGGATCTGATGTTTTCTTCTGGTCCTGTGGCAGCTCACAGATGCCTGTAACATTAGTGGGGATCTGATGTTTTCTTCTGGTCCTGTGGCAGCTCACAGATGCCTTGTAACATTAGTGGGGATCTGATGTTTTCTTCTGGCTTCTGTGGGCACTAGCCACTCCTGTCGGACACAGACATAGAAGTAAGCAAAATACCATACATAGTAAATAAATAAATAAATAAATAAATAAATAAATCTTTAAAAACCAAACAACAATAACAACAACAAAAGATAAAACAAAACAAAAATCTCCTAAGAGAAGGCTTAAGAGAGAGCTGGGTGTATGCAGTGTGTACATAAAGCCATAGAGGAAGCTTAAGCGTTGCGCTAACATACTGCTCTTGCAGAGACCCAAGTTTGGTTCCCAGAACCTATGTTAGGTAGCTCATAACTGCCTGTTACTCTAATATGGGCATCTGATGCCTGTTATCAGCAAGCACCTGCGCGCGCGCGCGCGCGCACACACACACACACACACACATATGCACATGCATAGGCACATATTGTATGTCTGTTGGCATACATACTATTAGAAATTATAAAAACAAATCTTTTAAAAAGCAAATAAAACCATGACTATAAAATGCAAAGGCAAAGAGATTCATTGTAAAAATATATTTAAGGAGTCTTTGAGTTTGAGTTTATGTGTGTGCACCATGTGTGTGTGAGTGTTCAAGGAAGGCAGAGGAGGGTGTTGACTCTCTTAGAAGTGGAATTACAGACATTTGTGAGCCAACTGCAGGACTGGGAACCAAATCGTAGTCCTCTGCAAGAGCAGCAAGCGTTGTTAACTGCTGAGCCATCTCTCCAGCCCCTTGGTGGTTTTAGGTATTTTTTTTTTTAACTTAACTTAAACTTAACTCTGTGTGTGTGTGTGTGTGTGTGTGTGTGTGTATGTGTGTGTGTGCCTGTGCATGCATGCATGCGCGCACGTGCATATCTGTGTATCTGTGTGTTTTGTGTGCGCATGTGCATGCAATGAGAGCAGAAGTGAGAAGGAAATGGACCAGCTGGAGAAAGGAGGAGGGATGAAGGGCAGTGAGGATGGATATGCGCTACATGTAGTGGCATATGTATCAGAATGAAACCCATTTTTAGTATACTATCTACAAAATTAAACCTACCACAGCTCTTGGTCAAGACATAAAATATGACCTAAGCTAGCATCTGTCCCTTGCAAATGAAAGAGAAATATTTATTGATAAAACCATGAAGTAGAGGTCTAATTTACTGTACTATTAACACAAGTAAGGCATTTTTAAGGAACGTGTTATTCTCCTGTGTTTCTAGCAATCGTGGATGATGAAAGGCTGTCTGCAGAGGAGATGGATGAGAGGAGGCGACAGAACATCGCTTATGAATACCTGTGTCACCTGGAGGAAGCCAAGAGGTAAGATCCAGGCTTAGTCTGTCTGTGCCCCTGTTCTTGGAGCTAGGCTTTCGGGTAAGACTGGGATTTGATGACAAGAAAGTCCTGAATGGACTAGCAACCTCAAAGGATTATCAGGATTATGGATGGCCAAGGAGACACTCTTACCTGTCACCTGTAATTTAAATTTGAACATACTCCGTTCATCCATCACCCCTTGATCACAGCTGGTTGCGCACCACACTCACCTAGGCATATGCAGATAATAACTCACTGGTGGGCTGGTTGGTACTGAGCCATGCGATACCGCTTTTGCTCATGGAGAATTGAGAGAGGTCAATGTCAAGGGGCCAGGGAGACAAGGCTTCCCTTTCCCTGCCTCAGAGCCTCCCAGGATACTACAGATTAGATTATGTCAGATGCTATATCTCACTGGCTTGGAGACCAGAGGCATCAACAGTAGCTTAAACCCAACCCCTTTTCCCCAAGAGTATCCTCAGGTCTTATACTCACCTCCTGCCCATGACGGTAAATGTTCAGTAAAGCAACAACCTATGTAACTGAAGTCCATGGGCCACTAAACCACGAAGCAGGTTTATGACTGCAATCTCCTTCACTTGTGGGTGTGTGGGTGCTGGGTATGCTGTCTATAAAACCACATTGACTC
This sequence comes from Mastomys coucha, assembly GCF_008632895.1. Classification (NCBI taxonomy): domain Eukaryota; kingdom Metazoa; phylum Chordata; class Mammalia; order Rodentia; family Muridae; genus Mastomys; species Mastomys coucha. The sequence goes on along the minus strand of NW_022196914.1, from coordinate 56,366,138 downwards.
TTCTAGATTCTTTGTAAGTAAAGGCTGGCTGAGGTCTCTTAAGAGAAAGTGAAGATAAGGGTCCAAAGAGCAAATGCCACTTTATCTGAGGGATCTAGAGGACTCTGCCCTTTGCTGAGCCAGTGCCACTGGTTAGCATTTCATGTACTGCTTTGTGAGACAGATGGGCTAGGTGCCCTCTGAATCTACACAGCCAATAGACACTCAGTGAAATGCTCGTGGATGTGAACGATGAGCTGGAAGGAAGAGGATTTTACTCGGTATTTTATAAACCGCCAGCCTGTGGTCCAGTTTGACATTATCCTTGCCTTGCTGGGAGTTCTCAGTGTTGTTTCATCTTTTATCAGTGCCATGTAACTTTATGCCCTAATAATCAACATGATTATTATTTAACATGTCTGCCCAATCTGCATTTAGGTCAGAGATCACCAAAGAGTCCTTGTCAGCCTAAGATTACTGAACACACACACTTAGTCAAATTCTTACTTTAAAGACAAGATAAAGGAAGAGATTCCTAGGCACCCAAAACATGAAAGCGCATCCCATGACAAAGTCTGAGAATTAGTGGGAGGACTTTGCTTTTCTTTGTGACGTATGTTCCACTCGGAAGATGCGTGCTTTTATTTTTTACATGAGTGGGAAAGAGCACGGTGGGGCAGAGGGGTGATTCAGAGTTGGTAGACCTGATTTCCTGGTCCTGCCTTGCGCCTGTGTGACTATGGGCAAGTTGTCTAACCCTTTGGAAAAGCCCCATTTTGCTCTGTAAATTGCATGGTGAAGACACTACCACCTGCTCAACCCTCCTCCTGATGTTTTTTTAAATCACTGACGAGGGGGAAAAATATTCTGTGAATGCTGGTATGGGCCAGACATCTGGTGGTATGCACTTGCATAATTGTGTCAAAAGTGGCAAAGACGAGCCTTTACAGTGTGTTATCCTCCTCAGTATTCCTGGAATTCATTAATGACTATTTTTTTTCTCTTTTTATGAGTTTGCCATAAAGATAATCCCAGACTCTCTGAAGAAAACTTCTTTTAAAATACTGTCTTTGAAGTACTAGACTAGGAATATAAAGTTTTCAGAGCTGGGAAGATGACTCAGCATCTCTTGCCACACATGTATGAGCACCTGAATTCAGATCCTGGGATTGCAAAGCTGGGCATGGTCATCTCCTCCAGTGAGATGGGAGGAGGGGTCATAGGCCAACCAGCCTGGCATGCTTCAGTGGTAAACAGCATACAACCCTGTCTCAAAGCCAGTGAGGATCAACACACATGGTTGCCCTCTGACCCTGTACTTGTGCTAACTACGGTACCTCATTACCCACATTCATAGTAAAACACACATATATACTCACATGTACACCCAAGTTTTTAAATTACTCTGTAGACCCAGTGAATCCCCAACTAAGTTCCAGGTGCTATTCTGTTGTTTTCCATCGGAAGGTTCCATAAAGAAAACACAGGGGCTAGAGAGATGCTCAGTGGTTAGGAGCAGTTGCTGCTCTTGCAGAGGACCCAGGTTCTGTTTGCAGCACCCACATAGTGGGCAACAGTCGTTTGTAACTCCAGTTCCAAAGGGATCTATTTCTTCTTCTGGCCTTGCTGGGTACCAGGAATGTACATGGTGCACAGACATGCATGCAGCCAAAGCATACATGTAAAATTAAATCGAAAGTACAAAGACAGTATATCTGATCAAGGACTTAAATAGTGTACAAGGTTAAGAGCTTAATTGTAAATGGGTACAGGTCAGCTGAGCATGGTAGCACACACCTTTAATCCTTGCTCTTGGGAGTCAGAGGCAAGCTGATCTCTTGTGAGTTCAAGGCCAGTGCAAGCCCCCACCAAGACTTACTAAAGCCTCCATCTCTACAGATTTGATGTTCATAAATATCATAACATGAATCTGTGCATCCTATTTTATATGGAATTTTTTATATTTTATATATTTCATTATGTAGACATACTCTATTTTGTTTATTCGTTAATTCGCTGTGGATGGATTCAGGTTGATTTTTTTTTCTAGTAGAAATAATGGTTTATATGCACATTTTTGTGTGGATGTAGGTTTTTAAGGCTCAAGAGTATGCTACGTACCTGAGATTGGGATTGTTCCATTACATGGCAACTTTATGTGTAATATTTTAAAGACTGCTGGATACTTCTAAAATAACTATTGTTTTTCAATCCAACCAACAGTATGCAAGGCTCCAAACTCTGTGTGTTTTCAGTGACATTTGTTACAACTTGTCACTTGTGTCCCAGCTAGTAGTAAGAAGTGATAGATAGGTCACTGTTTTGATTTGTAGTTCCCTAGTAACCAGTGCGGAATATCTTACCACACTTTTACTGGTCATTTATCTGTTTTAGAGAAGTCTATTCCTAAGCTTTGTCCATTTTAAAATTAGAAGGCTCTGTTTGTTTTGAGACGGGGTCTTCCTTTGTAGTCATGGCTGGCCTGGAACTTTCTATATAGACCAGTGATTAACTGTTGATGGGTCAGGATTTCTGTTGAGAATGATTAAAAAATGTTCTAAAATTGATGGTGGCAATGGGAACACGCTCTGAAAAACCATAGGATGCTATTTGGTGTGTTAGTTATCTTAATAAATGTGATTGAAGCTCTTTTAGGCAGGCTGGCTTGGAGAGGGTCCTCATTGATGCTCATGAAGCAGAGGAGCTGATTCTTAGTAGAATCACAGGATCAGATATTTTCTATCTCGTCAGAGCCTGAGTGGATGCTCGGGTCCTGGGTTTCTCATGAGGTTGCATGCATCTCAAGGCTCCCAGCGGGGTACATCCACTTCAAGCTCATTTAGTGTTGTTGGCAGGACTCCATCCCTCACAGGCTTCTGGACCAAGGATCTCCCTCCCTCCCTATCTGCTGTTGGGCAGAATCTATCTTTCTCAGCTGCCAGTCACTGGGGCGCAGCTAGCAAGCATCTTCTACCAGGGTGAGAAGATGCTATTCTTCTCTACTCACAATAGAAGGCAGGTGGTCTATAACTATGTTCAGAAGTGATGTCTATCCTTTTTGGTATATCTTACTGATTAGAATCTGCCTGCCACGCACACTTTGCGTGAAGGCGGTATCTGAGGCGTAAACTTCAAGGAAAGTCAGTCTCCTGC
>NW_022196914.1:56343945-56362419 GCF_008632895.1 Mastomys coucha | reverse complement strand
TCTCTTTTGCAATGATTGTAAAAGCCTCATGTCATTATTAAAGAAATACACTCAGATTTTACACCACCTGTGTGTAGTCTGTTTGTCAAAAGCCGAATCCCGTGTCCACCTGGCCAGAATCCCTCGTCCCGCAGAACAAGGGGTCCCTGCGAGAAATCCCGGTCCGTGGTAGTTGGACACTAGTACAGGACATATCTGGGCCACCTCTGAGTTTGGGGTGCCAGGCGACAATGCGGAGGCAGGAGACTGACTTTCTTTGAAGTTTACGCCTCAGATACCGCCTTCACGCAAAGTGTGCGTGGCAAGAATCAAGTTCTAAAGCCAGGCCATGTTCAGAGTCAGGAGATTGCTCAGGGCTGTGAATCTGAAGAGGAGACCTCTGGAGGCCACCCTAAGCTACATTCCATACCATGTCTCCATCTTCTTTGCTATTGACCACAGAACAGATACATTTAGCTGGGGACTGAAGGAAGTAGGAATTAGCTGACATGGTACGAAGTATTGGGTACCAAGTACTACAGAGATAGAACCCAGGACCCCTTCCATAGGACTCATGTGCTTTGCCACTGAGCCACACTCCCAGCCCTGAGCTAGTTCACCCTTCTGTCTTATAACTTACGACTAAATGGACTTTGAAGTTTTCCTTTCAGATATCCTGCAAGCTGGCTTTTATAGCTGCTTTGTGGCACAGATTTTGCTGACACAGGACTGGGCAGGCATGAGCTGCTCCTATGGGCTTTGAAAAGTTCTTGCTGGTGCCAGAAATCCTACTGTTTAGAAAAGTTACTCCTTTTATTTAAAGAATTAGCACTTCTTACTAATTTATGTGAAATGTACTTTGAGTCATGAAAATGAATGCATTTTAAGAAAGTCAGTCCTTTGTTGGGGACAGCTATAAAAAATACTTTTGAGTCTGAGGGTTCATTTTGAGAGAACTCTAGGCTGAGGAATCAGGAAATCCAACTGGGGCCCTTATGAAGGTCAGAGAACAGGAGAAGAAATCTTGGCAAGGAACAGACATTACAGTTGCACACATAGTTATGAATGGGGCCTACTATTGTATCTCCAAAGGAAGGTTCCTGTGGTATCTTATTTCTTTTTTAAGGATGGAAGAAAATACGTACACACATTTTGCTGTGCTTACTTATTTCTGCTCTGAGTTTAAAAGTAAGTGTGTATGTTTGGGGATGCGGGGTGTTCCCTTAGTGAAAGGCCTGCTTAGAAACATTGTCTTGATAGAAGTAGATGCGAGCCAAGCTGTTCTCTGTATGCCCAAGCCTGGGATAAGTTTTTGTTTTAAAAGTGCCCTGGAAAGAAGACAAACCATGGGTGTGATTGCTTTTGTGTCCTGTTTATAATATAGACACCAAAAGGATACCTTTTTGATTAAATCAAGTCCCAAGCTCTAACCTGATCTAGCAAGTGGGCTAGAGAATTGGGCTCGAAGAAAAAAAAAAAAGACGTGCTTCAGATATCTAAGCAAGTAGAAGCCACAAGTGTGGTTTCAGTATACAATGAATAATTGTGCTTACTTAACAACAACAACAACAAAATAGTCAATGCCTGGGAAATACTTCACAGAATCTACTGAATCCCCCTTCATGCGTGGGCCTCTTTGTCCTTATCCTTAAGGACACCTTATCCTTGGATGTGCTTGCAAGCACAGCTAATAAAACATTGGAATTTGGAGGCTAATGCCTTGGCATGCAGCTTGTTAAGGGACTTGTTGCTCTATACAATAGTTTAAGGAATTTCTTAATTGTATTTGCAGCCTGTAAACAGCTTTCTTGTTTCAGTGGTAAGCGCATCTTTCCCCCATCTTTGTCCTCCCCTGGCTGTGAACGCAGATGTGCTGAGGGAAAGAGAAAGAACACAGGGTTTCTTCATCTCCAGGCTGGTGGGATAGGAAGTAGGGATTTCCTCTCTCTCAGATTTGTCTCTCTCAGATCTGGCTCCCAGGTGAGAGGAGGGCCTGCTGGGAGGACTGGCCTGTCTGGCACTGCCTTCTAACCAGTATGCGTTGGCAGCCACATGGAGCAGGGTTCTATACTTTTGGGCAGGCCAAGGTGAGGAACATCCTAGCAGGGGGAAAAGGGATCTTCTAGAAGAAAGGACTCGGCTGGGTTAACTTGAAGAAGAATGAGAGATGGGCTTAATGACTATCTTCGTGAGGCAAAAGGAGACAAGACGCCAGCCAAATTTTCTGGCCAGCCTGCAGTACTTAGAGCAGGGGTGGCCAGAGTCACCAGCTGGGTCATAACTAGGTGGAGGTACTATGTAATTGCAGTTGAAGGAATGGTGATTAAGGATGTAAAGGAAGAAGCCATGGGGTTTGGCAGAGGACCAGGTGTGGGCAGCAGAAGACATTGGGAAATTGTATGCTTGACTGATTAGTGACTCAGAGGAGCTCACTTTGTGGCCTCTATCAGCTAAGCCTGGCCATGAGACACCTCTTTGGATGGGGTTGTTGTTGTTGTTGTTGTTGTTGCTGTTGCTGCTGCTGCTGCTGCTGCTGCTGTTGTTGTTGCTGTTTTAGACCAATATATATTTTGTGTTCTAGCCATGGCTGTATGTTCTAGCCATAGGTGCCTAGCAGATATGTTCATGTTAATAATCTCAGGCCAAGGACAAGTTAAACAACTGCTTTTTGACCCCAGTGCTTGTATTTGTTTGTCAGACTCTTCAAAGTTGGAAGCCTGGGAGGGGCTTGAAACTTTCCACAGTCTCAAATGTACTTTGTAAACAAGGATGTCATGTGAGCGATTATTCACCAGGCACCATAGTCACTGCATGTGGTCTCAAGTCTCCCTGCTGTCCTGGGGAGATGGGCCACCCTTACTTTATAGATGAAGAAGCCAAGTCCTGGAAAGACTTTAGAATTTGTTCAAAGTCACAGCCAAAAAGCCATAAAAAGCATTATAAACAGGTATAATGCTGATGCCATTCTTTCTTTTCCTTCCTTTCTTCCTTCCTCCCTCCTACCCCCCTCTCTCTTTCTCTCTCTGTATCTATCTATCTATCTATCTATCTATCTATCTATCTATCTATCTATCAACATAGTCTTGCTGTATTGTCCAGGTTGTATATAGAAATATAGCCCCAGGTGGCTTCTAACTTGGTATCCTCCTGCCTCAGTCTCTAAAGTACTAGGATTGCAGATATTCATGAGCATACCTCACTCCTACTACCTGGTCATGTCTTTATGGTTGTAAGTTCACAGTGCCCTGGGCTTTTTATTCTTCATGGGCTTGTGCTTCCAGCTCCTGATTGTTTACTTTATGAGTTTAGTGGGGTTAATTTCACTGCCCATTTAGGGCTCTTTCTCCCCTCCCCTCTTGCTGTCTGTCTCTCCACTCTGTCTCTCTATTTCTCTTCCTCCCCTTCCCTCCTTCCCTCTTTCTCTCTTCTCCTTCCCTCCCTCCCCCTCCTTCCTCTCTGTCTTTCCCTCCCTTTTGTGTGGTGTCCGTTATTTGTTTGTTTTTCTCTCTCGTGGCCCATGCTGGTCTTGACTTTATGGCTTTCATACCTCCGCTTCCCTTGGGATTCCAAGCATGCACCACTGCTGTACCTGGCTGTTCTGTTCTTAGTGGTACAGTTGAGACCCGTTCATTATGGAGGGCTTTGCCTTGTATGTCTCTTCTTTCTTTCTTCTCCTCCCCCGTCTCTTAGATTTTTTCAAGTTTTTATGGGAATTTTCATTTTCTACAAAACAGACTTTCTCCTCCTCATTCAAGAGAGCCTTCATTCATCCTTCATGCTGGTTAGGTCTGGTTTTCCCACCCATCAGTCATCTTTTTCCGCTCTGTCACTGTTCTGACTGGTTTCACAGTGTGCTTGGCTTTTCGCTGAGACATCAAAAGGTATGAATAGTAAACACCACTCACTGCAGTGTCTTCCTTCCTGTATGAGCCAGATGCCACCTCATGCTGTGATGCTCAAAACCCATAAAACAATATCTTTATTCACAGTGCAGGCTCTGAGGGAAGCAGTGGTGTGTTGTATGTATGTGTGTGTGTGTGGGGGGGGGTTATGTCTATATTGGGAGGGGGAGAACTTTGTAGGATTCTGACTGTCATGGCAGATTCCTTAGTTCTTCTGTCTCAGAATGGTTGCAGAATGTCAAGTGACCTCTACTTGCTTTTTCAGTATAGGCAATGTGTTCCTCAAATGGGACCAGGTCCCAAATCCATGTGCAGAGCACAGAGCTCATGAGAGGTCATGAGAGGTCATGAGCTCCCTTTCAGGGTGGGATCAGGAAAACATTAGAAAGTCAACAGTAAAAATGGATATGGCGTTTATTTGATAAATTCAATTTCAGTTCTTAGTTTGACACTAAATTCTTAGTATAGGGAGTTACCTGTGTGTTGTCTTTGTCATTGTCTTCTTTTGTTGTTGTTTGTGACAAACTTAAATCTGTTTAGGTGTTAGAACAAGTGTCTAGAAATTAGTATCCTTAGTTATTTCAAACTCTTACCCCTGTGTCTTGCCTGGCTTGGGTTAAATATCCGTTGGCTTTTTTTTTTTTTTTTTTTTTTTTTTTTTTTTTTTTTTTTTTTTTTTTTTTTTGAGACAAGGTTTCTCTCTGTAGCCCTGGCTGTCCTGGAACTCACTCTGTAGACCAGGCTGGCTTTGAATTCTGAGATCCACCTGCATCTGCCTCCTGAGTGTTGGGATTAAAGGTGTTTAATTTTACTAAGTTGCTCAGGTGAACTTTTTTTGCCACCTGGAGTCTGAGAATCATGTTTTTGAAGGGGTGGGGGAACTGAAGCACCTTTGGCTGATGCCTTCTCTGCCTCTGACCTTTCTACCTGGCTTTGATGGAAAGAATAGAGGATTCCTTCTTACTATGGGGTAGGAGGAGAGAGACAGGGTGTCCAGGGCTACTGAACGGATGGGAGTGTAATGCAGAAGTGCATTAATCAGGGCTGGAAAGGAAGCTGGAGTGGTTCGGAGGAGACAACTGAAGTTTTAAGTTTTCTTTGCAAAGCTGATCACCAGGTTCACATAACTTTCATTATCAACCTATGGAGATGAATGAGATAGCCAGGCCTCAGGATCAGAATGTTAACTCTGACAAAGTCCCAGGACACCAAGACCCCATGGTGTTAAGGTAAACATCACTGAAACTGGGCAGCCTTGAGGTCCAATCTGGCTGCAGAGACTAGTGAAGCCAGAATGGATAAGATGGGTGTGGTGTAGTGAGGATGAAGGGCAGGATCCCGAGAACAAGGAAGTGGAGCCCGTTAAACACAGGCCGTGGTCCGAGAGCTGGAAGCCTGCAGTGCACAGGTGGGGTTTTTCCAGGTAATGATAATGGCCAGGGTGTGGTGGAGCCTAGGTGGGGCTGCACTGGAGGACCAAGTCTCCCAAGTGCTGCAAGGTCATCCACCTTAAAGCCACCAGACACAAGTAGGCCTGGAAGGAACACAGTTAGTGTGTGAGAAAGGAAAGTCCTGGAGCTCAGGCCAGGCAGGACAGGACTAGGGTTTGACAGTCTCTAGTCATTCTTCCTGAATGAAGGCAGTGTTAGGAGAAACCTGGGGAAGGCAGTGATGTCGGTACTTCAGTCTTGTGAGTCAGGGGATGTGGGGGACAACAGCTGTCTCTGAAGTGGGTTGAAGTGGTATTATGAAGGGAAAAGGAAAGCTGTTAAGTAGGCAGAGCAAGTTTAAACAATTGAAAGTGACAGCTGTGTTTTTGTACAGATCAGGCACTTGGGTAGGAGTGGGTAGATTTGGAACGAGCCTGGGGAGGACTGAGGGAGGCAAATGAGTGTATCTAGAAGCGTTGTAGGTCAGGTTGACCACTGGAGCTAAGTTAGGGGCTAAAACCACCCGAACAAGTTTGGCTGAGCGAATGCGGGCCCAGCTCTCTGGTGCAAAAGGAGGTATCCACTGTGACGAACCATTCCTGTAAAATTTAACTCACCCTGCTCTGGAGGAGAGGGACCAGCATATATGGCTGATGCTGTCACAGGTCCCAGTTTTCCAACCTAGCTTAGATGAAAAGCGTGAAGGACTTTGCTTCCGAGATGAGGGGCCCATCTAGACTTGCTCCAAATGTATAACTAACTTGTTAGTTGGGACATGTACTTTTAATAAATAATTTGTAAAAGTTCATGAGTGTGTATGTGTGTGTATGTGTATGGACGTATACACATAGATGCATTGTACATGTGTGTACATACATGTAGAGAGAGGTCAACACTGGGTCTCCTCATCAATTACATGAAATTTGGGAGCTATATTCATACCATAGTGATGTGTCTTGACTCTTTGAGGTACTGATCCTGGAGAATTGGGTGCCCCTCTCCGGTTCATCTGGGCAAAATGCCTGGTAGCTACTCTGTTTGCACATTATGAAGTAAAGATTTCTGAAGGCCCTCTGAGCTTACTGAGTCCTGGTCCTTGGGCACCGTCAGAGTGATCAGAACCACATTCATTGTGAAGCGTACAGATCTGAGGATGGGCTAACATGGGCTCACCAAGCTTATACAATAAACTGTGCCAGCTGAGGCAAAGAATGGAATCAGTTTATTTGCTTCATACAGAATTTTATGTTGGTTTTGGAAAAGTGAAAAAAAAAATGAGTGGACAGAATTTCCCTCTTCTTGTGGCTCTCCCAGGCTGGGTATAGACAGGAAACGCAAGGGAAATATATAGGCTCAGCCAAGGACAGGAGGAGGAGATGTGAAATGGCGGCTGAGTCATTTTCTATACCAACAGAGTACGGCTGTGTAGGGGAGGAACTGGGCAGGGAAGTTTGCAAAGACATCATTAGAGTGTGTGCATGAGATGTCAGTCTGGGCAGATAGCAGGTGGAGCTGGCTGGGCTCAGGGGAGCAGTGGAAAGGCGGGTCTCGTCCAAAAACCCCTGTTCCTGGATTACCATCATGTGTGTTTGTTTGATATTTTGTTTTGTTTGCGAAATCCTTCTTTCTAGAATCATTTTCTTTTTCCTCTTGGGACATTTGTTAATAAAATAGCAGGTAGAGGAACCAGCTTTCCTGTGTCGTAGCTTCAGATAGTTTGATACTGATTGATTGATTGGTTGGTTGGTTGATTGATTTCCTCCTATGAGTTGTCTCATCTTCCCAAATGACCTTTCCAGCTCCCCTGCCTTCCTTAGGGGGTTTTGCTTGGGTACAGAAGTAAGTTGCCATGTTCATGAAACACGGTTCACCTCTGTGGTGCACAGCTGCCTTATCTGTTGTGCTGCTATAACAAAATTCCTGAAGCTGAGGTCACAATGAAGGCACCCACAGGGCTGGGGGTCTGGTGAGAGCCCAGAGCTCCCCTCAGGAGGATATTCATATGGAAGTGATCTCAAGTCACATCTAGGTCGGCAGGTGCCTCTCTGGGCACAAACCTACGACTTTTGTCCTTTTCTTTCAATAAATGACTTAGTGACAAACTGTGACAAAATTGGTCATTTATTCTTAGACTTGGTGGAATTGGATAAGACATATCCACACTACTCAATTTTATAAGGGTGGTACTGGAACACAGAGGAGGAGCACTAACTTCCAGGCCAGGTTTTATTCACAGACAGAGCTGGGCTCAGACATTCACTGTGCACAGCTACAGAGACAATGGAAGGCAGGGTTACAAGAGCAGGGAGAGCAGAGGAGACATTCGTTGGCCTTGACTGCGAGGTGTGGAGCTCCCTGGCTGCTGCTGTTCTTCTCAAACAGGGGATGGAGTCTGGAGGGTTTCTTCCTTGGTTTTCTCAGTAGCTGTCTGATCTTGAGCAGAGCGCCTTTGTGAAATGGGTCCAAGAGTACATACCTGCCCGCGTATGTCTGCTGCAGCATTACGATGGGAAGACTAGCCAAACATCAAGCAGCCATGCTGGCGTACATTGTAGAACGTGGAATAACTCTTCAGCTCCATTGTTTGTTATAAAAACATTTTCAGTAATAGGAACAGCTGTGAATCAGGCATCTCGGCTTAATTAGAGTTGAAGAATGTGCACCTTCAGCTGCTTTTTCCTGGTGCTGTTTGCACATTTGCTTCTGTCTAGCACAAATATAGGTGGAGTGGGTTATGAAGTAGGGAATGAGGAGACTGGAATGTCCTAAAAGTACATACAGACTTCCTTCTGTGAGCAGCGCTTCTTGACCCTCAGCACAGAACTCTCAGTTATAGCACCCAGAGAGAAAGAACTAATTTAATTATTTTAAACATGGAAATCCATACACGTGGTTTAATTACATCTTTTTATGGTAAATGAAATTCACCATCAAGGAAATTCTCAGACCAAATAGGAGCCAGTTCAGCCCATGATATAGTTCTTATGGCAAGAACTGTCCACTGCTTCAGGAGGGAACCTGAGGTGATTGAGGAGTTGACTCATCGGCCTGACTTGGGCAGAGCTGGACCTCAGTCCCAGCCGCCCCTGATAATCTGGGCAGCAGGTTAACTGGGCTTCCTGGAGTCGGGGGCATCAAGCTGGCAGGTTTCCCTTCTGAATATCAGGAACACGGGGACAGGATGCTACCTTTTAAGAATTCTTAACAAGCTGTAGGCCCTCACTCCTGTTTGGTGGGTTTTGTATGTGCCTGGTTTTGCCCAGCCTAGTCGCAAGGCTTTGTCCCATCATGCTTGCTTGTCTCCATCCCTCTGTTCCCATGCAGAGACGCCAGTAAATAACTCCTTAGCTCTCAGTGGGAGGAGAGAAATAGATGGCTAAGGATCTGGTGAATAGCTCTCCCCTTCTAAGACACCTTCCAGCTTCAGGTATTGTGAATGCTTGCTTCTTTCCTTCCTTCCTTCCTTCCTTCCTTCCTTCCTTCCTTCCTTCCTTCCTTCCTTCCTTCTTTCTTTCTTTTTGCTATATCTTTATTAGTTCTTTGAGAATTTCATACAATATTTTGACCATATTCAAATCTCCCCCAACTCCTCCCAGATCTAACCCCCTCTTTTTCTACCCACCTAACTCTGTGTTATCTCTTTCTTTTTAAAAACTCACAAAGTCAAATTTGTGCCGTCTGCACACTCTTGAGCATATGGCTTTCCACTGGAGCACAGTCAACCTCTAAGAGGCCACATCCTTAGAGGGAACTGGCTTCCCCTCTCCTGCAAGCTACTGACTGCCAGTATCTCCTCAGCTAGGGGTGCCCGGCTCCCATTCCGTGCTGGGATTTGTCTGGCTTGAGCTTGTACAGATCTTGCGCGTACTGCCACAGCTGCTGTAAGCTCGTATGTGCAAATGCCCTGATGTGCCCAGATGTGATGTTTCCTTGTAATCATCCATCGCCTCTGGATCTTGCAGTCTTCCCTTCTCAATTTCTGCAATAATCTGTAAGCCTCGGATGGTGGGGCCTGATAAAGACTTTCCACTTAGTGGGGAGCACTTTACAGTCCCTTCTCTGCAACTTGACCAGTTGCTGGCTTCTGACGGGCACTAGCCTGTAATCTTTGGGGACCCAGGTGGGCCTCAACCTCCCCACCCTCTCACCTTAGCCACCTGGGTTTATAGGGCTGTGCCACTATGTCTAACTTCCAATTAATTATATTTTAGATTCTTGATATATTTGAAACACATCTTTCCTTTGTGTCTTAATTTGGGGTTTCTCACAGCCTATTATCTAGGACTCCCCAACACTCATTCTGATTTTGATTTCTGTGAAAACTTAGTCCTTGTTTGGATTCACCTTTCTTTACCCTTAAACATGAAGCCAAGGCCCAATTAGCAAGAGTTGCTATGGCAACGTTGGTGAGATTGAGCCCGTGTACTAATGCAAATATGCTCAAAGAAGTTTGTGCAGTAGATTTCCTCTAGCATGCAGAGGAAGAATTGGCTTTGGCATAACGGTATCCACTGAACCTTCAAGAAAAGAGTTGCCAGGGACTAAAAATATATAAGGTTTATAGCTTGTATAACTTGCCGTGGAAATTTTTAGCCATCTTTAAAGTAAAATCAGTCTCATTTAGTTACATAAATATTATCAACTCAGACTTTGCTTGATCTATGCAACATGGGTTTGAATTCTGCCCAGTTCATTTCTTCCCACCCCCCCCCATGTAATTTTACCCATTGATTCGCTTATGATATTAATTATAGTTCAGGCTTATATTAGTATACTGTTTAGGGTTAAAATAAATTCATTTTCTTCTTAGACACATAAAGTTTAGACCCCGTGGTAAAATGCTAGCACAATATGATATCAAGTATTTCTACAAACTCACCACCTGATTAGGTACATGTTTCTCCAAACATATATGTGTGTGTGTGTGTGTGTGTGTGTGTGTATACATGTATATATGTGTGTGTGTGAAAACATATATACACACACATAAACAAACACACACACACACACACACACATATGTCAGTTATATAGAATTTACCCCTTCTAAAGGTTTACAATAGCCAAGCCCTCTGCCACCAAGCCATATCCTCAGGCCTACGATGTGGATTATGTATGTGAATACTATGATGTATTATTAGTCTTGGTAGCACAGAAGACTATTGTAATTCAATGGTATTTTCTATTGCCCACGTTTACTTGTGTATGCATATGTGTATGGGCACACATTTTACCACAGTGTGCGTATTGAGGTCAGAGGACAACCGGCAGGAGTTGGTTCTCTCTTCCATCTTATGGGACTTGGGGATCAAATTTAGGTCCTAAGGACATGAGCCTTGGCAGCACTTGCCTTTTCTTGCTGAACCATCCATCTCTTCAGCTCTCTGTGATCTATTAAAACAAGGATTCCATTATTGGAATCAAAATGCCCTCATACCCTCAAAATGATTGTATTAGTTACTTTCCTGTTGCTGTGATAAAACATCGTGACCAAGGGCAACTTACAGAATGAAGACCATTTCTGTCATTCAGTTCTAGAAGGATAAGACTCATCACAGAAGGGCAGCCTGGTGACAGGCGCAGGAAGCCAGGCGCTTACAATTTCAAACTCAGGCGCAAAGCAGAGAGTAAACTTGAAAGAGGAAAGGCTTTAAGCTCTCCAGTGACACCTTTCCATGAAGGCCCCACCACCTAATCCCTACCCACCACAGACTGGAGACCACACGTTCATACCCGAGGCTATAGGATCCATTTAAAAGTATATTTGAGTGGCATTAACAAGAAAATGGATAACCGAAGTGAAGCTTCTTCTGTATTCTTACCTTGGCTCTCATTTCTTGCTTTCCCTGTTTCCCACACTGAGCACATTTTCCAACTGAGTCTAGCTGGACTGTAAGTCATTTAGATGCTTATTTAGTCACCAACCCTTACCATGACAGGATGTTCTCCGCCAAACACTCTGAAGGGTGCTACTTTTTACTCAATGGTTGATGTCTGTGTATGTTTATTGATATTTAGTTTGTCAGTTTGAATCAGGGGTACAGTTAGGACTACATTAAGATGAGCTATTGGCTTCCTTTCTGTTTCTCCTCTTATTTTCCCTCCCTCCCTCCCTCCCTCCCTCCCTCCCTCCCTCCTTCTTTTCCTCTTATGCAGTAAGACTGGAGACTAGAAAGTGGGCTTTTTTTCCCCTATGAAGTGCTAGACATGATCTCAGGATAGCAATCTCTTGAGCTAGACCCTGCATCTGCCTGCCCTTTATTCTGTCCTGGCGCAGAAAGCCCAGAAAGGCACTGAAGCGGTTTAGAAAAGCCCACGGGATCGCAGGGGTCATAGCCATGCCATTCTCACTGGCTTCATTGCCTCCGTCATCCATCAGCTTTTCTTGAGCTTTGTAAAGCTCAAAAGTTCGTCATTTTGTGTATCCTTCCTCTTCTAGCCGCCATGTCTGTCAGATCCACCCTTGTTGCAGGAACCATACAACAGTCAACTGTTCACTCGCCTTTTGAGCAGTGCCTGGAATGGAACCTGGGGCCTTTGGTGTGTCAAGCATGCTGCACTCCTGAGGAACAATTCTCTTGGCCTTCTTCTTTTAATGTTATCTTTTTCCTTTTTCCTTTGGATCCTGAATGGGCTCAGTGACATGACAGGTCAAACTTCCAAAGTGATTTGGTTGACTTGTGTTGTTTCCAGTCACGTGAGGCTATTATAAGTAAGTTGTGTGTGGTATGTGTGTGCGCATGCATGAGCACCTGTGCCTGTGTATGCATGTTAGGGGTTGAATGCAGACCTACATCCTTACTAGGCAGGCCCTTCTCCCATGGGGCTATTAGTCCTATAGGTAAAACTTTCATCGAGAAAGAACCCATGTAGTCTTGTTTTCTGGGCCTTACTCCTGTGTTTGCGGCTGCTTCTTAGACCGAGAGGTAACTTTTTGTAGGAAAGTGGTTTTTTTTGCTGGTTAAGATGACGTTCTTCCTTTCCCTCCTCTCTCTCCTGCGTGTGTGTCTTGATAGAATAGTTTTTCTTGAGAAATTTTGAATTAATTAAGCTATGGTTTTCATAAGAGTCATCCTGGCTCCCGTTTCTCCTTTCCTTGTCACCCCCACGGCCACATGCGCTCGGTGTACACACCACACACACGCCAGGCTCTGCACCACCCACCTTCCAGATGAATCATACTGAAGTGGGATTTGCTAATCCGGTAGCAGGGACATTTCTCTGCTCTCGAGAGAGGAGAGTCCTGTAGGCAGCCCACTTGGTGTTTTCAATGGATGCCTCAGACTGGAGGGCTGGGTGGAAATCTCCAGTCAGGCTAGGCAGTGGTTTTCATTGAAATGGAAATTACCTTATGCAGCCTCTCACGCTCCTTGGCTTCCCTGGAGAAAGACTCAGCTGAGCCTGCCAGCATTGAAAAGAACTGTTTTTTAGTGTGCAGCAAGATTGAAGATGATTCACTAAGACAAATCAGGCCTACCACTGAAGTAGCTCACACTACAAGCCCGTTTGGGCATGTGCACAGTGAGGGGTGGCTGGTGGCTGGTGGCTGGTGGAAGGTGACTTTGTAGCTGAGTGACACTCCTGAGTTCCTAAGTAGCCAGTTTTTGGCTACTACCAATGATCATCCTGAGAGATCCACAAGTAATGCCTTAAATCTAAAAATAACAGTGTTCGGGGTGCTTTCAGAGAACATTGGGACTGGTAGGCCTGGGGTAGACAGGGAGGGAGAGAAAGATTTGATATGATTGCAGAAAACCTTAAAGTACCACTGAAGTGAGGCAGCCTGGACAAGCCTCACCGAAGCGAGGCCTAAGGCAGACCTGTGGCCTTAGACAAAGCCGGTCTCCATGCTGCTGTTCCCGTAGGTGGTATTTTGTGCAGTGCCGTCCTTTCCAGGTTGTCAGCTGATGACTACTGTACTCTCAAACATGACGGTCCCATTGTACACCTACCATGGCATCTTCACGGTAGCATATCTTTAAGGAAACCAATTTACATGAAGGTGGTAGTACTTTTAGACATCTTGCTTTCAATATACAAGTTTGAAGGCATATTCCTTAGCACCTCTGAAAAGAAAGTCCTGTAAAATGAAGATGCTGTTTAGAATATGCAGCCTTAAGAGATTCCTACAATTTGTTGAAGACCTTGAGTTTATCACTTGGAAACTTTCAATGACATGCTTGCATATTTACACAGGAACAAGCGTGATCAGTATGTCCTTTCAAATGGCCTCATCTTGTCTCTTTTATTCCTGGAGGGCAGGTTTCTCCCTGGGTCTTGTCCTTGCTGTGATGTATGTCATGGTCATGTAGTCATGGGAGGCCAATTGGTGTCATTGTGGCTGCTTCCTGATCGGCTCATTCCTAACTGCATGTGTGTGCTCTGCTTGTTATGGCTTATCCCTGACTACATGTGTGCACTCATTCTCTGCTAAATCTTGAACAGGTTGTACTCATGTATTTAGGAACCAATGTATCTATGTGTATATGCATATGTGTGGCCATGAATTTGAGGGAGAGCAAGAAGGTGCATGGGAGGGGTTGGAAGGAGGAGAGAGGAAAAAGGAAATGATAGAATTATAACTTCAAAAATGTAAAATTCTTGTAAAAAGACATTTACTTGACAACTTTCAATAAAATAAAATTTTATTTTATGAAAAAGAGGGAGGAAATGAGACATCTCATTAGAACAAATATGATAAAAAATGAGGATGCTTTTGACTGCAGAATTCATGAAAAGACCAAGCAACGCAATGGTATGGGCTGGTCTGCGATTTGTGCCAAATAGAACTGGTCAGTGTTTGTTTTTGTGGGGCTTTCCATCTGTTTGAGAAGATGCTTGGGACGCCTTATAACATTCCTCATCTTTTCCTAACTGTTCACCTGTGCTTCCTGCCTTGTGCTTGAACCCCTCAAAGAGGAGAGGAACATCTAGTCACCCTGGTTGTTCCAACCTCCCTTTCCTCCTCACACATTCACCTCCTGACTGAGCCTTAGCTTACCGGGGACCCCCTGAGTGAAACACATGGAGCTGGAATTGATGCAAAAAGCAAGAGGGATTTATTGTTTCAATGCACTGGGGTCATCCCAGACCCGAAGGAGAGGCAGCGGCCAGAGCAGCCAGTTCAGTGAGCTTTTATATAGTTTTCAGGGTAGCAGCCACTAGGCACAATGTGATTGGCAGAACAGTGTGACTTTTTAAACTGATTGGTTTTGGGGGAATGAGGTGGCAAGGACTTCCCTTGTCTGAATGTGTTCCCACCCAAAGGTCTGTTCCCGCCCTAGGTCTGAGGAATGTTAATTAGCCTCTCCATTCCGGAGAGGCGAATGTTCCACGACCTTCCCAAAGTTCCTGAGCTAACCCTTTCACCTGCAGACAGTGCACCTGGAGGTTCTCTGCTTAACTTGTCATCTGCCTCCGAACACGCTGTCTTTTCCTCTACCACTTCTCCTCTTCCTTGCGTGACTGATTCTGACATGTCCTAAGGACACTTGTGACTGATTCTGACATGTCCTAAGGACACTTGAGCTGGGCTTAGTGCCTCCCAATGTTTTCCTTGGTGCTCCTGGTGCCCATCCCCCTCCTGCCACTGTGGCTCTGCACACACAGGGCTCCTTCTGAGCCTAAGAGGGCTCACTTCTCCTAGGCTACAGTTCTCATCATTTGCTGCCCTGGGTAGTCCTCACCTTACCAGGAAATATACTGAGACATCCCTGCCGGCTGCTCTGGCACTAACTCCAAGCAAGCTGGTCTGGATACATAGTAATGCTGGTGAGGTTTGTGAGTTGACAGAATGGATTTAGGGGAACTTGATAGTTTTCTATTACATTAGAGAGTAAGAAAGTTGAAGTTCTGGGAAGCAGAGGGACTATAAAATGGGCCTGGGTTTCATGAGCTGTGGACAGTGCCTTCTCCAAAGTGTGAGCTATAGGAATGGCTCTGCCCCTCTCTCCCCCACAGTGTGGGGTGAGCCATAATATATGGGAGGATTCAGAAACTGTGTGGAAAGGTAACCCTGGGGCTTGCCTTGGGGTGAATAGGCTTTCTATAAACTGTTGGGGAGGAAGGAGGACTCACAAGGAAAAGATTAGTTTTGCACGGATCAGGGTATTTGGGCAAAAGGTTGGAGCAGAGGTTTCCAGTTCCGGACTTTGTGAAGAAGGGCAGAGAAGGATCTAGGCAGGTGGTCATGGAGAGCTATGGTTGCCAGGCTAAGATGTTTGGGTATTCCAGGTGTCGTTTTCATGGTCTCCAAGAGATGGAAGAAGCAAGCAGAGTTCTGAAGAACAAAGTAGGAAAATGGGCTGAGAAGTTCTTGCAGTGAGTGGTCTGGGGAGGAGGCATTTGCAACCCAGCGAAGCTCTGGGCCCACCATGAGTGCACTTGAAGAAGTTGAATGCCATGTACTAGGTGATATGGACACAGGAGTTCCTTAGAAAGGGAGGCAGTAAAAACACCTCACCTGTCACCTAATCGTGAGAAACTAGCAACCTGAAGACTAATCCACAGGTGCTGATGCACTGTTAACTGATCTGAGCAGCCTCCGGAGCACGGGCTCTCAGGAACTGGAATCTGCTTTTGTTCACATTGTAATGCACAGTGCTCTGTGTGCAGCAAGGGGATGTGCAGCAGCCTCTCTGATCTAACTCCATGTGCGGCAGCCCCTCTGATCTAACTCCTGCCTCTTCTTTCTCCCCACCATCCTTTCTCACACAATGTATCCAGTAGATCATTTTAGATCCCAAGTCAGAAGATAGTGCTTTTGTATCCAACCTTGCAATGGCTCCACTCCAACTAAAAAGAAAATTTGTAGCAAGGCAGTATCTCCCCTTCTTCAGCTTTCCCGCCTTGTCTCCTACTCTGATCAACTGCTCTAGGTAAACGGCCTCCTAGGCTCCTCACGGTCCCTGGAGTACTCTCCCGTGGCCTTTCCCCTCAGCTTGCCCGCTACCATGTCAGATTATCACCTATATCTGAGGCAGAGTAGTCACATGTCACCCAACCATGCTACTTTACACTGCAATCCCCAAATCTAAAAACAGATTGGTCTTATGATCCAGTTACTTCACTCCTGGGTGTTCGTCTGAAGGCGTCCACACCAACACATCACTGAGATACTTTGTATACTGATGTTTATTACAGTAGCTTAGCCATGGAACCAACCTAGATGTCCAACAATGGAGAAATGGATACAGAAAATGCGGTTATGGATGCATAATGGGATTTCTCAAGTCATAAAGACTAGAATAATGTCATTTACAGGAAAGTGGGCGCTGTTAGAGATAGTCGTGTGAAATGAATTAAGCCAGTCTCCGAGAGACAAATATCATGTTTCTTTGATTTGTGGTTTATTGTGTGTGCATGTATGCAAAATGAAAGTGAAACAGAACCATCCAGAGGAACAAAGAAGAGAAACAGGAAGAGAAAGGACTGAGAAAAGAGAGGGTGTGAGGGGTGTGTGCTCAGTGTGAAATACAGCTATATAAAAATGAATTAATTAGTCGAGACAGGTATTACTATGCAGCCTTGGCCAGTCTAGAACTCACTGTGTAAACCAGGCTGGCTTCAAATTCAAAGAGATGTACCTGCCTCTGCTTCCTAAATGGTGGGATGAAAAACTCTGCCACCTCGCTCAGCCATGTATGCAAAATTTAGATTAAATATGTAAGAAAAAGTTATTTTTAAGGCAAAAAGATAAAAAGGAGATAGAACTACCAACCTTAGAGAAATAAAAAGATCATAAAGATTTTAAAAGAGAAAACTGAAACCATTGGACCTGTCCCCCGGCCTTCCGTGTCTCAGTCCCTGTCCAACCCTGTGTTGCCTGTATCTAAAGCTACCTCACTTACACTTACTTCTTGCAAGACCAGTCTGGCTTGAGGAGGCCCAGGGATGTGGCTGAGTAAATTGTGATTTACTCTGCCATGATGAATGCGGTCTAATCAACTTCCTCTTACAGAGTAGATTTTCATCATAAGAAAGAGCATTTGATCAAACTTTATGAGATCCTGTGTAAAAATAAATTATGTATTCCTCCTGATTTTTTGTTTTTCTTCAAATGGCATTTTTCTCTCTGGGATTTTTTAAGGGCAGCTTTGTGAAATATGTACAATAATTAGAGAAGAAAATATGAGGGTGGCTTTTCAAAGAAAAAGCCACTTGGCAAAGGGGTTAAATCACGCATTCTGAAGCGTCTGTAATCTGTAAGGCTACAATAGAGCCTTAAAGCCTTGAGACAGTAAGTCCATTACAGTGTCAAGAGGCATTTTAAACCTCTAGAACTAGAACCAGTGACAGCTCCCTCACTTTTCACTGTGGGCCTTTTTCACTGAACCCCCCTCTCATGTGCCCTTTAGCATTCCGGCACACTCGTGCACCCCACACAAATCTAAGTAACAGACATAAGATATGAAATGAGATGCTGTGGAAAAGCCACAGGGGTTTGCTGGCGTTTTATGTGTCAGGAGCTCTCTCCACCTAGCTAGATTGTCTTCTGTGGGCATACACACGCATTTGTACATGCATGTACACACACACATGCCCACTCATACATACATGATACACTCTTACTCTACCCCCACTTCATTTAAAAAAGGAAAGATGTTAAGGAAATTCAGGAGTTCAGAGAAGACACAGTAGAGATGGGTGAATCTTCGGGGAGCTGTGAGTTAGGTAGCCTGCTATCTTCTAAGTCACTTACAGGCTCCTCTTTATCTTCTCACTCTCTTGCTGCAAGGAGGTTCTACATAGAACCTCCTAGATTTTCTAGGAGCTGTTCTTGTAGTTTGTTGTATAAACCAGTAGCCCATCTCTTAGAGCAGAGAGATGGGTTATCACCTTTAGGTATGTAAAACCTAAAAAGAAAGTCCTAGGAAAGAAGAAAAACTCTTCATTGTGTATAAATTACAGATATGCATATAGCACAAAGTTTGATATATAATATAAGTTAGAGAGAGAGAGAGAGAGAGAGAGAGAGAGAGAGAGAGAGAGAGAGAGAAAGATATCAAGAGAGAAGTCAGAATCTACCTGAAAATGGGGATGGAGGTGTGAATGGTGTAGCTTCTGGCCTGCACTATCCCAGAGGTCAGCATCTGAGATCTGCTCTTTACTCAGGCTATTGGAGTGCAGGGGTGTGTGCTTTTGGTAGTCTAAAGGAGAGACTTG
>NW_022196914.1:56341027-56343935 GCF_008632895.1 Mastomys coucha | reverse complement strand
CCAAAATATAACCAAAAAAGCCCAAGACCCTTTTCTTAAGATTTGTGGACCTTAAGATTTCTCATGCCAACTCAAGTCTTGAAAGGCACTTCCTGGACTCCCAGGAGTGTCAGGAGCAGAGCTGGGGAACAGGACGAATGTTGGAAAGGTGCAGCAAAAGTAGGTTATCTCCACTAGAAGCAGCAAGCTGTGCTCTGGACTCTAAACCTCTGCCATCTCTATAGCTCCCTTGGATGTCTTTGTATTTCTTTTTCCTTGGGTCTTAGCTACTGACCAGTCTCCTCATTTCCATTTCAAAGTCCTGCAAGAGAAGTTGGAGGACTATGTCCTGCTCTTGAACTAAACAACTGTGTGGAGCAGCTTGGTGGGAGAGATGCTCTGATCCTGAAGACGGGCAGCCTGGGTCACCCGCTGATCAGCCCAACCAATTATGCTGCTTCCTTCCCACTGAAGAAGGTGTCCCCTGCTTCCTGTCTTCCTGAAGGAAGGAATCCAGCCTGGAGATGCAGTTTAGGCAGAATTTTACCCATAGAAAGCAAAGCACAGTGCACCCTCGAGAGAGATTGGAGCAGGCTGTGCCCAAGGGGAAGTGGTGAGCCCATTTGGCTCTGCATTAGGATTTTCTTAATTTTTTTTTTTTTCGAGATAGGGTTTCTCTGTGCAGCCCTGGCTGTCCTGGAACTCACTCTGTAGACCAGGCTGGCCTTGAACTCAGAAATCCGCCTGCCTCTGCCTCCCAAGTGCTGGGATTAAAGGCATGCACCACCACTGCCTGGCTATGCATTAGGATTTTCAAGAGGTTTCTCACAGTCCTCTGTCTTCTGAATAAAGTATTGAGCTCCTCCCCTGGGGTACCACTTTGGTTCATCTGACTCTACAATGCGTGTTCTGGTCCCTAGGTATCCCTGCAGTTTTTCCTTGACTGCTTATCAGAATGTTTCTTTGTGGCCTTTGTAGACATTAGGAAAATGCTTTGTCACTTATCATTTCTGATATGACTGAAAAAACCGAACCTTAGCTTCAAGGACACCAAGCCACAATGGGAATGTTTTAACCACCAGGAGACACAGCTACCAAAACACAGGCATGGTTTCCTTGGTTACTTCACATCTAGCTAACTCCTTGTCTGGTCAGGATGTACCTAACCACAAAAGGGGTAGAGCTACATGACATCATCCTCCATCTTGCTCATGTCGGCCTGGCTACCTTCCTTAGCTGGAGGAAGATGTATCATCCAACAGCCACACACCGTTTCCCTGGGCTAAGGATGTCTTGGGACCATTACAAAGAAGCCTGGGATGGGGTTCTCTGTGCAAAGCCTTCACCTGCCTCATGAGGCTTAAATTCCTGGCTTGCGTATTTGTGCTGGGTAATGACCATCAAGAACACGAACGAACACATACAACCTTACCAAATTGGAATCATGCAAATCATAAAATCCATCCCAATTTACTTATCAGATTGGCCAGGACTAAAGCATGAGGCTGCTATTGGAGCGAAGGAAACAGACGTCAGTGCTCTTCAGGTGGTAGTTAAGTGACAGATACTCTCGAGGGAGGGTTGCTTCTCTGTGGTTCAGCAGATTCCTCTCCAAGTGTGCTTATCACCACATTATTTACAGATGTCAGAAAAGAGCAACCTGTGTGTTTATGTGAGAAAAGAGCAACCTGTGTTTTTAGGAGGAAGTGACGGGTTGATGGAATCATATAAATATGAAGATGTGTTTTTATCATTGAAAATTAAGTATGTGAAGGGCAATGATTTTGTGTAACAGACAGGGAGTAACAAAATAATATGTAAAGCGTATGTTGTATAAATGAATATAAATTTGCTTAATGCTGATTATATTTATTGCTGGGTAAAGCAACTGAGGATCTTGATACTTTTCTGAACTCCTTGTGTCTTTATAATAGATAAAAATATTTGCATTTTCAAGAAAATTATTAAATATTGAACAGCCTGGAATATAGAGATAGAATTCTTGGCGATATAATAGAATGTCCATCCATATAATGCTTTAATAATGCCTTTCTCTAAAGGCTTACTGGTTTACAAAGGGTAAGGGGTTTGATTAAAAAGTGCCCCCAATGTTATTTGCCCTATGTAACAGGCTATTGAAAGAGAGAGCTAAACAGAATCAGTGTAGAATAGTAGAAGAAACAAGTATTTTGCAGCCCCCAGGTCCTGGATGGTATTCCTAGTTGTGATGGTGACCTTTAATGGGTTATTTACACTCTTGGACCTGAAAATTTCCCACATGTGAAATGCTGCTAGCCATTCCTTTCCTCTTAGGATCACTGTCAGGCAGTGCTGGGGTGGTGTGTAGGAACCCTTAACACAGAGTGGTTTGGTAATTTAATGACTCATCTATCTACCTACCTATCTATCTATCTATCTACCTATCTATCTACCTATCTATCTACCTATCTATCTACCTATCTATCTATCTATCCATCTACCATCTATCATCTATCAGTCATCTATCTACCATCTACCAATCTATCATCTATCTTTATATATGTGTGTGTGTGTGTCTGTCTGTCTATCTGTCTCTGTCTCTCTCTTCTTCTCTGTCCCTTTCTCTGTCTCTCTGTCATTTTTATCTGTTCCCTCAGTATCTTTAACAAATAAATGCTTAGGACAAGCAAAGTTTCCAGTAAGTTTTATGACTCAGCCATGGTTTCCAGGCTGTGGAAAATTCTTGTATCTTTTTACATTGTTTTTATAATTTTTACTTAAAGATTTCTGATCATCAATTATGAAAGAAATAAGATGGAACTTATTTTCTGCCTCTTTGTCTGTTTCTCCCTGTGTGTCTCTATTTCTCTCTGTGTATGTCTACCTCTGTTTCTTTGTCTCTCTGCTGTCTCTTTGTCTCTCCCTCTCTCTCTCTCTCCCTCCCTCCCTC
>NW_022196914.1:56336123-56341006 GCF_008632895.1 Mastomys coucha | reverse complement strand
TCTCTCTCTCATATAGAGATACAGACTCCCTGTGTAGCTGTGTAGCTCTCCCTGACTTGGAACTTGCAGTATAGAACAGGTTGACCTTGGATTCACAGAGCTCTTCCTACCTCTGCCTTCCCAGTTCTGGGATTAGAGGTATGTGCCGCCATGCCCAGCCTTGTGGGTCTCATTAGAATATACTTGCAACAAAGGCACAGTCTTTCTTTCAAAAGAATCACACTAGAGAGGCATGACTTGGTAAGTGATAGAGCAGTTTTTTGGAGGACCATGGAAATGGTGTATTTGTTTTCTGTTTTATAAACTTCAACAGCTTACACTTTGTTGTTGTTATTTTCAATGCATTGGTTCTGTGGAACATCTTTTTACTCACAGCTTTATGGAGTCCTCTATGTAGGGTTTCAAGGCTACCTTGAAAGTGTTACTGGAGCTCATTTTCACTAGGAAGCCTTGCTAGCAAAGCATTGTTCGTATCCTGTCCCTGTTTTGGTTGGTGGCATTCAGGCCCCCGAGGTCACAGGATTCATGACAACTTGCCTTTCCAAGCCCGGAACAGAAGAAAGCAAGCAAGAAACAGCAGTAAGCTGTCTAGTTCCTGGTCCACCACAGTGGTAGTCGGTCCCTTTGCCAGTATAATGATGGGTAGAGGCCAGTACAGGTCAGGGGAGGTGTGGCAAGCATCAGTTTGCTGCAAAAGGCATTGGCATTCACATATTCCAAGCACTGAACAGGCAGATGTGCTATTTTAGAAAACAGTGGAGAACAGCTGAGGAAAGCATTGGCTTCTATTTTAATAGCATTGGCTGAAAAGCAAAATGAAGCCACACTGTGTTTGCTCAGAATTAACTATGAACGGCTGATAGTGCTGCCTTCTGCCCTCCACAGTTTGGAACACATTGAGCCTATGGCTCTCATCCTGGAAAAATCCTATTATCTGAGATCTTCCAATCTAGGGAGTGTCTCAGGGGCTCAGGGATCACTTTGTAAAGGGTGAGTAATTAAACAGCACTTCCACGATGATTTCAGCTGTCCTTAACAGTGTGCTAGAGTCTCTTCTGTCATCGTGGAGTCTGTAACTGTGCAGATAAGCATCATTTTTGCTTCACTCAGAGTCACTCCCTAGCTTTGCCTTTTCATTCGTCCTCCATGTTAAATAAAAAAACCTTGTGGGGTTGTTTGGAACCAGCATTCTAACGATGGGTGTTCTCTGCTGACTCCACCTCCTTATCCTAGCTCAGAGTTAGCTGAGTCAATTCTGCTCGTAGGAAAATGTTGAACAGTGATTAGACTCTAGTCCTTATTACAAAAGTCAAGATGGGATTGCTATGGGAAGAATAGACTGACTACAAAACAAAGCGATGATTGGGCAGTGCCATTGTTGTAATCTAGAAGATAAGAAAGGATGGCCGGATACACCTCTTACTGGGCTAAGCAGCCCCGTGACCCCTCTCCGTGCTCCCCACAGGTGAGCCAGCTGCTCCATGTCTTACTTCCAATGGCCACAAGCTTGGAGAATTAGATTTTGGAATATTTCATAAGTCCCCCCAACTCTGCATGACAAAACTTAGCAAGTCATAGTTAAGTCACCAGTCATCCGACAGTAAAATCAGTCCTCCCACTCAGTTACCAGCGAGGCCAGAGAACCTGCAGAGAGCCCACTATTTTCATCCATGCTGACTACCCCAGAGCATGTCAAAATGTGGGACAGAGCCTGGCTTTAGCACTCTCTTAATGTCACATGTTTGCACAATGCTTAACTCTGCAGATTGCTTCCTGTCTCCTCTTCATTGAATGCAACCAAACTTTAGGGTGTGTGACAGACATTGTCACATCCTCTTGACAGATGGGGAAACTGAGGCTCGGGAAGCACCGAGAGCCTCAGCCTTCTCGTTTCCAATCTTAGGCACATTGTGTTACCGGGCTATAGTGAAAAGCAGAGGGTGAAGGTTAAATGAAAGTTTTGATACATTCCCTAAACCCAGCAAGCACTCAGTGATTGACAGCTAATGCTGTAATTCACATTGCGCTCAACACACACCTAGTCTAGTGGCATAATTGGATGTGCTCAGTGATGTCTCCCCCTCAAAGGTATCAAGGATTTTCAGCCTGTCACTCATAGGCTGTGGAGAAGAGAATGCTAAGATATCTCTGGGGTTTGCACAGATCCCTACTTGGTCTCCAGGGTTCTAGCTGGGATCCCAGGCAGGAGAGTTGCTCTGATGTGCGATGAAGGAGAGTAGGGTCACAGTGGTTTGCCACAGCCTGTGCTTTGCTTGGTTATCTAGGAGTATCAGTGATGCCTTGAGAAAGAAAAAGAGTGTGGGAAGTGATGGGTTCCTGTACTGTGACATCAGAGAAGGCATGATGTCTCGTCACCTGGCAGTAGTTAATCCTTACTGCCTTATATTACATTCTGCTCAACCACTGTGATCCTCACAGGAAAAACTCCCATCAAGCACTAATACCAGCTACACTAGCTAGCTACAATGTATCTGGTTGTCCATCTTTCCTTAGTGTGTGTGTGTGTGTGTGTGTGTGTGTGTGTGTGTATTTTTCTGGAACTCAAGCAGGTATCTGCTCATTCTACCCTCTCTCTGAGTCAAACAGAAGAAACCTTCCTACAGAACTTTTGTGAGACTTACCCTTAAGCTATGCACATAGCTAATGTTGTCCCTGCCCTAATCTCTTGTTCTCTGTCATCAAAAACAAACTGATTCTGTAGGAAGAGTGTTCTCCACCTTCCTGCTTGAGGCCTTAATGGGTTGTAAAAAAAAAAAAAAAAAAAAAAAAAAAAAAAAAAAAAAAAGAAAAAAAAAAGAAAGAGAAGAAATACCACCCCCAGCTCTTTTAAATTTTGTAACTTACCTAAAGCATGTATGCATGCCCACCAGGTTTTGATAGAAGTCTACAGTGTACAGTGTGAGGGTAAGACAATAGCAAGCTGTACAAAATGCTTTACTTTTTTTTCCTGACTTTTGGGCTAGTTGCTAGTAACTTAGGAATGCATGGGACAGTATCTGAGTCTCCCCTTAAACTTAGCAGGCTTCTTTCTCTTCCTCTTTTTCCATGCACTGCTTTCTGAGTCAAGCAATTCATAGAGAATGAGCCCCTGGCCTGGAGTACCAGCAATTGTTCACTAATGCAGGCAGGAGACCTAGGAAATGGGAAGTCCTTCCACAGCTAGACTGACCATATGGCCAGGGCTTGTCACTTCAGCATTGTCACCACTTTAAAGTGTCTTATTTATGGGAGAAGTCTCAGAAAGGACAGAAATGCAGAAGAAAGTACATTATTGCAACCTTACTTTAGGACACTTTGTTGTCTTTGCTCTGTCTGTCTTTGACTCCTAGATTGGTTTTGAGTGTGTGTGTGTGTGTGTGCACGTGCGTGTGTAGTATGTCATGTCTACAAGATTGCATAGATGGTGTATGTCCATCTCAGAGAACACTGAACGTGTCAGTCATCTTCCCCTGACTCCAGAGCTAGAACACCTTCCTGCTGCGTGCCTTAAGCCCTTTCCTTTTGAGTAGCAGGTTCTATTTTTGTAGTTTGACATTGTCTTCCTTTCTTATTCTGTCATTCATTTTCCTTACTGACATCATCTTAGATTGTTTTCTTACATTCAGAAGATAAGGTATTGGATTACAGGTCACGGGCTAGCCTTATCCTAATGGTATTTGCTATTGGAGACCTGATCTCTGGCAGGCACCATTTAATTTTATGGCTCCCTTAGAACTGCAGGTGTGTAGCCCCCTTGACAGATGTGGGAACTGAGTTTCAGAATGTTTCAATAAACTGCCAAGGTGATAGTAGCAAAAGAAACAAAATTGGGATCTAATGACAAACTCCTGTAAGATTCTTAGGTAAAGTGATCATAAGCAGTTTCTAAATGCTTTCTTAAAAAATGTTGTAAAAGCACAATAAATGTTGGGTCAAAATGGAAAAAAAAATTGTCCTTTTAAAAATCTTAATTCCTTTTTGGGTCGGTTTTAGTTTTTGGTTGTTTGGTTGGCTGGCAGATTGGAGGCTGAATCTTACTCCTTAGCCATCACACCAGGCTGAAGAGGTCTCTTAGTAATTAGAGTGCTATTGCATGCAAAGGTCTTCTTGTATTCAGACAGTCTGTCAGTCCCCAGCTCTGTCACCCCCCAGCTCCCACCACCCCCACGCTGTGTGAAGTCTGAGCCTTTGTCTTCTGAGCAGCCCCTGCTGCACTTTTCTCTCATTGGTGGATCTGTAATCCTGGTATGTCTTAGGAGCTTGCTCTGCCCTTGGAAACATTTGCCCTGCTAGGTCTAGGAGAATAAATGGTTGTTCTGGTTGCCGTGGCAACTACATTGTCTTGCTCAAAGCTGACTAGAAAGTTGTACTGCTTCTGTGTGGAAAGAGAGAGAGCCCAGACATGGCATGGTTTATTATATTCCACAGGTGCAGCCAGAGTCCCATGCTGGGTTACACAGGTGTACAAGAAGTGAAATGAGTAAGACTGGAGCTGTTCAGATAGAAAACACATGGCTGCTGTGTATAACTGTTAGTTTTCAAAAACAGTGTGGTGGAGTAACTAGGACCAGCGGGACCAGGCACACAGGAACTCCACCAGCCCAGTGACTCGGGTTCCTTTCGGTCTGACTGGGCTGGGGTCAGAGCAGACCTTGGGCCCAAGCTCCGCAGCCAGTCCCATAACACCCAGAGGAATCTCCACTCCCAGGCACTATGACACACCCAGGATCAGAGGTGAGGAGGAACCAACATCTGCCCCAACACTGGGAGTAACTAGGTCCAGCGGGACCAGGCATACAGGAACTCCGCCAGCCGAGTGACTCCAGTTCCTTCTGGTCTGTCTGGGTTAGTGTTCTGAGCAGACCTTGGGCACAAGCTCTGCA
>NW_022196914.1:56325473-56333790 GCF_008632895.1 Mastomys coucha | reverse complement strand
AGACGAGCACCTACATAAGACTGTTAAATTGATTGTTGTCTTATATCAAACAACTTTTATAATTCTTAAAAAAATAAGTGTGGTGTAGCTGTTATTAAATTCAATGGCAGCATTGGGACTCATCCATGCCTGTAATGAGGTATCACCATAGGCTTTGCTACTGTGTCTTTGTAGGGTGTGAAAAGTCCCTGCAAATGACAGAAAGAAAGATTATTGAACTGTTCTTTCTTAATGGCCAGTAAATGCCATCGGCCACTACCGTTTGCTGAGAACAACCAAAGGAGCGGAGGACAGCAGTCAGCCAGCATTTGTGTGGATATTTGAATTCTTGCGTGGGTGTCTAACCTGAGATAATGCTAATCATAACCATGCCTAGATCAAAATGGATCTCCTAAAATTTAATCATGGGAATACTATGACAGGAAACATAGATTTATGTGGCTGACTTCATAAAGTATAAAAAAATCTCTTTAAAAGAAGAAAGTAACTCTTGGAACTGGAGAAATGGTTCAGCCATTAAGAACACTTAAGACCAAGGTTCAGTTCCTAGCACCCACATGGAAGCTCATAACTCTATAACTCTAGTTCCATGGGATCTGCTGTCTTCTTCTAGGCTCCTCAACACCAGGGAAGTGTTTGGTGTACATACTTACAGACAAACCACTCATACACATAAAATTAATCTTTTAAAAACATTTTTTAAAAATTTTATGTACGTTGGTGTTTTACTTGCATGTCTGTGTGAGAGAGTCAGATCCACTGGAATTGGAGTTGTGAGCTGCCATGTGATTTCTGGGAATTCAACCCGGGTCCTCTGGAAAAGCAGACAATGCTCTCTCTCTAGCCCCAACTAGTTTTTTTTTTTTTTTTTTTTAAGGTTAGTGATTCTTTTTTCTTATGGGAGGTTACTTGAGAAAAGGATAAGCTGAGAGTGCGTTCAGATGGGCTTTCACGAATGTTTACTTTCATTTTTAAACTATTTTTTATGGTGGTACACTCAGATGCTCTACTCTGTTGGATGAGAGTGGGATCTTAGTAGGAAAGGAAGATTAATGTGTTATTTTGGTTTTAGGCTAGACTGATAGTCTTTTGGGGTGTAGGCATTCTTTGTTACTGAGTACTCTTGGGAGATAGCTGCCTTGAATCTGGTGGCCTTCCAGCCCTGGCTGGGCTGTTTGGTTCTTGTCAGATGATCTACTAAAGCAGCTGGGTTTCAGAAGGATCAAAGCTCAAACTTACTTCATCAGTGGCCTTGACTTTTAGAGCTGGGTCTCACAGAAGTGCTTGCCTCAGCAACTGTGGAGCCCATTGGCCCCTCCCACTCCATACCTCTGACCCTGCTTGAGCAAGGTCTCCTGTTGACGTGCCTGCTGTGATGTGAACTATTAGGCAGTCTCCAGCTATGGTATGACTGAGTGCCTTCAAAGTGGGTCAAGTGAACCAGCGTCCCAGCCTCGATGGCTGAGTCTTGACTTCACACAGTCCTGTCCTTTCTGATCTTGCTTGCTACCCTCCCAGCACTCTGCCTCGCTTGGCGTGTGTCTAGGTGGAGTGTAGCTCTTGAAGGCACAGGCCTGTGTCTCCCCAGTCTGTGCTTCCTTCTCGTGGGATAAATGGGCGTGGGAGAAACTTCCCGGTGCCTCCTGTGTGCAGAGCGGGCCAGGCCACTTGTCTGAGGTCTAGATTTGTGTGGTTGTGAACTCAACCTTCTTGTCTTGTACGAAGGATTTCAGACTTTAAATGTCCTTATCTAAATTCAGGATTCTCTAGCCCCCTCTAGCCCTTCCCTTAGTCACAAGATAACAAATTTGCTCTCTCTTCTGTGTCCTTTTTTTGTGGGCAGTTGAGTTATGTGTACACATGTATGAGCTTGCATGTGGAGTCCAAGGAAAACCTTAGGTATCAGTCTTCAGGTGCTGTCCATATTATTGTTATTATTATTGTTATTACTATTATCATTATTATTAAAAATACAGGGTATATGGCCTGGAACTTGCCAAGCAGGCTAGATTGCTAGCAAATGAGCCCTAGGGATTTCCCAATCCTTCCCAGCGTTGGGATTACAAATGCATACCACAATGCCTGACTTGTTAACATGGGTTCTAAGGCTCAAACTCAGGTTTCTATGCTCACAAAGCCAGCGTTATACCAATTGTGCTATTTGCTATCTCCCCTGCTCTTTTCTGTGCAGCCTTTATCCATCCTCTGGGCTTCACAACCTGGGAGCCAGCGCTATAATTTGTCCTTTCTCCTCTCTATGCAGCACTTGCCATGTATGACCACATACGACTCTGAAGTCCCTACCTTTGAGTGACTCTAAAGGTCCATACACTCTGGCCCTTGCCTCACCCACCTGTTTCATCTCAGCTATCCCCAACCATCTCCCTGGGAGAACCTTCTCATCCTGAGACCTGGTAGCTGTGTGGCATAAGGTCATAGGACCTGTGTGGAGTCCTCAGTAGGCTAAAGTCCCTTAGGAACTACAGTCCTGTCCTGACACATCCTACACTCAGGACCTGCAGCAGGGGCATGCCCAGTAAGTGTGTGTGATAGGACTTTGATTGGTGAAAAATCAACAGTGTGGTATCAACTGGTTTACCACCATTTCATTCAACCTCAAGACAGATTGCTGAAGAAACTTTCAAAGGCTACATAGGAGTAATGTGTAGCAGCAGCCAGCCCACGGTGACGCTCATTTCCATTGCTCATTCCCATTGCTCATTCTCATCACCAGGCTATTTCTGCTGTCTGGCTTCGCTGAGGGAGAAATCATCACTGCTGTTTGAGTTATTTGACAGAAAGCTGAGATGGCAAAAGGATAAAGGGACAGGGGGTCTCTGAAAGTAAGGAGGCGTGGTCTGTCAGAGGGTTTGACCAACCCCTGCAAGGTCCTGAGTTTAATCCTTAGCTCAACAAGGAAAGAAGCTTGTGTTTAACAAACGCCAGTTTTCTTAGTTAGGCTCTTAATAAAATTCTTGTAGATAGACAGCGTGAGCTTCTGAGCTAGATCAGCAACTTGGCTCCCAGACCCCAAAGTGACATGCACGTTCCTAATCCTTGGGTTAGCCTGGCCACCAGAGCCACACAGGTACATACAGGACCTATCGCAGCTTTCTTTCATCCCAACTGCTTCGGCTACTTTTCCATCTACCATTTTAGTTATAGTTGTTGTAGAACACAATTATTGATTCAGGATATATTAAAGCACCAGGCAGTATGGAAGATACACAGCTATCTCTTGCCAAGAATCTGTACCATTGAGGCTCCGTTCAGCAACTCCCAGGTCTTTACAGTAACTTCTAGGTCTTTAGTTATAAGATTTGGCACTTAGTTAAACATATATTGGACACTTGCTGTGTAGTTGGCACTGTGTGTAAGTTGGCAGTGAAGGAGAGATAAACTGTAGCAATGGGGAAAAGAGACAAGTCTACCAGCAAGGCAGAATACTGCCCAGATAGAGCCACACCGATACAGCAATGACCAAGGAGTAAAAGAATACAGTGGAAGAAAAGAATGTTGTCTTCAACAATAGTTCTAGAACAACGGGGCATCCACACTGTAGAAAAGTGAACCTTGGACAAAAATTAACACAAAATGGATGAAAGCTAATTATAAAACCCCAAACCAGAAACTCCTAGAAGGTAACACAGAAGCAAATGTAGTCTGGACATGACCTTCCGTACCACACCTTCCTGTTCTGTGGCACAAGACAATAGGAAAATGAGTCACACATTGGGGGGAGACATTTGCAAAAGTAGTTGGTAGTTGTTGGTAGAAGATAACTCTACAAGACGTACTAAGACTCTTAAAACTTGACCATACAGCAGCTAACTTTAAAAATAGGCTGAGGATGTGAGCAGTCAGATAGAAGGTGACAGAAATGACGTAGACTAACCAGTGCATGGAAAGCTTTTCTGGACCTGTAGTACCAGGGACGTGTAAAGCAAAACCACAGTGAGGCATCACTGAGCATCTATTGGGAAGCCAAAATCTGGGTCTTGGATACCATCAAATGCTAAGGAGAACGTGGAGCAATAGGAACGCACTCTCAGCTGTTGGGAATATCAGCTATATGACCATGTGGGAAGATAGTCTGATAGTTTCTTACAAAATTTGATGTGGCCTTACTGTATAATCCAGCAATCATGCTCCTTGGTATTTACGTCCACCTAAAAACCTGAACGCAGATGTTATGAGGCAACCAAATTGTATTTAAATACATGAATGCACAAATACAGTGAGGTCCATCTATGTGAAGGAATATTACCCAGCACTAAAAAAGAAATGTACATTAGGCCTTGCAAAGAGGTGAGAAATGAAACAAATATATTCTACTCAGCGAAAAAAAGGCAGCTTCAAAAGATGACATTTATTCTAACTACATAGTGTTATGGAAAAGATAAAATACAGCGAGAATGGCTTGTTCAGGGCTGGGGTGGGGGTGGGGCATAAATGGGAGGAAGGTGGAGAGTTGCAAGATTATGAAAAACCTTTTTGTGGTACCTAAAATAGAAACTTGACAATGCACAGTTTCACAACCCCGCAGAATTCAGAACTCCTGATATTCTAGTATAGAATGTAGTTTGAAGATCTCTAGCACGTTCCCAAAAGAATGGATATTTTTTAATCCTTCTTTTCATTGTCTGGGTTAGAACCTATTTAAAGAGAGAACTTTTAGGAGAACTCAACCAAAGCTAGAATTACCTATTACAGAAGAGAATGGAAAGTCCTGTGCCAAGACTGCCTCTGGTTCTTGCAAACACGGAGTTGTAAGACAAGTGAACCATGGAGCTTGCACTCCGAGGAAGGCTTTCATCTCAGTGGAAGAACTTAAAAACTCCTAGGAACCTGCAAGCCTTTAGGATCGTTCTGTGTGCTGAGCTCAGGCAAGCTCAACTTTCAATTCCTTGAGACTGAAAGCTTTTCACTGTGCTCTTCTCGTAACAGTTAGGAGGTGACAACTTCTTAGCAGTGTCAGTCTCTAGGGAAGCCCAGCTCTGAAGTTTGATAGCATCTGTGGAATTAGGCAGGAAAGCCTGGCTAGAACTACAGACATGCCAGAATGCTTTTATACCTCCTAGTTCCAGCTGAGGACATACGTGGCCACTGAATTTTGGACTCATAGATTTTATAAATTATATGAGGAAAATATATAAAGTGTTTTGCCTTTAAACAGAAATTAAATACTGTATTTCATTTGACTAAATTTAGTATTACTTCATTGACAGAGTTTACCGGGATCCCGAGCATTAATAGCTGCCATCTTTGGAGTGCTGTGTTGTCCCAGGCACCATGTGAACCATTTCCCACATCTTGTCCCAGTTAGACCCTGCAGCACTCGTGGAGGATTAGAATTGTGTTCCCAAAATACATTAGGAACCACTGAGATGCCAAGCCCAGCTTGCTCAGGGTCAGAGCTAGAGGAAAATCTCTGGGCTTGAACCAGGCCTGCCTGCTACCACAGCATCCCTCACGACAGGATGGTGCCCTTGGGAAGTGCTAAGGCCCAGCATCATCAAACAGGAATTCCAGTTTGTGTGTGGACCTTAATTTCCCAGAATTCCTTATCAAGTTCTTTTTGGCACCAAGTCCCTAACTTCTTATCCTTCAGGTGAGTCACAAATATTCCCTTCTAATACAGTGACAGGGTTAGTCGGGCCAGCCGGACATCTAAAAAAGGTTAGGCCTCCCAGAGCTCCCTGTGGCACTGTTCCAGCTACCTCAGGGGAAGATAAAACTGGGTGTGGAATAGATAGGGCAGGGGGTAATGACCAAGCTCCCAGGGTTGTGTGTGTATGGGGATGAATAGTGGAGTACCGGGGATGAATAGTGGAGTACCGGGGTTGTCAAGATACTGAAACTGTTCTGCATGGCACTACTGTGGTAGACACATGCACGGCGTAAAACATTTGTCAAAACCTGTAGAAGGTATAACCCAGAATGGAACTTTCAAGAAAATGAGGGACTTTTGTTAATAATAATGTGTTGATATTGGCTATCCCTGTGAAAAATGGCCAACACTAATGCACGAGAGAGTGATGGAGGGAATGAGAGGTGGAAGATAAATACAAGAACTCTGTGCTTCTTTCATAATCTTTCTAGAAATCCAAAGCCACCAAAAGTAAACAAACAAACAAGTAGATAAGTAAATAAAGTTAAGTAAAAATCAAAACAAAGCAAAAGCCACTATAACCCTTTCCTTCCAATGTCAAGGTATCCTCCAGTTGTAAAGTTTCTCAAATCCTTCCAGGAAACCAGGCATGGTGGCGCACACCTTTGATCCCAAGCACTTGGGAGGCAGAGGCAGGCAGATCTCTATGAGTTTGAGGCCAGCCTGGTCTACAGAGTGAGTTCCAGGACAGACAGAAACAGGGTTTTTGAAATCCTGTTTTGAAAAACCAAAAAATAAAATAAAGTAATAAAACTCTTCAGCTTTCTTCTCACCCTGTTTTTTGTGAGCTCTGTGGCTGAGCCTTGCCCTTCTCTGTTTTCTCACTTTCAGCTGTCAGGACGCAGGCTGCTTGCATGTGGTCTGCCCACTCCGAGCCTCTCCTGCAAGCTGCCATCACATGATGTCTATACAGCTTAGCCCCAGCTGTATCAACCTCAGTACAGATACTTGTGTGCGCCCCTCTCACGTCTCATTTTGTTCACCAGTGTATACACCATGAAGAAAAGCATTTGTTTGCTGCCATCAGAAATTGTTCTATACATAGCATCTTATAGTATCTTTGTTGACATTGGTTCTAATGATCTTTGATTGATTATTGAATTGTGTCTGCCTCCTTTACCCACCCAACTGGACCATGAGTTATTTGATGGCTAAGACCAGGTTTCTCTTTGACCTTTGTTTCTGAGTCACTCATAATGCTTGGAACACAGATGGATGGTCCTTAAGGAATGCTCTCAATGAAATGTGTATCTGTCTCTGTCTCTTCAGCCACAGCTCCACCATTGGAGAAAAGGAAGAGGAACCTACTAGGTGGTGGTCAGTGTGAGCCAGTTTCATAACTGAGCCGCTTCTGTCATGGGACTCACGGGAGGGGTTGCTATTTGATCATTGGCACATTTACTGGGGGTTTTGCTCCCCCTTTGTGTGCCCCGTGTCTTGAGTTAATAGTTTTGTTGGTCTTCATTTTTAACCAGAACATTTTGGGTCTCTCAAATGTCCATTCACAGATTCTTCCAAATAAATTCTTAGTCTAGAATGAGCCAATACCTTTTCCTTGTCTTTCCTCTGGATTAGGGTGATATTTAAATGATGGTTGCTGTGATCTCAGAGCTGTACATTCTCACACAGTTAGGGAATCCTGTGACAGATTTGATAAACAGTTCTCTTTCAGAGGTTTGCTGTTGGTGTTTTGTTGTTAAGCTGCAGTGGCTAAACCCCACTAAGAGGCTTTCAACCATGGAGGAGTGTGAATGAGGGGAATCCTTCAGACGACAGATATCACCTCTGATGTAGCAGTTTCGCTTAAGGAGAAATAGTTGACTATAAAGAACACAGCGTCATCTGCTTCTCATCCCTGTCTTCATGAAACATGCGTCCATAGGAACAAATTTGTTTCTTGGACGCTTCCAAAAATTGCCCAAGCAAAGCACATTTCACCAAGCTGGATTTCAACTTGAGAGATGTCCAGATGTTAATGGCAGGGCTCCAAATGCTAAATGTGCTGTTCTCTGAGAAGAAGAAAATAGTTTTTGTTTTGTTTCTTTAACAATAAAGGCCAGTGTAGATACCAGCAGGAAAATCCGAGCAGAAGTGGGTTTGAAGCCTTCATGGAGAAACAGGGCTAATCTTTGTAAAAGGTGCTCGAGTTTTGTGATGATGCGTGGAAAACAGGCATGAGATTTTAATCGGCTATAAAAATTAATTTGAATCAATAAGGCAGTGTGGGTGAAATTCAGTCATTTTAGTATGTTCCCTTGTTTTGAGGAAAAAGAAAACATCTTCTGGGCATCTGATGCTACAGATTTTCAGTGGATAAAAAACCCCAGGTCTGCAGCCCTGGAACCTGTGTCATTTGTCTTCTAATGATGTAGTGGATAGAAGGATTTCAGTTCTGTGCTGGGTTACATCTCAATGAAAAGTTATTGATTTTCCAAGGTAATAGAAACATGTTCAGCCAAGTTTTCTGATGAGTTCCGTAGGAAAGGGGCTTGTGTGCTAGAGAGGGTGGGAGGTGGGAAGCTGAGGAACATACTCCTAGTACTTTAAGATGGCTCACAGAATGGGGAGACATTCAGTGAACTCTTTGTATGTTTACAAAGAGGATTTTCCCCTGCAAGTACTAAGGCTTTTTTTTTTTTTTTTTTT
>NW_022196914.1:56314596-56325438 GCF_008632895.1 Mastomys coucha | reverse complement strand
GGCGTGCGCCACCACCGCCCGGCCTAAGGCTTTACAGAGAAAAAAACCACACTGTGTGGCCATGCTTGGGATCTGGTGCTTTCTGAAGAAGTGTTACTATCTTAAATGCTCTTCCCAGCATAGGAAATCATTATATTTTGAAAATTGACAAAGACATTCCTGTTTGGAGAGGGGTGAGGAGAAAGTAGAGGAGAGGGGAGGAGAGAATAGAAAAGAAGGGAGAGGGGAGGAGAGGGAAAGAAGAAAAGAAAGGAGAGAAAGGAGGAGAGGAGATATTCTGTGGCTCTTTCTCTGTCAATGTGAGCTCCAAGACAACCACATATTAAGGAAACAGTTGATAAGAGAGTAGAGAGACTCCAAAGCCAGAGTCAAGTAATGGTGATCTTTAGTGACTAGTGACTTGCCTAATCTACCAAGGGAGATGGAAGACGTTCCTCTGAGGCAGGTTGATGCTTCAAGGGTATTTGTATGTCACTAGACACATGGACATAATGCACATACATCTGTGCTGCTGCTTCTTCATGTGCTTCACACATACTTCTTCAGGGAAGTGGATGTGAGTTCAGACTCCTACTGAAGTGGCTGTCAGTTGCTGTGAGTTCTGGTCCTTCTTAACTTTATTCACCAACAGGTGAATGACTAGACAGAAGATACTGCATATAAGTAATGCATACATTGCTGGGAGTACTGAAGGCTTAGTTTTACATTCTAATCTGTTATGCTTTGGAATTACCAAATCTTGTAGACAAGGAGAAGCAGAGGTTTCTCATTCCCTCTGTCTACTGGAGGAGTTGGCATCTGAGGAGGGCCAACTAGAAGTCAGGTGCACACAATTGAATGAATGTGATCGAAATTTCCTCAGCTAGAAACTAAGATTCTCTAGAGATGACGTGAAGGTGTTGGCTTCTGGATGCTGTTTGAAAAGGGGGCTAGGGGACAATCAAGGATAGCGTGATGAAATGTGTTATTCTAGCAGTACACCAATTAAAAAGACCTTCTCATCGTGCAGAAAGGATAAGCTGCTGATTCCATAGGAATCTTATTCTGCTTATCGAGTCTTTCTAGACTGTATACTTCAAAGATCACCTTGTCTCTCGAGTAGATGGACAATTCTCATTTGTTAACTAAAAGTAAATTAAAAAAAAAAATTCAAAGCCTTATCAAACGTTCCAGGTTTATGTCAGTGCCTGCTAAAATCCTAAGTTAATAATTCTCAGAAGACAACAGAAGTAGAAGAAAGCCGATAAACAGGCCAAGTTTAGACCTCTTTGATGTGTATCAGAGTGTGGTGACTCTATTGCTGTCTGGGAGCAACTGGACCGGGGTCTCTTGCAGGTCCCTGCAGAGCTATCACTTGTCTCTCAGAAGTTTCTAATGAGGTAAAATCACAGAGAAGAAGCATTGCAAATGTTCATTTCTGACTATTTAGGGGAATCTTAAAAATTAGTTAAGAAAACTTTATAAATTAGTCAAAATGACTTTGTATTCTAGAGTTACTGTGATTGAGTTTTAATTTTGTGATTTATGCATACTTCAATTTGTATGAGTCAGAAATTTTCAATTACAAATGTGTCATTTAAGCGTAAGATACATTCCTGCACCAGAGAAAGCAAGAAGTGAGTCTGCTTTGCCAGGAAGCTCAGGGCAGCCCTGAAGTTCAGGTCTGTTTTTCTTATTTTTAAGTTTTTATTCATTGTTAACTCACTTTTTGATATCAAATCCTATGAGTTTTAATGTTTGTATTTATTGGTTCTAGGAACCATTAACATTATTCCTCTAATCTCCCTTATGTGGCAAACATAACTCCCTCCTTC
Organism: Mastomys coucha; assembly: GCF_008632895.1. Taxonomy (NCBI): domain Eukaryota; kingdom Metazoa; phylum Chordata; class Mammalia; order Rodentia; family Muridae; genus Mastomys; species Mastomys coucha. The sequence goes on along the minus strand of NW_022196914.1, from coordinate 56,323,624 downwards.
CCTAACACATGGTACTTTATGATCTGTAGGAGTTTTTTTTCTTTCTCTGGATATCAAATGAATGGGGTTATTAATCATGTAAACTTTAGAGACTGGCTTCTTTACTCACCATACGGCACTGGAAACATACCCATATTGTGTGCGTTGATCATTCCTTTCCCTTTATACTACTGCATAGTCTATTGGAGGGAGCAAATGCACTGTGAGTTACTGATAGCTAGAAATCGAGCCATTCCATGCATTTGTGTACAGTTGGCTTTTTAAAATGGATATGGCTTTCTATTTCTACAGAATAACTAGGTATGACTTCTGGGTCAAAGGGTGAACGTCTGTGGTTAACGCTGATGGGAGCTTGCCTGACTTTTTCTGGGATGACTCCCTCCTGGCTGTCTTGCACTTCGTGGCGCTTGATGTCTGCAGGTGTTCCATTTGTTTGTCTACGTAGCTATGGGAGCTTGTTGGTGCATTTTCTTCATGGCAGATCTTTCCATGTGCACATTGAGTCTACTGAAATATTTTGCTCATTTTTAAAGAAAGCCTAGATTCTATGTTGTTGATTTTTATGGTTCTCCGAATCTTTAAATATGGGTCCTTTGTTGGGAGTAAATGTCCTGAGCTTTTGGTGAAGTCCAATTTGTCACTTTTCCCCCAATTATGTCTTGGCTTTTGGTACCATATCTAAAATCTATTTGCCTGGTCCAAGGTCTAGAGATCTCATGTTATTTGTTAACAGCTTTGGTAGCCTGATGTTTCACACTGATATCAGCTTGAGTTACTTTATTTTGATTTTATTTTGGAGACAGAGGTTTGTTATAGAGCCCTGGCTGGACTTGAACTCCTAATTCTCCTGCCTCAGCTTCTCAAGCACTAAGATTACAGGTGTGCACTGTCACAGCTGAAGAGTTGTTTTTGGACATAACTTAAGACAGTACCTGAGGTTGGTTTGTTTCACATGAGGACGTTTAACTGTGCCAGCACATGGCTGGAAAGGCTGGCCTTTCTTCCCAAAGTTGTCTTCATACCTTTGCCAAAACTCAGTTGAGTGTGTCTGGACACTGTCCCTTCCCGTTGATCTGGGTTTCTCACCAGTGCCGTGCTAAGTCGTAAAATTAAGGGATGTGCTCTTTAGCTAGGAAAAAAAAAATAATCTTTTCAATTGATTTGTTTTTCTTCGATGTCACCTGTGCCCACTAGGATTTTGACTGCTATCAGGTTAAATCACAGGTCAACTGGAAGGGAACTGATGTCCTAACTGTGCTGAATCCCACAGTCCATGAACACGGTGGGTCTGTCGTGCTGAATCCCACATTCCATGAACACAGTGGGTCTGTCATTGACCTCACTTGTGTGGAAATGAGCATTTTTTATTTCCTAACAAAAATGTTTGTGAAGAACTAATAGGAGGTCTTCTTTTCTTCTCATTTTTCACTGTGTCAGTGTTACTAAGAAAGTCACACATTTCTTGCCTAGGACCTTAGTGACCATGTATATAGCACTTCCATTGATCAAGGCCAGCTCCCCATAAAACACAGTTCACATCACTGTTTCCGATTTGCCTCCTCCTTATTTACAGCTACGGAGTCTATGTTTGGTGAAAGGCAGGCAAAATCTAATTTGTAACGGCTAGAACTAGTTGTCCACTTAAACAATAGAGAACTGAGTCACAAATTCTGTCTTCATAAAACTCCTCCATACTTTGGAAAATGACTCATTTTTAGGCAGCGTCTGCTGTCACTGCTTGCCAGGAAGTGATCTAACTCGGATAAGCTTGAAGGTCTGTAGAAGTTGTGCAGCCCCTGTAGAGAGGCATTCTGAGCTGGCAACCGCTGTGTACTCATGTGTGTGTGTGTATATGCCAGGCGTATCAGTCCATCAGCACACATCACTGTAGCATTTTGGAATGTTCTAGTTCCATTGGTCTCAAATGTTAGCTGCTTCAAAAATCCCCTGGAAAGCTGATGAAACACAGGCTTCTGTGGATTCTTCCCGGGACTTCTTATTCCTAAGGTCTGAGATGGGTCTAAAATTTCATATTCCTAGCAGTTCAAAGAGGTTGCTAGTTGGAGATTACTTGAAGGCTCCTTCTTATAATGTCTCTGTTCATGTTGCTAATAAGAATCAATAATCTTAAAAGTCCGCAGTCTTTCTAAGACTTTATATGTTTACAGCTAAACCATCCATGCAGGTAACGAGGCGGTGTGGATTTGTTCTCAGTTCCCACTGGCAAGCAGGAGCCTTCATCTAGGGAGTCCCACCCATCCAAGCAAAGAGAGGAGAGGAAGCTGGGTCACATTGCCTTCTGCAGCCTTTTCTCATGTAACTGGGATGAAGCAGGACCTTGGAAATTTAATAGCTTATTATTCTTATAAATCTGAGTCTCTTTTAACTCAAGAAGAGTCAAGATGCTTGAGTTTCTTTAATGTGTGTGTGCTGAATTTTATAGAGCAAAAGATGATTCAACCTAGATGCAGGAAGCATTCAGCCCTCAAAAGGGATCTGCGGTGTGGCTGTGTAGGACTCATTCTCAAATGTTTAGCACTGGTAAAGCTGCCTCCTGCCCAGTCTGGCAGACTGAGTTTGACATCTTTGACCCACAAGATCAAAGGATAGAACTGACTTCTCTAAGTTGTCCTCTGACCTCTATCTATATGCTATGGCACATATGAGGGGAGATGTGTGTGTGTGTGTGTGTGTGTGTGTGTGTGTGTGTTTGTGTGTGTGTGTGAGAGAGAGAGAGAGAAAGAGAGAGAGAGAGTGTGAGTGTGTGTGAGTGAATGAGTGTATGTGTGTGTCTGTGTGTGACTATGTGTGTGTGCGCGCAGATGCCTTTGGAAGCCAGAAGAGGGTGTCTGAATCCCTGTAGCTGGAGTTATAAGCATTTGTAGGCTATCTGGGATGGATTTGGGGAGCCAAAGTAGGGTCCTTTAGAGGAGCGGCAAGTGTTCCTAACTGTTAAGCCATCTCCCTAGCTCTTAAGAAATCAATTTTTAAAATGTAGCAAAAATAAAACTCTTACAATGACCAAAAGATATATTCTTATGTGTCTTGAAGGAGTGGAAATAGCAGGGTAGAGTGGAAAGGTGAATAGTTAGTCAAATAAATCTGTGTTCTGCATGCTGTGGATACTCAATAACCAATACAGAAGATTCAGTTACTTGACTGGTGAATCTGTTTACCTGATGTCTTAGTTAGGGTTTCCATTGCTATGAAGAGCCACCATGACCAAGGCAATTCTTATAAAGGACAGCATTTAATTGGGGCTGGCTTACAGGTTCAGAGGTTCAGTCCATTATCATCATGGTGGGAAGCGTGGCAGCATCCAGGTAGACAGTGTTGGAGAAGGAGCTGAGAGTTCTACATCTTCATCTGAAGGCTGTCCATGAGAAGACTGTCTTCCAGGCAGTTAGGAAGAGGGTCTCAAAACCTACCCTCATAGTGACACACTTCCTCCAATAAGGCCACACCTATTCCAAACAGGCCTGGCAACCTGGACCAAGCATATTCAAACCAACACACCTGGGAAACGGAGTAGTTTGGGAATTACCATGTTCCTCTTGTCTCTATATGTCTGTCTGTTACCAACCACATGAATGCTGTCTTTTCCTCATGGTATTTGTGCTCTCTCATGACTGATATCCTCATGTCAAAGGTGGAGAACCCATAATTAGCATATCTCTTCATTTATTTTCCATCTCAATTTCATAGTAACGTCTGTGGTCCAAGTTCTGTTCTCAGCTCCTTGGAGCTCCCCTTTCCCATGCTGAAACGGGGATTATGTGTGCCTTCAGCATGTTCTGCCTCGCTTTTGTCTACTGATGCTGAATGGCTGACACGTGGCAGCATAGGAGGTGGGGAGGTACAATGTTTCAAACGTAGTCTGTGGGGTGAGTTTCTAACCTCTTTCTGCCCCACCAGCTATGTAGAGAAGCCAATCGTGTGTCCTGGATAGGATGGGGAGTTGCCAGGTTCCATTCTGGAGCACAGTCTCCTAAGAGGTTTGATGAGAAGATAGTGAAGATAGTCTTTGAGTTGGGTTCAATTGAGACACCTAGGGGAAAGCTACAGGGGTCCTGAGGAAGCATCAGGATTTTCCACACATCCTGGGGTGTCTGTGTGTTTGTTTAAAAAGATAGGATTAGATAGTTCCCAATGCCCTTTGCCCTATGGCCTTTTACCTATAAAATCATTGTCTTAAGCTCAGGTAGAAATGTCTACAGGATCTAATCTCCTTATGAGATTACCTTTGGGGTTTGTGCTTTCAGATAAATGTGCATCTCTTGGCGTTGCTCACTCTAAGTAACACGTAGGACATTCTATCTTCCAATTCATTTTGGGGACCAGGAGACTCATTTTGTTCTTGAAAAATGAGACTCAAAAAGCCTTTTAGTCTTAGATTAAAGCAACCTGGCTTCCAATCTGTGCTTGATTAGCCTGTGTACTGTGACCTGCTTAACTACATTTGACCTTCTAGAGATAACTGTAGCTGGGCGATTTGGTGTAAAGCCCCTTAGGGAAGTTTTAATAACTCTCTAGGATCTTTGGGAGGGCTTCTGTTGCTGGTTTTCTCCCAAGGCCCTCTGTATTTGAAAATCAGCTAATACCAACCCAATGACGCACAGACTAAAACGCTGATTGTGGGAAAATATAATCAGAAGTGGTGTTGATTGGTTAAACTACATGTCTGGGCATAATGGGGGACATGATTTCTCCCTTCATTTTTAATGTGAAGCCACAAAGAATTTCTTTGTTAAAAATCAGAACAGAGTTGAACAAGCCCAAGGAACAAATGATATCATGGTTTATTTGAATCAGTTGAGAAATATTCTTATGTTAAAGAATTTTTTTTTAACATTCTAACCAGGGCATTCCATTCTTCAGTAGAATTGAGTGAGAAGTTCATTTGCAAAGAAAGTGAGCATAAATAACCTCATTAAAGATTGAGGAATGCTTTCTGTATGTGGTACTCATTATTTCAAATATGAAATATACTTTTTAATTTTTACTAATCTTATCTGTGTTTATGGTAACATCAAGACAATGCCCCCCTGGGATTATACCAGAACCTATCCCAGATGCAGGTCTTGAGCCAGTACCCACTGTGAGGAAGCACCCTCTTCCTCTCTCTTCCTTTTGTGGGGGTAACTCATGCCTATGCATTATGCATGTGAGGCTGGTGTGTTGTGCAAGCACTCCCATAGGACTGTGCAGCAGTGCTGCAAGTCTGGATCTGGGCTGGGGATCACGTCTTGGCATTTTCCAGTGTAAGAGGGATGGTTACCTGATATTCAGCGAATCTTGGCTGACGCTCACTACCCCTTTCTGGGTTAATTTACTGTTGTTTTATTATACTTTGCTTTTTCACCCATGCCATTGTTTGCTGATGGAAATCGTTTCATGCTGGCAGGCAGTTTCATAAGTGATTCTTGGGTTTCCGATAAATGGAGTGCCCACCATTCTTCGTGTCAGCAAAATGATAAGTTAAATTACTATCCCTCATACTTAAAACTAATTCAGAGCTTAGAATCTGGAGCCATACAAATTTATAAGCACTGCTTAATAGGAGGTAGTGCATTTGTTTAGTTACTGGTTGACTCTTCAGTGACTTAAAAAGTCTGTGCAGGGAATATTTTAACGTGGTTTAAAGATGAGAGACAGGATGGAAGACATGTCAGGGAGCAGGCTTGGTGGGGAAATGGGAAAGGGCATGAGGTTTGGAGGTAGAAGGGAGTTCGTATGATTTCTGTGTAGCCAGCAGGCAGAAATGTCAGTGGAACTCCTTTGAGAAAAATGTTTTTAAATATATAAAGTAATGTAAGCATGGTGGTCCCTGCCTGTAATCCCTGTACTTAGGAGTCTGAAGGTCAGCCTGGACTCAAGGAACAAAAGAAACAATAAACATATAAAATAAGATTAATAAAGGTACAATGGGAGCCCATAGCATTTAAAATAATTATTGGACTAAGAGGCAAACATCATGTGCACGTGCTGATAAAATTGGCTATTGAAGAATCTTATGGCTACTGCTATACTTAAATAATAATGAGCATAAGTAATATTGTTAAATTATCCCTACCTATAAAATTACACAAAATAGAAATAGTCTATTGGAGACAAAGTCCTAGCCAATCACTAATTAACATACTGGGTTTAATTGCTTATGTTGATAATCAATGAAAAATGCTATATCTTAGCTAAAGTTAATGAGAGGTGGTCAAATGTAATTGTTTGCCTATCCTAGTCTATGGGTAAGAGCCCATTGATCTTAGATTGGGACCACTCTGAGTTAGAGGAACTTGGCTAAAGTATTAACTTGGCCAGGTAATGGTTATATGACACTGGGTGAGTTAAGGGCTCAGAAAGTCTTTCCCATCAAAAAGGGCAGTGAGAGGTGGAGAGGTGGCTCAGTGGTTAAAAGTGCATCTACGTTTGGTTCCAAGCCCCCATGTTGGGCAGCTTACAACTATTTGTAACTCCAGTTCCAGGGGATCTGCCACCTCTAGCCTCTATGGCTCATACCTACACAAAGACATATACGTAATTAAAAATAAAAGTAGTCTTTACAAAGTCTTCCCATCTATACCGTTGATGACAATGCCCTGTTAGCTAAGTTGTTGGGAGACCATGGAACACCATGCCTTGCTGGCCTCATGTGAAGAAAGTGACACAGCTCCTCTGATTGGCTTTCTTTTGACATTTGCTATATTCGTTTGGAGCAGGGACACAGGTATTTAATACTGGAGTCCAAATCTCCTCTTACCTCTACATTGTCTTGAGAGCTGTTGAACCTTAAAGAATGGAAGGGGTGGGGCTAATGTAGGAAAGAAAAAGCATTAGAAAATATGCAGGTAGGGGTTTATTAACTCTTTCTTTCTTTGTCTACCTAAAGGCTTTTCTTACAAAGAAATAACCATTTGCTCTTTGTGAAGGTTTTGGCAGTATCTAAAAATGGCACTTTCACCTAGACCTTATCTTGTTTCGTTTGAAGAGTAGGTCCCTGATTGGCTGCAGGGTGTGTGTTGGCTGTTTATTGAAGGGGAAGGGCCACTGAAGTCTGGTTATTACATAACCGTGGCCCAAATTTATAACTTGACTTTGAGGGAAACTCAGAAGAGTGGATACCTAGTTCTGTTTGAGTATTTCCATAGGCAAACATACCTACAGGACATAAGACTATCTTCTTTTTCTGGCTGGCCACTGAACAGTGTGGGCTCCGTGCTGAGCAAGCCATCCTTCATCTCTGATGGATTAAAAGGCAGGCTGCTGTAAGTGATCCATTCCTTTAGTGTGGGTGTGTAGTCAGTGAGGCAATGGAGTCACAGGGTTTCCTTGTCCCTTGGGGTCAGGGCTCACACTTCGTTTAATGTCTCCTTTTCATCAAAACCATATTTGCCGTCTCACTTCCTTCCCAGTGTCTGGCCAAGTTAGTGATGTTTATGAAAACAACCTGGCAGACACTCAAACCAGATAAGAAAGGAAGGAGAGCATTGGCTCTGCAGGAAGAAGCTGTGCAGGGGAACAGATGGAGACGGTGTCTAAGCAGCATTGAAAAGGTGTGTCCTTGCTTCCTGGCCGCCTCTTGAGGTCTGCTTGCATCAGGAGACACTTGGGGACCTGAAGGGTTTCCCCATCCCTCCTGAAGATCCTCTATCAGCCCAGCACCCCCAAAATACTCACAGACCACATTTCTTGCTCTTCATTGACTTTTATCTCAGAAGCAGATAGAATAAAGATTTCAAGCTTTTCCCTGGGAGTGGGGCAAGAGAAATGGGACTTGCAGTTTACAGTTACCCACTATGTCACTCTCTTCAACATAAAATGACTTACTGAGTCACTAAGGTGAAGTAGGCATATGATTGGCTAAGGGTATAGGTAGGAATTCAGAAATTCTGGGCCTTTGCTATCTTTGCCATCATTGTCATCTTCTGAGGCTTATACCGTTTGGACTCCTATGTAGATGGCAAGCATTGTAAACAAGGGAATAGCAGGAAAGGCTTGTCTGTGTTTCTTGGGTGTTTACACTTGTTTTGCCCTTTCTTTCATTAATCTGCACTTCTGAGTACCTTTAGCCCAAGCTGCATCCTCTACTAACTTACCAACTAATATCTTTGATTTGTGGTTTGCTTCCTTCTGATCTAAAAGGTCCAAGCAAAATGATAGGTTGAGCATGCCTCAAATGTTGGACTATGACATCATCCTTTTGCTTATTTTATTTATTTTATTGTTTTGTGGATTTTGGTTCCTCTGCGTAGTCCCAGCTGTCCTGGAACTTGCTTTGTAGGCCAAGGTAGCCTGAAACTCAGAGATCTACCTGTTTCTGCCTCCCAAGTGCTGGGATTAAAGACATTCTCTTATTTAAAGATTACCCATTTGCTTCTTAGCTTGTTGTTGGACTTTGAAAGGCAGTTTGTGTGCTGGTTGAGCAAGGCTTACTCCAGAGATCCAGTAGAAAATTCTACAAGGGGCAGAACCATAAGCTACGCTCCCAGACAGTAAGCGCCTGACACCATGAGGCCTTAACTCCATAATCCTGTGACTATGCCCCAAGCTCCTGGTATTCTGGCTAGACTTCACCCCTACCTGGCAACAGCAAGGTAGCCAGCCCACTATAAAAGGGGTTGCTTGGCCCCTCCTCTCTCTCTTAAGCTCTTACTCTTACTTCTTGTCCTCCTTCTCCCCCTCCTCCCTTTTTCCTTCCTCCCTCCTCCTCCTCCTCCTCCTCCTCTCCCCTCCCCTCCTTCCCTCCCTCCCCCCTTCCCTCCTCTCTCTTTCTCTCTCTCTCTCTGTGCTTTTCTACAATAAAGCCCTAAAACCATGGACTGCCTCTTTTCATCTAGATTTACAATGTTGGAGCAATAAAATAGACCTTCCCTTAAAGAGCCTCATCTAAGCCGGGCAGTGGTGGCACATGCCTTTAATCCCAGCACTTGAGAGGCAGAGGCAGGCAGGTTTCTGAGTTCGAGGTCAGCCTGGTCTACAGAAAGAGTTCCAGGACAGTCAGGGATACACAGAGAAACCCTATCTTGAAAAA
>NW_022196914.1:56242091-56314559 GCF_008632895.1 Mastomys coucha | reverse complement strand
AAAAAGCCCTGTCTAATCTCCTGCAGGAAGGTATCTCACTGTTTCCAGCTGCCAAACCAGTACTCTCACCCTGAAGGGAACCACCTAGCGCCCTCTTCTCCCCCCCTGCCCCTTCCCACTTCAGCCCAGGGGCTGACCGAGCCATCCCCGGGTGCCCCCACTTTGTTCTCAGCTCTTCCGCGACATCCAGCAGCTTCTGGAATGTCTGAGACAGAGAACCTGATGCTCCTGGCTTTCCTGTGGCCCAGGGACCCCAGACTCTCTGAATGCTGCGGTCTGTGGTGTCCGAGAGTTGGAGCTGAGACTGCGCCTTCCCCTTCCCCTTCCCCTTCCCCGGAGCAGGTCCGGCACAGCAGTTTTGTGGGGTCCCGTGGCAGTCACCCACCTCTGCCCCTCCATTCTCCCTGAGCTCTGGTAGGATGCGGTTCTCTCCCACCCCTTTGTTTCCCCACACCCGGCACCTCACAGCTTGCCTGGCCATCTTGGTCTGAATGAATGCCTTTTTGTCTTAACCCACCTTGTGTCCAGTTTCTGTGTCATTAACTTTCAGTTTTCTTAAGACATTCTGTTCTGTTTTGACAGTAGTGGAGGTGGAAGCCAGTGGCTTGCACACGTGAGGCAAGTGCCCAGCTGCTAAACTGTATCCCAGGCCCTTGTTTTCTTCTTATTTTAAGACAGGGTCCCACTAAGTTGCCTAGGCTAGTCTCAGATGTAGTGAGCCTGGTTTCAAACCTGTGAACTTTCTGCCACGGCCTGTGGAGCAGCTGGGAATAGCAGTCCATGCCACCAGGGCTGACAAGGTGATTTTTCATCTGCAGGTTTCCCCCGTGGCTTTCTGCTTCTCATTTGTGATGTTTGTTACCTGGCCAACTTCTACATGTGTTCTTGGCCCACACTGCCTCCCCTGGTTCTCATGCACCTCTTCTGCTCTCCCCTCACAGTTTAGTCACGTTATATGCTTGGCTTTTTTATATGGTCATTCAGTATTTCATGTGACTTTTTTCTTCAGCATGCTAAAATTCCTTAATAGATTATACCTTTGCTATATATGGATTATAATATACTATAATGTAAAACATCAACATCCAAATAAATGTTCAATAAATAGATAGTCCTGATTTCTTTTTTTCTTATTTTTTTTTAAGATTTATTTTATTTATAGCTCTACAGATGGCCGTGAGCTATCATGTGTATGGCTGCTGGGAACTGAACTCAAGACCTCTGCCGGCCTTGCTTGCTCCAGCCCCGCTCACTCACTCCGGTGTAATTCACTGTAGCTGTCTTCAGACACACCAGAAGAGGGTGTCAGATCTCATTACAGGTGGTTGTGAGACACCATGTGGTTGCTGGGATTTGAACTCAGGACCTTCAGAAGAGCAGTCAGTGCTCTTACCCACTGAACCATCTTGACAGCCCCCAATAGTCCTGATTTCTGCTTCAGCCAGTCAGGGGACCTTTCCCCTGGTAGCAAGCTCCCAGAAGGTTAGTCCAGGTCCATGGCTGGCTATGATGATTTGTCTAAATAAGCTCTGAGACCTAGAACGTGTCACTTAGACTGCAAGCACACCATACCAACCGCTGCCTCTTAGCTTTGTGCCTTCCTCATAAATGGCCTCTTAAGGACTGAATGATATTCTATAAACTAGGAGTAAAATCTAACTGGTAATGTTCTAAAGTTCAGATTTGGTTTGTTTGAGAAACAAGAAGAAAGTAGGAACAAACAAACAAAACACAAAAGGCGCTGGGGTGTGGGCTGGAAAGTTACAGAGCTTTAGGGCACTTGTTGTTCTTGAAGAAGATTTGGGGTTCTCTTCCCAACATGTGGCACACAATCATCTGTAACTCTTGTTCTAGGGCATATGACCCTTTCTTCTGACTTTCTTGATCAATAAACACATACATACATACATACATACATACATACATACATACTTGTAGGCATACATTCATACATATAAAATGAGGTAAATCTTTTAGAAAGGCATTGGGGGACTGGAGAGATAGCCCACTTGTTAGAACACTGGCTGTTCTTTCAGAGGTCCTGTCCTGGATTCAATATCCAACAGCCACCTGTTAGCTCTCAACCATCTGTAACTCCAGTTCTAGGGGATCTGATGTCATCTTCTAACCTCCACAGGTTCCAGACATGCAAGTGATGGACAGACATACATGGAGGCAAAACACTCTTACTCAAAATAAAACACTTTTCAGTTGAGCATTGGCTGAGGGAGAGCTTTGGTGATAGTATTGGCTAAGATTTAACCAGCAGTAGGGGATGGATTGAGTTCATGGGTCAAGCAGATGACAATGACAAGCTGAAGAGAATGCGTAACACCAAGAAGGGCAGCACTTTTAAGGGGTCAGTATGAAGGGGAAAGATGTTTGGGAGATGTTGAAATGTGTATGAATGATGTCTGATTAATTTCTTTGTTTTTCATGAAGCTGGTTTGATGAATGATTTGTGAACAAATAAGGGACATTGTGGATTAGTTATCTTTAAATTCGCCAAGTGATGCTGCACTAACAATGTGCAGTTCCATGAAAGACTCTGAGAAAATGGGCCAGGCCCAAGCAGCTGTGCCTTTCCACCATTCCTTGGCACCAAGGCAGCCCGCTACCCTTCTTCTTACATTCTAGAATTCCAGAGAAGTCTAACACTAGCTCTGTGTCACCCTATATGTGAAGGACTCAACTGGAAGGCCTAACTGATCCAATTAAAACTCCCACCATGAGATAACATGTACAGATAGGAAAGATATTTTTATTTATTATGTCATTTGGCAACTCCATCCATGTATATGACATATTTTGGTTACTCTCATCCCCACCCTTTCTCTCTCTCTCTCTCTTTCTCTCTTTCTCTCTCCCTCTCTCTCTCTCTCTCTCTCTCTCTCTCTCTCTCTCTCTCTCTCTCTCTCTCACACACACACACACACACACACACACACACATCCCTGTTAACCTCTCCTCCTCCCTACCTGCCCCTTTCCTAGATTCATGAGTTTCAGTTCTGCTGTGTGGCCCATTTAGTTTAACCAAGGCTAGCTATCTATGTGAGCATTAGCTTGGGACTATCCACAGGGTATCACTAGGTAGGTATACAATGGGAGGCTCTGCAGCCTTCCTTGAATCCATCCATAGGGAGTAGTTCAGCCATGAGGGGTAGGGTCCTTGAGTCTCTCCTCCTGTCTTGCCTGGCTGTTGATGGGGCCATTCCTGTGCAAAGCCAGCACACTCCTCCATACTTGTTGAAAGTCTGAGGTAGCAGTGGCTGTGTATTGCACAGAAGCTGCATGCTGCTGCTTTTATCCCTATTTCCCAGCTCTTACAATCTTCCAGATCCAAGATGGGCAGTGTTCCTGAGCCTTGGAGGGGAAGGTACAACTGTCTGGTTTAAGGCTGTGTGCTCGGCAGTCACCTATTCTCACCATCTGTTATTGTATGCTGCCATTATTATCCATGTTTGTATCTTTCTAAACATCTCCCATGTGTTTATATGCCTAAGTGTTCATGAAGTCTGCTTCTTAATATAAACCACATGGGTTGTAATGAAAATCACTTCCCCACCCCCACCCCCATCCACACCGTACATCTTGGGGAACACGGGTCAACATCTTTATTTCGTCAGTTTCCTGGGAAGGGAGGTAGAAGAGTGATGTAAAGGAACTGGGAAAATCTTTCCACAACTTGTGTTGTGCTGAGTGGCCACCCGTGTTACATGCTTGATTAAAGTGTTACGTACTTGATTGAAGTTTGCTGCTGACTCAGACTCTCATGAGGGCTCGGTAAAGATTCTCTAACCCCTTCCCCTTTCAATATGGAGGTACAGTGGCCTGAGGCCACATTGCCCCTCTAAACAGTCTAAAGAACCAGCTCTAACACTACCCATGTACTGGCTTATTCTGTTCTATGTATCACAGGGAGCATCAATCCATTTTTTATCTCCTGGACTCTGAGAAAATGGGCCAGGCCCAAGCAGCTGTGCCTTTCCATCATTCCTTGGCACCAAGGCAGCCCGCTACCCTTCTTACATTCTAGAATTCCAGAAAAGTCCAACACTAGCTCTGTGTCACCCTATATGTGAAGGACTCAACTGGGAGGCCTAACTGATCCAATTAAAACTCCTACCATGAGATAAGACACTGGTGTCCCCATTTGTCCTTTCTCTGCTCTTTTGTCTGGGCCTCCACTGCAGGCAGGGGACTCATGCTTGCCTTCCAGCTCTCTCACTTTTGTACATTTCTAAGGAAGACTGATAACCCTGGGATCTAGGTCACTAGGCTCTTGTGCTATCACCAGAGCTTTCAGTGTAGCACCTGGCTACCAGTGTGTGAGTTTTTCTTTACTCTAGAAACGTACATGTTGTTGAAAATATTTAAACTCAACCTGGGGTTTCTATTCCACCTTTGATCATTTAGTTCCCAAATAAAAGACACACATCTTTTGTTATTTACATATCAGCATTAGAGTTGACCAGATATCTAGTCTCTATGTTATTAAAATATATTTCCTATCAATAACACTGAGTTATTACTGTTTCATTGGGCTGCTCGTAACTCGTTGGCCAACCCTCATGGCCATGTTTTCTTAACTCTTAACTCATGACATCTTTCTTCTCTCCTACCTTCCTCTCCCCCACATAGTCTCCTCTAACCCCTAGCCCAGGAATCCATGACCCTGCCTATCTCTCTTCTGCCCAGCTAATAGCTGTAGGCTTCTTTATTCATCAATCAGGGAATTGGTAAATATAACTTGAAAATTGGAAAATAATTTGGGGGGCACAGGTGTATAGCTTCACTTGGGTCTTTGTGCAGATTCTCTTATCTCTGGGAGCAACCAGACCTTGGGGGCCAATATTTAGCATTATAATATAAGCAAAAGCCAAACCTCAACACTTATAAGTGAGATTCTTGGATCATAGGGATCATATAATGGAAATCCCTTAAATCACTCACCAATAAGTTCTTATGTGTATGCCACATGGATCCCAGCATTTCAAAAGTTGATGTTTAAATTTCTGGCCAGTCTTTCAAAGAACACAATTCTACATGCATCACACTATGTTGTCTTATTTTTAGTTTACAAAGTAGTTCTGTGTGTATTTACTATACATTTTTAAAGGTTTATTTATTTATTATATGTAAGTATACTGTAGCTATCTTCAGACACCCCAGAAGAGGGCATCAGATTTCATTGCAGATGGTTGTGAGCCACCATGTGGTTGCTAGGACTTGAACTCAGGACCTTCAGAAGAACAGTCAGTGCTCTTAACTGCTGATCTATCTCTCCAGCCCTTTCCTAGGCATTTTAATCTTTGCTTTTTGTGTGTGAATTACTTATTAATATTACTTGACCAACTTTAAAAACTTTTAACTTTCTAGCATGTGTGCATGTGCATGCCATGGCATGTATATAGAGGTCAGAGGATAGCTTTATGGAGTCTGTCACCTCCTCCTTTCTTTATGTGGGTTCTGGGGTCTAGCCCAGGTCATCAAGCTTGCATAGCCAGAACTTTTACTCACTGAGCCATCTCACAACCATGCTTTTATTTATTCTTTAAAATAAAGATTCAATAATCCAACCTTTCTGCACTATTTGAAAGTTAGGGCTTACCTCTGATTGCTCTATCCCTCTGGGGAAGGATTCAGAAGACTGGGCCTTTCAAGAGACATACAAAATATAAAGTTCCTTAAGTCTAAAATCTGGACGAGTGCATAGAAAGACAGATGTAACACACAGGTTACCTGCCAGTGCCACAGGGAAGACTGGCAGCTGTCCAACTTGATGGCTCTGGGTTTTTTGAAATCAGACCCTGTCATGGTCATCTGTAGAAGTTGAGTTGGTATGCCTTTGTCCCCATGTGGAAAGCAGAATGTAAGGACACCTTCAGAGCTCACCAAATCTTGTCCCTTCTGTCATTTTCAATGACTGAGGCCCTGATATTTGCATAGTGATTCAGCTGTGGGCAGGCCTGCTGCTTGGATAATTTGGTTGAGATAAGCTCCTGGTGTAAGCTTTTCAAAGGTTAACAGAAGTCTGATCTGAGTCCCCTAGTGCATAGAGGTTTCTAGGGACTTCTGATTGTCTAAAACCCTCATATAGAGCTCCGTTATAATAGTGGAATTTCAGAGAGACCCACAGGGCCAGTTAGGGACAGTTGACATTAAACACTGCAAAATTCCAAAGTGCAGACAGCTTGGCAAGTGTGAGTTCGGGTGCATTCTGTTCAGGACTCGGTTTTTTCCCCCTTCAATAGTGCCTTTGTCCTTCTGCTAAAGGTCAGACTGGAGTTGTCAGGTCCTCGTGTTCCCTTCCCAGAGTTACTAAGGAACAGAGTCGATGGGTTGGTTGATTCAGTGTTTATGTTCTCATCCACCTAGCACGAGGCCAGATTTTATAGATTCAGCAATACCCTCGAATGGTTCCATTCTGCAGCTCCTCGTGAGCAGATGTGGGTTCTGAAATCACTGAACACTCATGGCTACCTGTGCCCACTTGACTGCTGGTCCTCCTTGGCAGTAAGGTCAGCACTGTGGGCGGGACCAGCCTGTGTTTCCTTTAGAAGGTAGCAGAGTTGGAATCCTAGGCTGCCATCTGGACCATGGGTGTTATACTCAGATGATGTATCTTTATAACGTGGGTGCAGCCATTCCCTGGCAGAGCTGTTAGGTGAAGGAGCACATATTGCCTGTTTCCCGATGCATGTGGGGCATGTGTTAACTTCCCTTTGGGGATGAGGCTTGGGCACAGAGCTCTGTGAGTCAGGGGCCCCTACTCTTTCTTTTCTCAGACCATGAGAGCTGTCAAGAAGCCCTGCTTCAAACAGAGGCCACCAGGGACCCACAGCCGACCTCTGACTTCCTCGAGCTACTGGAAAGACCTAGTAGACTGTACTCAAACACACAGATTTGTCAGGGAGCTAGCAGCAGATGTGTATTTACCCCTGGTGATCGTGCCATTGATTTCTTAAGCCTCTCTTCGTTTGTTGGGGGTGACAAATATAAAGCGGGGGGAGATTGATCTTCCCTGGGCATAGCTTCCAGCTGTACTCTGTTTTGTGCCCCCTTTTGAGGTTCTGAATGACATACTGGGCACATTATAAAAGTTCTCAGCTGCCAGGTGTGGTGAGTCATATCTGTTATCCCAGCACTCACGAAGCTAAGATAGAACAGCCATTGAGTTTGAGACTAGCCTGAACTATAGAATTCGAGTCTGTCTCCAAAGAAACTCCTTAGTTCACAGCTAACTCAACCTCCTACCCCCACTTCTACTCTTTGCTTCTAAGCTGGGGTGCAGGGGCAGAGAGGAGAGCATGGGGAACCAGAACTAGAGGCAGGTAGACATTCATTGAGCAGTAGTTAGCACCTCTTGCCAGTCTCTGCTTCTGAAGGTTTTGTTCTGATATTGAAGGTGTGTGTGTGTGTGTGTGTGTGTGTGTGTGTGTGTGTGTGTGTGCGCACGCGTGCACATGCATGCGTGCATGTGTCTCCCCTGGGACTGCTTAGTGGCACCCCTCTTCCTCTCTGAAGAAGTTATTCTGGTCCCCCTTATACTGCTAGGTATTAATGCCACATTTATGCCTCCAGCTCCTCCTCTGAGTGAGGGTCTTTTTGTTGTTGTTTTGATCAGCTGCTTGGCTTTCCTCCTCTGAGTGAGGGTCTTTTTGTTGTTGTTTTGATCAGCTGCTTGGCTTTCCTCCTTTGAGTGAGGGTCTTTTCGTGATCAGCTTCTGCCCAGAAGCCATGAAGTTCCTACCCCTTCAACCTCTCTTCAAAAGCAGCCCTATTCACTACTATGGTCTGTGTTCTGCCCAAGGCTCCTAGCCCTAGGGTGGGTCAGTATTCTTCTTTCCTGGAAATCCATGCCTGCCTATTTGCATAGGGATCCTCTCCTGAGCTTTCCACCTTCTAAACATCTAGTTCAGAAGTGGGTCCCAGTCTTGTGCTGTGGGTATCCCCCCAACCTATGTGAAGGGAATTAAATTGCCTCAAGTCTTTCTCACAATAGCCAGAGTAGCCATCTTCCTCATGGGGGTAGGGGTGGGGGGCAATGTCCCCAGTGGTTCTTTTGGAAACTGTCCCATGGTCCTTATTGAGAGGTGAACCCTAGCCTGGACTAGAAACTTTCAGTCCCTACCAGGCCGCCAACCAGTCTTTCTTTCCTTGGGTTCTAGGGAGGAGGAGGAGGAGGAGGAGGAGGAGGAGGAGGAGGAGGAGGACCCATCATCAAGGAATTAGACTGGCTCAATTAGGCTGAAGGGCATGATACCCATCCCCAATACCGTCAGCTTTGGGCTTGGCTGTAATTCTAGTAAGGAAGAAGTCCCACTCAGTAGTGCCCCTTTTACATTGGTGGTGTTCTCTGTTGTTACTTGAACTTAGTGCCTGGAATGTGTCCCTGTGTATCCTACCCTGTCATCAGAGAGGGCAGGCCCAAGCTGCCACTCATGACTACTCATGTAGAACTTGAACACATGGCTTCCAAGCATATCTTGCTTAAGGAAGATGCAAAAGATGATATGGGAGTCACTATGGCATTATTTTAATTGCCCGTAAGAATAGAGAGATTCACGTTTCTCCATGTTTCCTTTGAATTCTTCCTACAGACTCGCTGCCTGACTTATCGCTCCAAAGGTGTGTTATGTTCTCTTGGGCAGACTGCTCCAGTCACTGCTCCCTCCTGCACTCACCTAAGAGAGTGGCAAATCTAATGACCTTGGGTAGGCTCACTTTAAATTGCAGAGATGACAGTTGCGTGAGAATCGGGCTTCAGGAAACTGTAGTCTGGTTCATTTATTCAGCAGATGCGAGAGAGAGCAAGGGGGAACGGGAGTGATTATCCAGTTATTGGCTTCCAAGGCAAGCTACCTGGCAGCTGCTTGAAGCCTAGATCATACAGAGGGAGCACTCCAGCTGCCTGGCAAAGTGTCCAGGTTCAGGAAGGAAGGAAAAAGGGCAGGAGCATTTAGTTGTCGCTGAATTCTCAGCAACATTTATTGTGTCTGTTTGTTTTGTTTAAGTCAGCTGTGCCAATGCGCGCACAGTGCTGTCTCAGTGGAGTTTTTGTGTATTTCTGGATTTCTCTCATTTAGTTTGATCAAGTTTCTTTCAGGGTACTTTTATCAATAAGAAAGCTATAGTTTTCAAGAGTGTGTTGGAAAAAACAACTTGTCCCCCTATGAACTCATGACCAACTTGCACCTATATGAAAATGAGTTCATAGACAGAGTGGTGGTGGGGAGAGGAGAGAAAGGGAGAGAGAAAAGAGAGAGCACTATAAACATTATTTCAGGTGTGTTTCAGTCAACACAGTATTTCGCTGCGCCATCATTAGTTGAGAACTACTAATGAACATTTGAAAGCTGAACTCCCCAATTTTAAGGAAATCCCAAAGGTTGTGTTCTACAAACTGTGTCCATGCATTCATGAGAAGGAGGAGCTGTCCTGTGCAGCCCCCCACTCAGCCCACATCCCTCCCTGCCTGGCTCACCCCCACAGACAGGTATCTGTTTGCATATCCAGCTGGGGTAGATTTTCTAAGGCTAAAGTTAGTCTGGACTTATTCCAAATCATATAAATAATTTAGGTGATTAGATATGACTAATGCCTCTACTCTATATTGCTGCTCTGTACTTCCACTGACACACTCCTCCCCGATAAACATCTACAGCCAGCTCGTTCCCACGTGGGCCTCCAGCCTGGTGGCAGCAAGCCCTGAGCAGATCCGACCTGTTGAAAATCACATTGCATTTATTTCCTCTCTCCTAGAATAATTTGAGTTTGTGCTTTAGAACCGCCTTTGGACATGTGTTGTCCTTTAGGAAGGTGCCAGAAGGTGTCCCATTACCTGGAGTACTCCGTCTCCTGGTGTCCTTTAACTTCCTCTACTGGGTCCTTGCCATGAACCTGAAACTGCAGGGCTGACCTAGTGGCCCTCTCCTTAGTCACCCTACCTGCGGTCCTCCGGTGCTGATGCTCTTGACATGTCTTCTTTTCCCACGTGTAAAGATACGTGTGTGAGTGTGTGTGCCTGTCCAGGTAGTGTTCTGTGGCTTAAGAAATCTATGTCCCTTCTATCTGTTGAAGGAGTAAGGCCTGTGAATGTGTAGCTTGTGAAGTAGCCTGGTTCGGCTCTTGCGCGGCTTATCCATAACCAGTATGGGGAAGTGTGGGAGGGGAGGCATTGTGAAACCCAAGCTGGCCCCAGGACACCTTCGCAGCAGGATTTGTTATTGTACAGAGCTGGCTGCGCAGTCCCTCAAGCCCTGTTTCCTGGAACCTAAGAAGCCCTCGTAGAGTAGAGGTCTCTTATAACCGGCTCCAGTTCCCTCAAGCCTTCGTGTGACTGTCACATGGTCTTAGCCTTCCTCTGTGTGGTGACTAAATACCTACCTCACTGAAGGTGAAACCTGTGAGTGACACTGGGATTTACCTGAGGCTAGTCAGAGAAGCCTGGAGGTGAGCTCCAGCCGCTCTCCTAAAGAAGGGTTCTTCCGCAGGGTTCTTCTCTCAAACTCTTTTGGTCATTTGTCTATGCAGCTGAGCTAGAAACCTTAGTGTCATGCACAAAGGTAATCCCCAGGGTGTGAGCACAGCACAACACAATGTTTATCTCAGCCAGTTTCTTTTTTTTTGGGGGGGGGGTGCAATAATCCATCTGTTTTTTTTTTCCTGGTCTGTCACTTTTCTTTTTTAAATTTGTTTATTTACACACATACACAGACACACGCACTCACAGATACAAATACACACACATACACACACACACACACACATATCACAGAGAATCAAAGTAGAGATCTGAGGACAACTTGTAGAAGTTGGTAGCTTTCTACCATGTGGTTCTAGGGATGGGACTCACATCGTCAGCCTTGGCAGCAAGGGCTTCCATCAGCTGAGCCATCTGGCTGGTCCTGACTTCTCTCTCTAACTAGGCATAGTATCCAGTTGTTGTGAGGTCCTTTTGAACATCTTATGACATAGATGTTTATTTCCTGGCCACTTCTTGTCCTTCTCTCAGAAGAGACCTGCTGCCTTTCCCCAGGGGGATGATGGGGCAGAGAAGGCCTTTTATGCATACGGGCTGCCATTTCCTCTCTCTGTAAGAAAATATCTCGGGAACAAATTTTTTTTTTCTGATGACTGTTTAATGCAGGCAATGATGATATTGTAGACAAGGGAAACAATACCTCATTGTCTGGAAAGTCTCCACATGGTGGAGGCGCTTGGTAAGAATCCATGGCGGTTAGCCACTAAGGTGTCAGGAACTGTGCTAAAGAGGCGAATCCATGGCGGTTAGCCACTAAGGCGTCAGGTCGGGATCGAACTGTGTGTGCTAAACAGGCTTGTTTTGCCCGTTCCAGGCTGGGCTTGCCTTCCTCTTTGCTTTCATAACCTCTCAACCCCAGTGAGCTGCTGTTAGGACTACAAAGCTGGTAGATGGTTAAAAAACAAACACCACCAACAAAAACTGACAGGAAAAAAGCAGCCTATTAACTTACAAAAATATTAGATGATTTCCACAGTCTGAGGCCCTGTAGCCCCCAGGACTCTTGCAGCCCAGCCTAGGTCAGAGTCCATACTCCCCGAGTGAAGACATATGGAGACACCAGGACAGAGACATGTGAACGAGAAGACACTCTCCAGATGACTTTGGTCCTAGGAAGGTCCTCTGGGTGGCAGGGCTGTCATTAGTTAATAATCTCTATGTAAAATCAAGAAGTAGAAACAGTTCACCCAGCAGTAAATGCTGCCCCCTGCTGAGCTGCTTGGGTCGAGCTGCTCTGCTTGGAGAGGCCTTGTGAGGGAAGGGTGAGAGTGTGAAGGGCTGGAGAGCAGGACCTGGCTTGGCTGGCTTCGCTCTAGCTCAGGTAGAATGGGAACATTTTGCTTCTTATTTTATATCCTATGTGCAGAGTGGGTGGCTACCTTAATTAAGGGCTGTAATGGTTTATTTTCCATATCCACACATTTCATTAAATTAAAAAGGTCCAAAGGAAGGGCACACAGGGAAAATTACATCTTCTTGCCCAGCTCTCCCCATTAGTGAGCAAACCTCCCAGTGTCTTTTATAGCCTACTAGGGAGAATGTCTGGATAGACATTATCTGTCTGTAACTATATTGATAGGTATTGAATGATGATGTCATACTGACGTAATGATGCAGTTGTCTCTCCATTTCTATGTGTCCTGTGCCTGCCCATCCAACCAACCTTGGCTCAAAAAAAAAAATTCTGGGGTAAAGATCCTCTAAACCCAATAGACTTTTCTTTTTATAGTTCCCAAAGCCAGGAAAGGTAAAGATGTATACTATTTATAACTTACATCAGGTATTTAAAGTGTTCTAGAGGTGATTTAAAGTAAGGGAGAGGAGGCACTATGTACACCCTTTTCACAGTTGCACATGCAAATATTTCCTAGAAGGGAGTTGATCATCAATGGATTTGTCGACTCAGGGGTGTCCTGAAACTAATCCTTTATAGATACCAAGAGACTATAAAGAGTATAACTGTTTCTAACTTCTTGATTTTACATAGAGATTAATAACTAATGACAGCCCTGCCACCCAGAGGACCTTCCTAGGACCAAAGTCATCTGGAGTGTAATACTTTATAGGTACCAAGAGACAATGAGTGTAACACATTCACATTACACAATAAAGTCACCATGTTAAACATGGTTATATCCACACACTACTGTGTATAAAACCATATACAGTTAGGGTTCTACATGCATACATACATAATACATCATACATACATAGTAATGTACAGTTAGTATATCATTGCATAATCTAGTGGTGTACATAGCTGTAGCATGATTAGATAGTTCTCAGGAATGGCAGTTTTCTTCAGTTCTGCTTTTAAGCAGAAGGGCATTTAGAACCTGGCACCGAACAAAAGCAGTGTCATATAAGGCAGCTGAGAACAGGAGGCGTGTCACGGGAGGGAATGCCTGCTGCTTTGACAGTGCAACATTTCCCTCCTCAACCTGAAAGCCATGCTTGTCCCTGCTGGAGGATGCCAGGGGCAAAGGCTGAGCTGACCCACTCCTCAGAGCATCCTACAGGGACTCACTGTGTACATGTGGCATGGATTCCCTTAAAAGTGATTTCCTGGGCTCTGGAGAGATGGCTCAGCGGTTAAGAGCAATGACTGCTCTTCTGGGGGTCCTGAGTTCAACCACATGGTGGCTCACAACCATCCATAATGAGATCTGACGCCCTCTTCTGGTGTGTCTGAAGACAGCTATAGTGTCCCTACATATAATAAATAAATAAATCTTTTTTAAAAAGTGATTTCCTTTGACTCTTATTCCCTGATATATAAAAACTGTATCATCTACCTTGGTTCATCTTCTTGCAATGTTTCTTATATACCTGCATTTTTACTTATGCCAAAAGTTTGACCAGTCCATTCATTAGGAAACCCCTGAATTCGACCATCTTAAGTCCAACTGTGCCATTTCATATGGATTCAAATAACAAAAACTTCACAAATGTTATGCTGTTTTATGTTTGCATCATCCCATTGCCTTGGCTTTACTGTTACAAGTTAGAAAGGTGCGTAAGGTTTCACCACGTAGTTCATATAGTCCCTATCATTGGACTTGAAAGTTGCTTGTTTTTAAAAGCCTTTGTGATCAGTATTCTCAGACAGTTGGTTCTCAAAGCTGCTCCGTATTGCTGTAGACTTTCTTCCATTATTTAGCCAGATTAGATACCCAGTAGGGGATTACAGAGTGAAAGAGAAATCTGTCTCTGGCCAGGGATGCCAGTGGCCACATTCTGTTCCTTACAACATCCCTGGAGACAATCATGAGCATCTATCTTCCATTGAAAACACTGCCCCCCCCCCATTTTATTTTTAGTGCATTGTGCTTAGAGCCGTTGCCATAGGAATTGATCTATCAAGTGTCACAGTGGTCAGCCGAGCCATGGGGAACTCCTGTTCTCTGTCTCCAGAACACACTGTAGAGAGTACCATCTGCCACCTGCATTGTGCATCTTCTCTTCAGCTGTCCCACCTGGTGCTAGAGAGGCACTGGCTTCATCCTCTGCACTTCTGCTCACAGACTGTGGCTGGCAGGAGTGTGCAGCCCTCAGGCTGGCCCTTGTGAACTATGAACTTATACCTGGGAACAATGTGGAAAAAGAAAGAAAAAAAAACATATAGTTGGATGCTATCTGTTCTTCATACATCTCCAGTGAAGGGAAATTAAAAAGTGGCTGACTGCTTGGAAAGACTGTGTGTATCAGAAAAGAGGAGGGGGGAGGGAGAGGGGAGGAGAGTGGGCGGCATTTGCAAGAACATATGTTGGATTCTTTTCATTCTCCTCTTGGTGACAATGATTGATGGCATCTAGTGAGTCCCCATTTGTCACTTCCTTAGTACAGCTGGTAGTGGGGGTGGGGAAAATCAATAAGGACTGGGAAAGGACTTGGGATGTGGCTACAGGAGGAGGGAGCTGTGGCTATGGCATTAAAATCATTGCTCACATTTAAGTATTTCAGCCCACCTACCCTAAGAAGTTGTCTCTTTTTCCCTTAGACTGTTGAAGAATCTATTCATGGCTCTTGTTTTACTCTTCACCTCCAAGAGAGGGTTAACTTTGAACATAAGCACCTGTCATAGTTTAAGGGGAGGAAGAGAAGAGACAAAATGCTGACTATAGCTTCTGCCTGTTAACTTTCTTCCATGGCCTGGCTTTTACTGTCTTTTCTTTCCTTCCTTCCTTCTTTCCTTCCTTCTTTCTTTCATCCTTTCTTCCTTCCTTCTTTCCTTCCTTCCTTCCTTCCTCCCTTCCTCCCTCTCTTTATCTCTCTCTTTCTTTCTTCCTTCCTCTCTTTCTTTCTTTTCTTTTGTCCATTCCAGAATGACCATGGTAACAAGTCCACGTTGAAGAAAATTTACTTGGGAAAGAGATAGGTGACTGTCAAGAGTGACTCAAGGATAGGGAGGAATTTGGTCAAATTAGTTGACAATCTTCGGAAGCATGTTGCATGTTGCTTTTCCTTTCCTGCCTACCTTGTAGCAAAGAGATGTTGGTAAGTGCAAGAAGAGAGATCATGTTTGGTTAGATGACACACACACAGTGCAAACAAGCCCGGGAAGGGGCATCGGCTTCATGACATCCCAGGTTGCTATTTCCACCGTATTTGTGCAGCCGATGTGTCAGGGAGCCACTGCGGTACTTTTGCCTCTTTCTTTGTTTCTCTTCCTCTGCACCGTGCTGTGGTTATCTTACAGTATGGGAAGAGGTTTGCACTGCAAATGCCCTCTATGCTTCAGTCTCAGTTGTAGCATTTTAGAGAACGCATAAGGCATACTCATTCTTTTGGAATACTCATGCTCTGAAGCTCTGTGGGCAGCATGCTTTCCTGTAGGGTGTCCTAAGTCCCAGCAGTCTCCACCAAACAGACTTTAGCTCGTAGATGTTGAGGGACCTACGGTCAGGCTGCTCCATGGAAGACAATGTGGTATATCTACTGGAACATCTTTAAGCCAAGCTCAGCTTCCTACTTTCTTTGTATTTCTGGGGAACAGTTATCTCTTAAGTACCTGTTGCATGCTAAGCACTTTTTTACAGGATGATTCCATGTATGATATCTCTCTTCGTTTTCATGACGACTCTGTGGCATGGCTGTATTAGACCCAAATTTCTCAAAGGGGGCCCTGTGACCAGGGAAGATTGTTGTGGCCCAAAGAGATCATGATTAAACTGCAGAAACATTTTTGAAGTCAGGTTTCCATGCATCTAAATCCCAGAGCACATTTATACTCCACAATGTTTCTAGAACAGCAGTTCTCAACTTTCCTAATGCTATGACCCTTTAATACAGTACCTCACGTTTTGGTAACCCCCCCAAACCATAAAATTATTTTCATTCCTACTTTATAACTATAATTTTGCTACTCTTAGGAATCATAATGCAAACATCTGATATGCAGGATATCTGACATGCGACTCCTGTGAAAGGGTTGTTACCCCACAGGTTGAGAACCATTGTTCTAGAAACATCAGCTAATCACAAACAGTGTTCAATTTAGTGTTGTATTAAAGGGCCGGAACTCCTGGCTTTAGGAGAGTGGAGTTTAGATCTGAATCGTTTGGACAGGGCTTTACTGTGAATTTTTGCTCAATCAGTAGTTAGTCCTAGGGAGTGAGCCTTAAGCTCTGCTCACCACACTAATCTTAAATGATTTGTCAGAACAGAGTAGAGTGTGGCGGAGATGTGTCCCACAGAGGTGACAGCATGAATTTACATCACAGCCCCACTGTGTACTGGTTCTCTCAGCCTCTCTCTGCTTCTTGAGCCAGTATAAGAATACATCCCTGGAAGTGCCAGCTACATGCTAAGCGTTAGCCAACATGCTAAGTAACTGTGGATGGTAGTTGTTTGCAATTGTCATTACTCTGTTGTGAGTGGCTTATTCTAGAGAAAGCCTGACTGTCACAAACATAGGCAAATATTTACAGTAGCTTATTCATTATTAGTGAAGGCTATAATTTGTTTTTTGGGTTTTTTTGTTGTTGTTTTTTAAAGGCTTATTTATTATTATACATGGGTACACTGTAGCTGACTTCAGACGTGCCAGAAGGGGAGTCAGATCTCATTACAGGTGGTTGTGAGCCACCATGTGGTTTCTGGGATTTGAACTCACAACCTTTGGAAGAGCAGTTGTGTTCTTACCCGCTGAGCCATCTCGCTAGCCTGAAGGCTATAATTTGTAAAAGGCAATAGAATATGAAGATGGATTTGCTGGGGATAGGCAAGTTGTCGCAAAGGAGTAGTTTGGCATAGACATGTGCTAGCCTGATTACTGCCTGGCATCTGTACAGCAGGGGCTGGCAGCTGGGCAGAGAAAGGTCCTAGGGTTTGAGAAGCTGCTACTTAGTGGGGGTGTTTCCATGTGCTGGACACGAGAGTTCTGCTTCAGTAAGCTCTCATCCACCCTTCTGTTATCCCCACATTACAAAGGAGGGAACTGAGGTTGGCTTAGGCAAGGGAGGGGCATAACTCATCAGAGGTGAGCATTGGTCTAGCCTGATGTATCTTACTCTGGAGCAGAGGTTCTCATTCTTCCTAACACTGTGACCTCATTTTGTAGTACCCACCAACCATAAAATTATTTTCATTGCTACTTCATAACTGTAATTTTGCCACTGTTGTGAATTGAAATATAAATATCTGATAATAAGGATATCAGATATGTGACCCTTATGAAAGGGTCGTTTGACTACCCCAAGGGGTCATCACCCCACAGGTCAAGAACCCCTACTCTGAAGTTTGTGCTGTGCACTTCTCAAGACAAACAAGGTCTATATAGAGTGGCACTCTCAGTGGCAAGGTCCAACGAATAATCCAAAACCCTTAATAAGAATGTGAAATACTCCAAAATCTAAAACTTCCTGGCATAATGCCACATGGAAAATCCACACTCATCCTCACGTATCAGTGTCCCTTACAGTTAAAATCCACACACAGTAAAATTGCATAAAATCACCTTCACATTCTATGGTGAAAGAGGAGGTGGAACATCCATGGGAGTTTGCACTTGAATGGGGCTGAGATCCAAGACCATGCTGCCTGTGCGTTGGGTTTCTTCTCTTGTTACCCCATTCTCTAAGTTCCCCTTCTCATTACACACCAGACAAACTAGATTAAGACCCGCCATCAAGGCCTCATTTTAATTTAGCTCTTTAAAGACTCTCTCTGCAGCAAATATAGTCAGACTCTGAGATACTAGAGGTTCTGGCTTTGATGCAGGATTTCAAACAGGCTTGCTTGGAGACCCTCCAGAGCTCTGTCCTTTGAGTATGCAGAATGCATGGACTCACAGCTCAGCTTGAGGTGTACTGACTGCTCTCACTGGATCCAGTTCAGTTCCCAGCACCCACATGGCAGGCTGCTCACACCACTTCATAACTCCAGTTCCAGGGGAGCCACGGACGATTCCTAGGATTCACAGGACAGTCTTCAGAGCATCCTAACTTTTTTTTCAGTACGAATTGACTATGTTTTTCTCTTTTTTTTCTCCAAATCTTCAAGTTCTCTTTAGTTTGGATTAACACTTTCTTTGTTCACTTCTTTCATTTTTTTTTTCTATTTTTCCTTTTGTGCTTACCATAAATGAGAATCCAGGCTGCACTTTCAGTACTTAGCAGTCTTTTCAACCGAACGTCCATGGTGGTAATACAGAAAAGCTACCTTATACAAAATGTCAGAATATGGTCAACCAAGTGCTTGCCCATTTGATAACGAAGACCTCCCCCCCCTTTTTTTCTTTTCTTTTCTTTTCTTTTTTTTAAAGATTTGTTTATTTTATGTATATGAGTACACACCAGACACACCAGAATTGGGTATTAGATCCCATTTTGAGACAGGGTTTCTCTGTATAGCCCGGGCTATCCTGGAACTCACTCTAGACCAGGCTGCCCTCAAACTCAGAAATCTGCCTGCCTCTGCCTCCCAAGTGCTGGGATTAAAGGCGTGCGCCACTACTGCCCAGCAACGAAGACCTTTTATTCAATATGCAGCATCACTCTTCATGTCCATCTGAGACGTTTCCAAATCCTCTCTATACCTCTATTTCTACCAGTGGAGTCTATTAGCATCTAACTGAGTCAGTGTTCCATGGAACAGTGTTGGAAAATGTTTGCTAAACTCAACAGATTCTGCTAAATCATCTTCAAGTCTAGTTTGTTTCTTACAGATATTAGAGTCATGTATTCTTTTTCTTTCTCCCATTTATTTATGTATTTATTTAGTTGTTTTACTTCCCAGTCACTGCTGCCCCTGTCTCTCCTCACACAACCCTTCCCCCATCCTCCCTCTCCTTCTCCTCTGAGATGGTGGACCCCGCCCCCCGGGGATCCCCCACCATGACACACCAAGACTCTGCTAGGCTAGGCGCATCCTCTCCCACTGAGGCCAGACAAAGCAGACCAGTTAGGGGAATGGATTTCACAGACAGGCAACAGCTTTAGGGGCTGTCCCCACTCCAGTTGTTGGGGGGACCTATATGAAGACTGAACCGCATATCTGCTACATATGGGCTGAGGACTTGGTCTAGCCCATGTATGCTCTTTGGTTGGTGGCTCAGTCTCTGAAAGCCCCCAAGGGTCCAAGTCTTTCTTATCTTTTTTTTTATTTGTGTATGAGCTTACTCTATAGCCAAAGTTGGCCTCAAACTTGAGATTCTCCTGTCTCAGCCTTGAGAGCCCTGGGCTTACAGGTATGTCTCACCACTGCATTCCTACTGATTTTGTTCATGGCATTTGTGTACCTGTGCTTTAAAAAATTAACTGGATTCCTATCACTTTCTTATAATGCACCAAGCAAGTTTTTTTTTAAAGATTTATTTATTATTATACATAAGTACACTTTAACTGACTTCAAACACCCCAGAGCTCATTACAAGTGGTTGTGAGCCACCATGTGGTTGCTGGGATTTGAACTCATGACCTTTGGAAGAGCAGTCAGTGCTCTTACCCGCTGAGCCAGCTTGCCAGCCCAAGTTTTTAAGATTGTAGGAAGGTGACCCATGGGTGCCCCTTAGTTCAGTGGCTTTCTACACCCACATCCCTCTGAGCTAATAATGCTGATAGAGTTGTGATGGTGGTTTTACATTGGCCAGCAGCTCATGAAAAAGTTATGCCTGGCTTCTTAATTTTGTATTTTTGATGTTTTTTACTTCCTGTGGGGATAAAAGGTAAAGAGTGGCCAATTACTTTACATGTAAAAGCAAAGAAGAGAGCTCTTTATGTTCTTTCTGAAGCAAAGTGTTCTGCGGGTTGCTACTGCTTCTAAACAATGGGGAGAGAAAAAGACTTGAGACACTTAGAAGTTCATGGGGAAAGTACCTCATGAAGCAGGGGTTTTTTTGCAGGAAAAAAAAATAAACACATTTTCTGATCTTGGCTAGCAGCTCTACCTTGGGGACATTTATTCCGTCCACTACTGCATGAGAAAAATCAAGATTTATAGCTAGCGATTTCCTGAGTCGAAACCATAGCAAATGTCCCAGCTGCTTCCATCTACCGTTGAAGGCACAGCACAATGCAGAAGAATGGACTCTTTGCCCCAGGAGTTTTGTAGGTTACTTTTTGCTTTATTTCTTTGTTTTTGCCTCTTGGGAAACAAAACAATAGTGATTTTTTTTTTGTCTTTTGACTTTAATCCAAAGCTGGAAAACCTTTTCTTCTCGCCTCTCACCTCCATCCTGACTTGCCCCCATCCCCCCTGTTTTGAGCTTCCTCTGCTCACACCTACAATGTACAAGGGCTGTGTATGAGGGAGCACACAGAGCTGCTGCCAGCAACAAGGCTGCCCCCCAAGCCTCCAGCAGCTCTACGGTGTTCATAAGTAGCTTTAACCTGTTTGGTGGGGTTGGCTTTGATTTTAGGATTTTTTTTTTATTGTTGTTGTTGTTTTGTTTTGTTTTTTGAGATAGGGTCTGACCATGTAGTCTTGGCTGCCCTGAAACTCACTGTGTAAACAAGGATGGACTCAAATTCACAGAGATCTGCCTGCCTCTGCCTCGAAGAGCTGAGATTATTAGAGAGTGTGCCACCACACCCAGCTTCAATCTGTGTTTGGAAATGAGATGTTCACACATTGGTGCTTTGGGCCAGTGAAAGTAATTAATAGAAAGCCCAGGAAAGCCCAGGAACGTGAGAGGCAGCAGAAGGGAGGCAGGCCAGTTCCAGTTTTAGTCCTGTGGATTTCTGAGCCAAATTTGATATCATTTCTTGGTAGCAGGGAGTCCTGGCAAACTGGTTACTTGCTAGCTTTATACACTATCCATACAGAAACCACAGACACGATAGATAGATCATTGCAGATGACCTGAAAATTTAGAAATAGACACCACTGTCAATAGACAATTGATCTGTCCAGGAGGTACCAAGACTATTCAACAAATGTAATCTTTTTAACATATGGTGCTGAGATAAATGTATATACACACATCCAAAAGAATCAAGATAGCCTCTTCTGTCACCATATATGACTGCTTTAGAAAAGAAGCAGAAGGCCCTAAAAGATAAATGGAGAGCTGCTGTATGCATTACTTAATTGTCTTGTTGCTGTGTGAAAAACACTGTAAGGAAGGATTTATTGGGGCTTAAAGTTCCGGGGGAATGTAGTGTATCATGGCAGAGACAGTATGGTGGGAGATGCAGGAGGTGGCTAGACACGGTGTATCACAGTCAGGAAGCAGGGGATGCTCATATTCCACTTCTTTCTTCCTTTATTGTCAGTCTGAGACCATAACCAATGGAATGGTATCACCTCTCTTTAGTGGGGTGTGGGAATAGGGTTTCCTACCTCATTTAACCTGATCTAGATGACTCCTGTGAACATTCTCAGAGATTTTTTCTATGGTGATTCCCTAGCCTGTCAAGCTGTCCATCAGTATTAACCATCATACCATAGGACCTAGCAGTTCTACCCCTGGTAAAAACACATTCAGTAACATTTTGTAGCAGTACTAACTCATGATAGCCAAAACCTGAGATGTGAAGCAGCGGCCCACAGACTAAAGAGCAGAGCGATAAAATGTGATAGGTCTAACAATGGAATTTCCCCATGAAGAAAGTCGGGAGAGAGTGGGGAATTGAGGAATGGATCCAGGAAAAGTTTGGGAGGAAATGAGGGGTGGCTGTGGTCAGAATACCTTGTACACACATATATAATTCTCAAGAAATTAATTAATTAAAATACTTCACTTTTAAAAACCTCCATGAGGGCAGGAGAGATGGCTCAGAGGTTAAGAGCACCAACTACTCTCCCACAGGTCCTGAGTTCAATTCCTAGCAACCACATGTCGCTCACAACCATCTGTAATGGGATCTGCTGCCCTCTTCTAGTGTGTCTGAAGACAGCCACAGTGTACTCACATACATAAAATAAAATAAATAAATCTTTAAAAAAAAAAAAAACAAACCTCCATGGAAGGTTTGTATGAGTCAGGCCCAGAGTGGGTACCCATCATCCTGTGCATCGCATTCCACGTGGGTACCCATCATCCCTGTGCAACGCATGCCACCTGGGTACCCATCATCCCTGTGCATCACATGCCAGCTGTACCAGTCACAACTGGCTGGGATGCAGACCTTGAGCAGGACCTACTCACAGCTGTCTCCTAGCCTTTGGATTGAACAATATAGTTATCAACATGAAGTTCTCATCCATACACTTTAGTGAGATAGGTCACAGGGATATTTACCCCAAGAGGATACTCATTCTTTACAAATTCACACATCTCTGTTTCTACTTCATTGTGAAGTATTTTCATGCTTTTATATCACTATCAGTCTTTCCAACCTGATTCTGTTAGCAAAACCTGCCACTTCCCCCAGAAGAATGGGCTTATTTGTATTGACCATTTATTGACTGATCATTGGTAGCAGTCTCCAAGCTGCACTGTCCCAGAAGAGTTGTGAGATGCAATGTAGGTTTGTGGCCATCCTCTCTTTTCAGACAGTCTCTCAGCTTCCCATAGTCAGCCTCTTTCTTGTCTCATTTGCTCCTTCAAGTGGTAGCCTGGACTGTTGACCATGCCTGTTACCAAGTGGGACAAATGGAGACCTAGCAAATAGATCGTCCCCAAGAACCTGCTCCTTCCACCAGTGATCTAGCTTATATGCTGGGAGGATAGCACCCTGTATTCCCAAACCATGGCATGCATGACTTCTGCTGTGGAGGAAGCTAAATAAGAAGCTGTGGGCCTGGACTGCAGGGTGCATTCTTCTGTTGGTGAGATAGGGGAAGTTCACAATTAGGAATGCACTAGCAGAAGCCCTACCTAGCAGAAGTCCTTGGCCACCTTATTGATTCCTTCAGGATCCAAATATGTGTCCTTGGGGTTTAAAGCGCTTCAGGAAAGCTACGTTTTCTCAGATAATTGTCAGGATTCAAGAAATACCTAAACTCATTTACCAGTGGTAACCCCAGCTCTTCTTTCCAGGCTGGACATAAAGACTGGGTGGTATTCCCTATGAAGCATGAAATTCAGTATTCAAAACAGCATTTTATAAGGTTCTGCAATGTATCAGGATACTTGGCATATCAGACAAAAATTATCATTAAATAAGTGTATGTTGGGTATACACTTATGTGTTATCTGTCTGTCTGTCCATCCATCCATCCATCCATCCATCCATCCATCCATCCCCATCCAGCCACCCACCCACCCATCCATCCATTCATCTATCCATCCATCTCTCTCTAGTTGTTGTTTTGGAGCAGATTCTGATGTATCCCAGGCTTACCCTGCATTCTCTATGTAGCCAAGGATGTCCTTGAACTTCTGATATTCCTACCCCTACCTTCCAAATGCTGAGATTACAGGCATGAGCCACCCTACCCTATTTGTTCAGTTCTATAGATCAAAACCAGGGCCTTATTCATGCCAGGCAGACAACTGAGCAACAATCCTAGCTTACCATGTCCAGATTTTAAAAGGCTATAGCTAACCTAAGCTTTTTATATCCTAAGTATTTTAAGGCAACTGTATGCATATAATAACAGACAAAACAAGTGCAATTATCTTCCTTTTTTAAGCAAGCTCAGATCTAAGATATTGTACTTACTGTTGGTTTTTTTTTTAGAATACTGCCCCTTTGCTCCCAGTTGTCAACATATCTCCCTGTATTCCACCTACCAGTTGTCAATATATTCTACCCCCATGCATCCCAATTACCAAGTTGTTACAGAGCACTTACATATTGCTCTATGAAACAGTACTTTTCAAGGTAATTATTTGAACACATAATTGGTTGAAAACATTGCATTTTGCTGTGAAATAGCTTGATGTTCTAATTTGTCTGTCTAAGTTAGAAACTTGGTGCTGTAGTTTGGTGCAGAATGGACTCAGAGGTTCATGCTTGAAAGGCTCCGTCCCCGGGGTTCATCCACTGAGGAGTGTTCTACACCTGTATTAGGCGAAGCCTTGGTGTGTGTGGAGGGCTGGCATTGTGGGACCCCTCCACAATATGATCTCTCTGCTGTGTTTCCTATCCATGAGTTGAACAACCTGTTTCACCATACACCGTCAGGCATTGCTATCTGTTACCCTGACAGGAAGTCTATCCTTTATAACCTGTGTACATCAGGTGTTTTGTCATTGTGATGGGACGCTGACTGGACTGACGAGCTTGGTCTTGTACAGTGGCTTTTAACATAGCCTGATTTTTTTTTTTTAAACTCAGCACTCTCTTCCTTTTTTTTTCATTCCTTTTTTTCTTTCTGAGTCTGTAATCTTGGTTCAGGTTGATGAAGCAAGGATCGTGTACAATAGATAGCTCCCACTCACACTGTGTCTGATCTGTAGTCCGTCATTGTCCTGTTCTTCCAGCTCACGGGCCCCTGTGATATTAGAACAGAGAAGGCCTTTACGGTCTATGTTGAGCAGAGAAGAGGCCGGCCAGATGTCTGGGGCTACAGAGCCTATCTGTCTGTGCTGCTCCCCAGCTCATCATATTGCACTTCCTTTTGATCCCTCGCCGAAGCTCTCCCCTAGCCCTGTCCTGCTTTCCTTAGACTGTTTCCTGTACCCCCAGCCCCCTTCCCAGTTCCCTCCATCTCACCCTCAGCAGTGTCTCTGAGGCATCTATTATACAGATTAATTGGTTGTAATTACTGCTGTCAACATGTCACGCCTCTTCTGTGAAGCTGCCAGGAGCTCCCTGCTTCCTATGGCAACAGATGTCATCACTTCTCCCCCTGCTAGGTCCTCCAGAACCCAGCTTGTGAGATATATATATATATATTCCGTATTCCTTTTATGCTTAGGGATTGTCTAGCACCTGGGTGCACACTTTCTCCCTGCCTTTTCACATAGGCCAAGGCTGGGTCTTTATCCCATACTAAAGTTTTTCCTGATTACTCCAGGGATAACCCCATGCTGCCCTTTATCCATCCCTATACTTTCTTATTGTGTCCTACCACGTAGTAGTAGACACAGAGCCTCTATTATACAGTTCTCTTGTTTTTCCTTGATATTGCATTGTATTCTCAATTATATAGAGACATATATGTGTATGTATATGCATGCTTACATATTTACATGTGTCTATATATGCATATTTTGAAATGTTCAGGGATGAGCCCAAGCTAGGCACTGAATTATAATTTTTGCTCTTCAAACAAGGGTTTTTCTTTATACTTTTCTCATATATTCTATATTTATGTGCCTAACAATCATCCAGTAATTCCTTCTTACTTACTAGGAGTTTATTGAGCTTTTCAAAGTTGTTGAGAGCCACAGGCAGAGCAGAAATGCCCAGCATTGGCAGTTTGGGTTAGGCCAGGTGTTCGAATCACGCATAGTACTTCACTGTCTCCCACATGTTAAGGGGAGCCATAGCCTCCAGGACCTGCCTGTGGAGGGAGGTATGGGGTTCACACCAACAGCTGGATTGGTGTGTGGATCAATGGCTTGGTGACAGGGCTGGGACTTTCCCTCTAAGAACGGTCAGTCTTCACAGGTGTAACCCAGGAAGGGACAGAAGGGGCATTCACTTCATACTTAGGATTTTCGGTACACAGTGTGAAACATGAGCTTGCCTGGCCTCTCTGTGCGTGCTCAGGCCAGCAATGACCTTGGCGCTCTGCTTTCTGAAGTACTGGCACAGAGCCCTAAGATTTAATCTAATCTTTAAAAAAAAAATGTTTTTAGAACCCAGTAGGTACTATATGCTCCTCCAAAATGTGGGTATGTTTAACGTATTCCGGCGTATTATCTGGGGTATCTAAACCGCTCGCTGAATTTCCCATGGTCCTGAGTCTCCTGGTAGCCACCCTTCACCAAGTCAGCTGCACTGACTTTGGTACCGTAGTCTCTACCCCTAAGGCACAGCCTCCATAAGAACTGCCCAGCTCGTAAGCCTCAAGTCATTTTTCTTTAATGTCAGCAGGACTAATTCCACCCTTACAAAATGGTTTGGCCTTTTCCCCCTCTCTGGCTCTGACGGGAATT
Source organism: Mastomys coucha (assembly GCF_008632895.1). Lineage (NCBI taxonomy): Eukaryota > Metazoa > Chordata > Mammalia > Rodentia > Muridae > Mastomys > Mastomys coucha. The sequence continues at coordinate 56,288,575 of NW_022196914.1, read as the reverse complement.
GGCAAAGGTTCAGACAAAGGTGACGTTGACAAGCTCTGGCACACAGTGAGTTCTGTGCCTCTAAACTAAACCCTCTCATTCACTTTATGTCCTGAATCCTTGTTCTGCCCAGAAATCAGAAAGCTCTTTGAGGCCTGTTTTCTTCCACAGTGTCTGCACTCACAGCAAAGCACCGTGTCTCTCCCTTTATGGACTGTCACCTGCCTGGAATCCATCAAACGCTCATGTTTTATGATGTTTTCAGATGGATGGAAGTCTGCTTAGTTGAAGAGTTGCCACCAACCACTGAACTGGAAGAAGGGCTCCGGAATGGGGTCTACCTCGCCAAGTTAGCCAAGTTCTTCGCTCCGAAAATGGTATCAGAGAAGAAGATCTATGATGTGGAACAGACACGTTATAAGGTAACCAACCGGGAGCTAATCGCTCTTGGTTTCCTGCTATGTGCAAACGTTTGCTATGTCCTTTCCGTATTTCATTCCTGTATTTCCATAAGGATTTGGGGCAAGGGTGTCCCTGGTCTTTGGAGCCTAGTAACAGTCATTCCTGAGGCTGAAGCACTTTTAAAAAGAATGCATTGTATTTCCAGACAAAGGCTGAGAGGCCTCTGTTTGGGGGTTCCCAAAGGCTCCCCTCAACCCTCATTATTCCTTCATGGAGGTCATTCATGACTTTATTAGTGTTGATTACAGTGAAAGTAAGAGTCCATCATTGCTGTAGGTGATTAATCCTGCTCAACTCACCCCAGTGGTGGCGGAGGTGCATTCCTCACTACCTGCCCCAATGTTCCTCAGTGTACCTTCCTGTGTTCCTCAATGAAAGACACACCCACAGCCTTATATTTTAATATTACTTAAACAGCTCCATGGTTGTGCTACTCATAAACCTCTCCATGGCTAACGCTTCCCATCCAATATTCCTAAATTATTACTTACTTTCTTTTTTTTTTTTTAAAGATTTATTTATTTATTATATGTAAGTACACTGTAGCTGTCTTCAGATACACCAGAAGAAGGCATCATGTGGTTGCTGGGATTTGAACTCATGACCTTTGAAAGAGCAGTCAGCGCTCTTAACTGCTGAGCCATTTCTCCAGCCCGAATTATTATTTTCTAAAGCCTATATTCCATTCTGGCTGTCCCTGACCCAGGCCTGCAGCTCTCCTGGGCCATGATCCCTGACTTTTTTTTTTTTTGGTTTTTCAAGACAGGGTTTCTCTGTGTAGCCCTGGCTGTCCTGGAACTTACTCTGTAGACCAGGCTGGCCTCGAACTCAGAAATCTGCCTGCCTCTGCCTCCCAAGTGCTAGGATTAAAAAAGGCATGTACCACCACTGCCTGGCAATCCCTGGCTCTTACATGTTGGCAGTCTCTCTGTCCTGCACTTTTCAGGCCGATCTTTCTGCTTTCCTGAAATGACAGTTCTAAATCCTCCTACCTTTCTTGGCCCCCTTGCCCAAGAATCCTCAAGTCCTGCCACTGTCTTCCTGCCCAGCCATTCATTGACCACCAGCAACTTTACTTACCAATTAGAACCAACTTGGGACAGGGACCCTCAGCATCTTTCAAAAGGATTCTTGTTTAATTTTGGAAACCCAATTAACATAATACAAGCATTAAACCAAATCCATAACAGTACACTGTACCTCCATTTCACAATACAGTTTACTGGTCTTCCAACTGTAGTGAAGGAAAGAAATATTCAAAATCAACTCCGCCCTGAAGGTTAATAGGTAGTTAGTGGTTACTGGGAGAGAAAGAGACATTTTCTTCAGTAATATAACCACTGGAAAATGACTCACGTACCTTAACTAGCTGCTCACCCACACTCCTGTAAGTAACCCTTTTTAGACTCATGGAGTCAGAGGCCAAAAATAAGACCTGAAAGTAGAAGGTCTGGAAGATGTATCTGCAGAAGCCAGTTTAGAACAGGTGGTGGGTCTGTTACAGAAACCGCCATAGCTTGTCTCCTACAAGTCAAGGGTTCAAGCTGCTTGGAAACTTGATCTTCCACCCCCCTTCCCTTTTTTTGTGTGTATGATATGCATGCATGCATCTTTGTATATGGGGTCAATGCACATGTGCATTAAGACCTCAATCACTCTTCACTTTACTGAGGCAGTCTCTAAACCCAGAGCTCACCTAGTGAGCTCACTAGTGTTCTAGCTAGGTGGCTTGCCCCAGGAATCCCCTGTAGCTCTTCCTCTCCAGTGCTGGGATTATAAGCATGCTACACCGGTTTGACATGTATGTAGGTTCTGGGGATCCAGAGCCCGGTCTTGATGTTTGCACAGCAAATGCTTTATCCTCGGAGTCTTTCCAGGCCAATCTTGGTCCTTTGTACTCTTAGGAAGTTTACATTTTTGTTGCTGTTTTACTTCAGGTCCTCACATGTACTAGGCAAATCCTCAGACCACTAAAGTACACCCCCAGCCCGTTTAGAGCTGTCCACTTCTTCCTCCCCTCTCTCCCTCCGTTCTCCTCTTTAGTAGAGACAAACCCCAAGGCTTTGTGAATTGCTGGGCAAGCTCTCCTAACACAGAGCCATAACCCCCACCCACATTTATTTTGTAATATTGATATTTTGCTTGCAGACTTTAAAAGTTATTTTTCTTACAACTATAAGGGAAATATAGAATATGGTGGAAAGTGGAATAAATTGGAAATATATTTTAGAAAAAATTATTAATACACAAATAGCAACTTTTTATATCCCCTCATACTTGTTATCTTTTGATACATTTTCTGTATAAATGGACTTGCATTAGGTAGGACAATTGTTATTCTAACATGAATTCTTGAATGTACATATTGTATTCAGATCAATACTTCAATATCTTTTAACTCACAATAGACCGAGGCCTGTGGCAAATGTCTTTGGGGTCCATTGTCATTGCTTAGAACAGTGATTTCTCAGCCTTCCTGGTGCTGTGACCCTCTAATACAGTTTCTTCATGTTGTGATGGACCCCTTAACTATAAAATTATTCTCATTGTTACTTAGTAACTGTAATTTTGCTACTGGTATGAATTGTAATGTACACATCTGATATGCAGGCTATCTGATATGAGACCCCTGTGAAAGGGTTATTCAACCCCCAAAGGGGTTATGACCCACAGATTAAGAACCTTAGACAGACAGGCAACCTAGCACAGGTTTATGTCTGCAATGCTGTTAGGAACAAATGTTTGCATTTAGTAAAGGACATTTGGGTTCCTGACAGGCTATTAAAATAGCAAATTACCTAGGTTTAAAATTTTTTTTTTTAAGTTTTAGAGATTAGGGAATCTCTAAATTATGGAATCATAGAGGAAACCTACACCCCATCCACAAAATGAGCTTGTACCCACATTTTAGACTCTGGTGTCAAGTGGCTCTTATCAAAACCCAGGCCTGTTAGTGACTCAATATCCTATCATTGGATTAGGTGCTAGCTCTTTCAGAGGGGGAAGCTGAGGAGGTTTCCCTCTGGCTTTGTGAGCGGTGAGACTCAAGTCTAGAGATAGACTTTCTAGAAATGTGAGCCCTGGAGGTGACTCCCGGCTGACTCTTTTTTCTCTGAACATCATAGAGATGCATTGGGCATCTGCTTCCCCATCAGCTCTAGACCCCTATGGCAATAGCCTCAGGGGTACTTAATCAGACACCTCTAGGCATTAGAGAGCACACTATCAAAATGAATGACAACTTCTCCTTGGAAGGGGGACATGTCTCTTTACATTGTCGGTCTCTTGTTACGAAACAGTATTTACAAGGGCTCAAGCAGATGATGATATTATAAATGAAGTATCATAAGAGAGAAGAGCATTCTCAAGGGCTTTCCCCAACCCCAGCAAGCCCTTGGAAGACAGAGCTGTGCAGAAATGATGCTAAGCAAAGGGCAGAAGGAGGGAGGCTGTTGCCAGCTGTGGTGTGAGTGCCTCCTGTGCCAGCCTGGGCCCCTAACCCAGCTTCTTTTAAAAATCCTTCCTTCCCTCTGGAAACTCTTTGCTCTCAGCACCATCTTCCAGGTTCCTGCTAGGACAACCGGTCAAGCCTTACTTGAAGTGGTCGTCTTCTTTTTCTAGTCTAGTTCTGAAGCCTTCCACATTCCTCCCAAGAACAAATGGTTAGGCAACAGCTCATGATCAGGAATCAGTGTTTCTAGTCACTATTCTATTGCTATGAAAATACACCATAACCAAGGCTACTTATAGAAGAGAGAGTTTATTTTGACTTATCATTCCAGAGGGATAAGAGTTTATGATGGTAGGGTAGAGACATGACAACAAACATTAGACATGATAGATGGAACAGGAAACTAAAAGCATGCATCCTGAATGCCAAGCAAGAAGCAGAGAAAACAAACAAGAAATAGCAATGTATTTTACTCTTAAAGCTCATTCCCAGTCATACTCCCCAGCAAAGCCCCACCATCTAAACCTCCTAAACAGGGGGCCAAGTATTAAAATACCTGAGCCTAAGGGGGGCATTTTTTTTCTTTTCTTTTATTAGATATTTTTTAAAATTTAGATTTCAAATATTATCCTCTTTCCCGTTTCCCCTCCAGAAACTCCCTATCCCATCCTCCTTCCTCCTACTTCTATGAGGGTGTTCTCCCACCCACCCACCCACTCCTGTCTCCAAGCCCTGGCATTCCCCTACACTGGGGTATCAAGCCTTCAAGGACCAAGGGCTTCTCCTCCTATTGATGCCTGACAAGGCCATCCTCTGCTACATATGCGGCTGCAGCCATAGGTCCCTCCATGTGTACTCTTTGGTTGGTGGTTTAGTCCCTGGGAGCTCTGGGTGGTCTGGTTGATTGACTGATATTGTTGTTCTTCCTTTGGGGTTGCAAACCCCTTCAGTTCCTTCAGTCCTTTCTCTAACTCCTCCACTGAGGACCCCATGCTCAGTCCAATGGTTGGCTGAGAGCATCCACCTCTGCATTTGTCAGGCTCTGGCAGAGCCTCTCAGGAGACAGCTCTTAGGCTAACAACCAAAATATAAGGGGGCATTTCTTATTCAAGCCACTACACCTTGGAGCTCACTCAAGTTGCTGAAAGTTTAACCTTCTGCCTCCTCTGAGAGCCTACATCAGGGTTACCTGATGAGTATGTACACAAACTGAACTCTCGACCCTCATTGCTGAGTTGAGTACTATCTCTTGGTTTTCTGAGAAGGTTCACCTATAGGAGAGTCTTGTGTTGTAGTGGGGGTTTGAGAGCCGTTGCTCGAATAGACTGGCATAAAATGTCATTTTATAGCATTGGCATAAAAAAATGATAATGCAGGAAAAGAGACACATGTGCAGGTTAATATTCCTGTTTGAAAAATCTAAACTCTGGAACCATCTCAAGTCTGAAACTCTGAGAACCAAAGGGTTTTGGACATCAGAGTATTTTGGTTTTAGTTTTTTTTTTTTTTTTTTTTTTTTTTTTGACTAGAGATTGTCAACTGATAATATCTAAGCAAATATTCCAAGGTCTGGGAAACTTTGAAGTCTGAAACATTGTGATCCCAAAGATATCTGATAAGGGACATTCCATCTGAATGGAGTAAAGTTCATTTCTATGTGACACTCAACAACACCTGCCCCATGCCCTGTTCTAGGTGAGAATAGCAGGCCAGTTCTGATGTCATGGTGCCCGTGGCTGGGTGCGCTATCACTATGCAGTTGTAACTTGTGACAAAAATGTGCTAATGTACAGAAGACACGTTTGCCACTGTTGGCAGATGGCAATGAGTAGGAACTCAACTTCTTTGCTGGGATGTTTGCTCTGAGATTAGAAAGAACAAGAAGAAAGCTATATTTTTTCTTGTCCCTGCCACAAAATACCTTTTAAAATAGAGCTTAAGGAAGGTTTTATTTGGGATCCCAGTTGAAGGGGCAGTCTATCATGGTGGGATGTCACAGCGGCAGAGGCAGCAGGTGGCAGGTAACATTGTGTCTGCAATAAGGAGGGAGGAAAAGGAGAATTCTGTGATGCTCAACTTGCTTTTGTCTTTCTATCCAGCCCAAGCCCTTCAGCCATAGGATAATATTTAGGGTGAGTCTTTCCATCTCAATTAACCCAAGGCCCAGAAACTCACAGATACCCAGAGATTTGTCTCCTTGGCAATTCTAGATCTTGTCCCGTTGACAGTCAGTGTTAACTATCACCTATCCGTGCATGGTCAGGGAAGAGTGTGGGAAGAACATTTTGAGAGGGGACTTAGTAAAAGACTCAGGCAATGGCTGTGGGTAAAAAGCTGAATAACTGGTGTATGTTCCCTGAGGGCCATGCTAAACCTTAGCCACTGTCAGCAGCAGCATGACCAGTGCCTGGATTCAGAATCGGGGCTCTGCAAAGAGCCTGTTCTACTTTAACAGCTTCTGTTAATGTGATGATCTATCCCAACAAAAAGCAACTTATGAAAGAAAGGGTTTGTTTTAGTTCACAATACGAGGTTACAGTCCAACATAGCAGGGTAGCCAAGGCGCGAGGAGATTAAGTCAGCTAGTCACATCACAGTCAAGAAGAGAAGGAAATGAAGACTTACATGCCAGCTATTCAGCTCATCTCCACTCTCTAGGACACAAGCCCAGGGAATAGTGCTTCCCACAGTGGACAGAGTCTTCCTACATCTATTAATCTAATCAAAGCCCCCCCCCATGAGACATGCCCATTGGTCCAATTAATATAATCTAGATAGTTTAGATAATCTCTTATTGAAACTTTCTTACTTGGTGACTAAAGACTGTGATAAATTGACAAAGCTATCCATCCCAGAGTCTTGACTCTGAGTCTGTTACATTCAACATGAATGGCATTTGTGATATCATGCACACCTGTACCTTCTGTTTCCTCATCAATAAATTAAACATTGTGGGATAATTTGCTACAGTTCTGGACTATCTTGTAGAGCCAAAGCACGCTGGTTCTAATATGCAGGAAGTTAGATCCAGAGAAGACTTGCATAATTTTTCATCTATGTAATTGGAACAGGATGAACTTCATTTCCTGGCAGGGAAACAGCTCAGTAATAGAAAATGAGCACACACCTGTAATATGAAATTAGAAGAAAGAATATATTGTTCTACATGAAATATAAGCACGTTAGCTAGACAGAAGCATCTTTGGTTAAAAATAGCCATGTCATTTCATCACATATTAATATGTAGGACTGATATTTTTAAAAAAGATTCCAAAAAGAACTACAATGGAGGAGATTATTTTGAGCCCATTTAGAAAACCAGCTTTCATGCTAGTTGAAGCAAGTCCGTAGACTGAGACAGATCCACTCTCAGAAACCTAGTTTTTAAACAAGTCAATATGGAGCTCCAGGTTCTGAAGTCAGTGTTCCTCAGATGTTTGAGACGAGGAGCTGAAATCTGCTGGAGTTCTGTAGAAATACCCACCCCATCAGTCGGTCCCTGTATATGAAGCCGAGACCGTTTTTCCGCCCTTACATGTCAGTGCATCTCCAGCCTAGCCTCGTGTCCTGGTTGTCATGGCTGATGCCCTCTGCGTTCCCAGCTATACTTTGCTGCTAAGGACTTTCTCTCTGTTCTCTTTGTGATCTCCTCAGCTCAGAATAGCATGTTAAGGCTGAGGAAGGGAGGCCCAGCAGGATTTGCAGCTCCTCTGAGATTTCTTACCTAACAAGACTACTAAAAAAGAGACATGGCGTTTTTCATGACATGATGTGGGATTGTTGAAGCCCAAACCACTATTGCCAGAACCTGAGCTGACGAAAGTTGCTTTATTAACTCACTGGAATAAGAAAAGAAGAAGACACTCAAGACACAGTCAGGAGGAGGAATGGTCATAGCACAGATTGTGGCTTCTCCTGGGTGACACTAATACAGACTTTAAAACATACAGATTAGTTTTCTTTTGAGTGTTATCAGGAAGTGGCATCAACTCGGAGTCTTGGTCATTTTTACATAGAAGCCTAAATGGGAAGAGTACATCATCATTTATAACCCAGACTACATCACATTCCACGATTACCATGTCAGGTAGGAAAATCTTTAGTTAAGCTGTGTGCAGGGGCCCTCATCCACGCCTCCGTTCAGACTCAATCATTGTGTCTGTCTTGTTCTCTCATGGTCACAGACCACTCTTATCTAAGGACTGCTGGAATTCTGCAAACATTTATGCTGCTGAGTTATAAACAGATACTATGTCAGGACCATAAACAGAAGACTGACTTCCTATATTTTCCCTCTTTCCTATCTAATTTATCTTTTTTCTTCCCCCTTTTCCTACCCCCTTTCAACTCCCAGCTAGTTTATAACACCTGAGTTCCTCCTTCTGAAGAATAACCAATCATTAGATTCCATGTTCTCTCCCCACCCAACCCCCTGGGGCGAGGAGTGTTGGCACTCAGAAGGTTTTAGAGACCCCATCATGTATGGATCCCAGCTCCCTAGAGCCACTTAACTTTAGACAAATCATTTTATCTTTTGTTTTGTTTTGTTTTGTTGTTTTTCAAGACAGGGTTTTTCTGTATAGTCCTGGCTGTCCTGGAACTCACACTGTAGACCAGACTGGCCTCAAACTCAGAAATCCACCTGTCTCTGCCTCCCAAGTGCTAGGATTAAAGGTGTGTGCCGCCACTGCCTGGCCATTTTATCTTTTTGACCTGCCTTTTCCCATATTTAAAAAATGGGACTAGCAATTATGCTGAAAGGTATTCAGAAAATTAGAAATAATTCACATAGAGTACTTGAAACACATTGTGCAATCAAGACTACTGACTTTTATTAAGCATTCATTGAATATTAATTTGCTTATGTTTTGTAATTTCTAACAGCAATGAGAGCACCTTTGATTTGGTAAACTATTCAGTTTTGGAAGCTCATAGAAGGCAGGATGAGCTAGTCTTGTTGAATGTGATTATCTTTCATTGGGTGTTAATTATATAGTGAAACTTGCTATGGTTAGTTTTTTGTGCACCCTCATTTCAAATTAATGTGAAATAGATTATGTTCTATTATGCATTAAATGAAAAATACAAGCTAGTTTAAGGCTCTTTGTGGCTCATTACTTGATATAACTTCATGAAATGGCAGTCTGATTAGGACTGCAAAGTAGTAATAAAAGACTGTTTTTACCATGTAGAAAAAGGTCAGATGGCTTTCTGCTGAATATTTACTTCTTGTAGAAAGCCAGGATTGTTATTAAAATGTAAGTAATGTATACTGAAATTAGCTCTGCATTATAGGATGGCTTGTGCTTCCCTCTTTATAACTTCCAGGTTTTCTGTACAGATAGACGTCCATGACCAAAACAGACAGACAAACCAACAAATAGGCATTTAGCTTTTTAAAAAAAAATCCTGTGTAGAGCTGGTTATGTTGGTGCATGCCTGCAATGCTAGCACTCAGGTGGCAGAGGCTATGAAGTGCCAACCTAGGCTACATAACAAGTTTTAGGCACACCAGAGCAATATAGTAGGACCTAATGAAAGAGAGAGAGAGAGAGAAAGAGAGAGAGAGAGAGAGAGAGAGAGAGAGAGAAAGGGAAGGAAGGAAGGAAGGAAGGAAGGAAGGAAGGAAGGAAGGAAGGAAGGAAGGAAGGAAGGAAGGAAAGGAAAATCATTTAAAATTAAAATTCCATCTAGTTTACCTGAAATTGGTAGACTTTTCAGCCATAATTACCAATATCTTGATGCCATGCAAGAATGAACTTGTGTACATATATGTTTCACAAAACACCCTGAGGTATGTGGTAGACATAATGTGGTGTCTGAAATCCAAGTTCAGAATTACCTTGAAATGTGGGGCTTCGAGACTAGCATAGCCCATCACAGATAAGGAGAGTGTTCCTGGAGTACTGTCTAGTCTCTCTGGTGTGTCTGGATTTGTTTTATGTGAGCATCAGTGACTGCTCTTGAAAAAGCACAGTTGAATTGCATTCTGGTCCTGGGAATATATATTGCAAATGAGTCACTTTCTGTGTGATTTCATCTTCCCTTTCCCTTTCTCCTATTTTTTAGAAATCTGGCCTTCATTTTCGACACACAGATAACACCGTGCAGTGGTTAAGAGCTATGGAGGCCATTGGGCTGCCCAAGGTAAGCTTTCGCATCGCACATGCTAACCCAGGGAGACAAGTCGGTGCCAGGCAAACGTCTCACTTTGAAACTGATTTGTCAGGCTGAGATATCTCTCTGTGGGCTTGAGACGTGGAAAGGCCTACCCAGGGACACATGTGGCAAGAATTCACAATGAATTAACAATGAAGCAGCTACCAAGCTCACAAGTGAAAGTGTGTCTAAGTTAATAAGGCTAGAACCGGCTTCGGCTGATAGCGAATTTAAGGTAGTCAGCTCCTTTGGGGGACATTTTCTGTAAAATAGTATAATTTAACTTTTTAAATTTATCTTATGTGTCCATGCACATGTGTCCGTGCATGCAGACACAGATGAGCCAGAGTGTGTGGAGGCCAAAGAACCACTTCCAGAAGTCAGTTCTCAATTTCCAAGCTGTTGAAGCAAGGCCTCTCACCTTCACTGTATATTCCAGGCTAGCTGGCCTGTGGACTTCCGAGCAGTTCTCCCGTCTCCACTTCCCACCTCATCATCAGAGTGCTGGGATTACAGATGCATTCCACATCATCTGGCTTTTGCTGTGGTTTGCTGGGGATCAAACTCTGGTCATCGGGCTTGCGGATTTAGTATTCTATCCTGCTGAGCCATCTCCCTGGCCTACATTTTTTATTTTTATAATTATTATTATAAATCATGGTCTCACTTTAAATTTAAGAGGTTAGAGGCTTGTAGCTCTTACTCCTAAAATAGATCTACTAAATAAAATTCAATCAGCAAGCATTCCGCACTTGGTAAATTCAAAGAGAGAAGAAATAGGCATATGGAGGAAATGAGGAAATTACATTTGATGGAAATTGTAGGACTACTTTTATTTTAGAAGGATTATAGGATCACAGGAACTCTCAAAAATAGTTTGTCCCTGTGTATCCATCTTTCAGCTTCCCCGGCACTGACATTTTTATAACTGTAGTACCATATTAGATAGAAATTGAATGTTCTATGTGTGATATTTTGTTTCTTTTTCCTCTTTTTTTTTTTTTCTGTTTTTGTTTTAAATGAGTCTCTATGTATCTAAGGCTGCCCTGGAATTCACTATATATCCCAGGTCGGCCTCAGGCTTGTGGAATCCTCCTGCCTCAGCTTCTGAATTGTGAGGTTATCGCATGAGCTACGGCCCAAGTTGCCATCAGGGAGTGAATATAAACGAGAATGCTTTCTTCAGCTTCTCTTTTTCTTGAATGCATTTGTTTGCAAGGTTGTGTTCTGTTCTGGGTGTGCAGTTTTAGCCCATGAATGGATTTGTGTGCCCACTACTGCTATCCAGACGTCGTCACCACAGGGAAGTGGACTTCTATCTTACACCTCTCCCCCAAGTTGTCCCTGGAAATTACTAAATGCCCTCCGTCACTGTCATTTTTGTGATTGTTTTTTTTAATATTATTGGCATCCTATGGTGAGCCACCTTTTGGGGTCGGTTTGCTGTCCTTGAGATCTATCACGTTTTCATTTGTGTCAAGAGCTCTGTCCTTTGCATTTTGTAGATGCACAGCTACTTTAAGGAATGATTTATAAGATGTCATCTTGAAGACAAGGGGACAGAGGAAAAGCTGGCCTACAAGTACCCATGTTATTATTTTACTATTGAGCAAGTTTGCTATAAAAATATTACCCATGTAGGCTGGGAACGCAGCTCAGTGTGAAGCACTTTGCTAATATATAAGGCTCTGGGCTCAGTTCTCAAAAACACCACCAGAGCAGGGCCTGGAGAGAAGATTCAGCAGTCGAGAACACTGGCTGCATGGTTTCAATGTCTTTGTACTAATGTTCTTTTTATGTCAGCCTTATTTTCCTCAAAGTTTCCAACTTTTAATTTGCTCTGCCATTTTCATTCAAACTAGTCCCCGCAAACACTAATCCCCGCCTCTCCCTTCTGAACACTAGTTGCCACTTAAAATGAGTTAGTGTTGACTTATCAAGTGCTAAGTGAGGGATTGGTTGGTAAATCAACAAACAACTTCAACTAGAAATTTTCTTGGTGAAGAAACAACTGGTTAGGACAGTTTCGTGACATGGGAAAGACTCAATTGAACCTTTCCGAACTGTTTTAACATCGACTCTCACCACGAAGTCTCTAACAGATGAGATCATAAGGCCAAGAGTGCCCTGAGCTGACTTCGTAGGGAATTGCTGTCAACTTCTTCATTTATTAAGTCCCCATTCTGTACTTAGCTTCACATGAAGGGCTAGAGACGTAGAGTGGCATGTGACAGTCTGATGATCTCTATGTTGACTCTGACTCTCTGGTGCAGGAAGGCATTTCCATCCCAGGAGAAATATAAATGTAGAAGGTTCTTGTGTGAAGAAAGGGACCTGGGGGAGAGTTGGCTGTCAATACAGTGAGGTGTGAGGCAAGAGCCATAGTTGTTAGAACTTTAAACCCAGTCTCCTGAGCCTGAAGCCCTTGTCCCGCCAACACCTCAACAGCAAATGTGTTAGGAGACTCGCAAGGGCACTGAGACTTCCCAGGCTGCAGACCAACATGTTTCTTTACGAACAGAGCAACTATACAGTACATTGTTCGTTCAAAATACACTCTTGTCTATTTTTTCCGATGTCCAGTGGAAAAATTGCACTTGAGTACCAAAGTACTACCATATGGTCCGTGACTTAATTTTAGTTTTAATGTCAAGCTGTATAAAATATTTACTGAAGGCAAGTGATGATGATGTGCTTATCTTAATATTAGAGACTTCAAGCTCAATTATTCATTTTTTTTCCTTGCTCGGAAATAAAAGTTTGCTACCCCACTCTGAAATCTGTTTCTTATCAAGCTTTTAGCTTCAAGCTTAGGGAAAAACCAGTGTGGATGTGCATGTAAAAGCATATTGATGTTCAAATCGTCTGGTCTGGTAAATCCAGATCTATATGGTCATCCAGGGGAAGAATCAGATGTTCTGAGACATAGATGCAAGGTGTTCACTGCAACGACAGGGAGAGAACCAAGAGCCAAATAAACATTCAGCCATGGGGAATGGCTAAGCTGTGGTTCAGAAATATGAGTGAATTATGAGTATCCATCAGAAATTATGTGCGCACAGAATAATAGAAGGGATGGAAAATATTCAGCTGCTAGTAAGTCCTTCCAGCAGGTTTATGCTCTGCACACGTTTATGCTTTACTCACACGTGCATAAAGTTTCAAAAAGATATCAGAGGAAAAAATGTATATGGAGAGAGAGAAAAGAAAGCTTCAAGCTCATACCAGGATGCTAATCTAATAGGAAAGGTCTGAAACACGGACTAGAGGCATTTTTCCTTCTGACTCTATGTACTTTTAAGCAGAAAATATCTGCATAAATGTTCATGAATTATATAAGATTATTCAGATTTTTAATAATGTAATAAAGTGGTCATTAGAAGGTCTCCTTCTCGGGCTCATAGGTCGCATGAGTGAGGATACCACCCACCCTTCTAGGAAGGGCTGGTTGTGAGCCCCACCTCTGTGGGATTGGCCACTAGGGGGCGAGTCACCCACCCCGCAAGGGTTTATATGCTAGGTTTGCTCTGTAGAGTAACTGGGAGGCAACCACCTAGAGATCCTTCTATGTTTAAATAGCATAGACTAGCAAAGACAGTCTGGTTTTGGTTGGGAGAGAAGTGAAGCATAGTAAGTACGTTGTCTCTTTTGTTTTCCAGATATTTTATCCAGAAACAACAGATGTCTACGATCGGAAAAACATACCAAGGATGATCTATTGCATCCACGCGCTAAGGTGGGGAAAACGCAAACAGATTGAAACTTCCGTTTCCGTTTAAAAGATCTTAAGTGACTGTAACAACCTCAAGAGCCTTAAGCTTTTAAGCAGGTTCAATTTTGAATTTGTTAGTACAGAATTTAAGATAATTGCTGCACAAAGCCACCTTTGGACTAGAAAACACTTATGACGTTTTTAATATTATTCAATATAAAAACCCAGAGAAATTAATAGAAGACCTATGTATGATAAGGAGAGGATGAAACTGGAGGCAGCAAGGACCCATCAGGAGTCCTTGAGTTAGGATGTGTGAGGATGTCAGGATGTCGGCTGGCAGAGCCTGTAGTCGCTGTGATTGCTCTAACGACTCATTAAATTCTCGGCTTGAACCACCAGTAAGGAAACGTAACACAAACGTGATTTCCTCCCACTTTCCACTCAATAGAATTTACACTCTAAGAATAAAAAAGGAAACACTAAAGTTGTTCTAAATTTGATCAAGACATACTTACTGTTTTAAAGTGATTTTTGCTTTTGATAATTTTTGAAAGTCTTGAAACCCTGCTAATCTACAGGTGACTTTTCTGTCCTAACGGGCCTGGGAAAACTGGGGATTTCAGATGGCAAGCACTGTGGAAGCCCAGCTGTGACTGTTGTCTTGTGCATGCAGGTGAAGCCTGAGAGGTCTCATATGTAATGAAGTTTTAAATTCCTTTACAACATCTGCCTTGTGTTTGTATCGCTGGAAGTCATTTTCCTGGCAGAACCCTCTGTCTTGGGGTTTATATTAACTTCTTCCTGGCTTTTTTTTTCTTCTGCAAAGGAAAAAGTCTTCATAATAATTCATTGCAAAGCTGGTCTCCTAGAGAAAACTTTGATTATGTCATAGAAGTCAACCCCCAACCCACCACCCAGCCAGGTTTTTTTTTTTTTTTTTTTTGAGTCAGCTTTGGAATATGACAGCCGGTGGGATACGACATAGGCCAAATGGCTCCTAGCTCTTTCTTTTTTTTTTTTTTCTTTACATTTATGTATTTGTTTGTCTGTTGCTCATTCTGGTGTATGTGTGCATACTCACACACTTTTAGGTCTCGATGTGCCACTGCACACAGGCAAACGCTCCAGAACAGTGTGCAGAAGCTGGCTAGCTGTCTCCTGCCACCATGTTGTCGGGCTTGGTGGCAAGAGCCTTTACCTGCTAGGCCATCTTGTCATCCGAGAAAGTGGCATACTGTGCAGCTCAGGCTGGCCTCAAATTCTCCATCCTCCTGCCTTAGCCTCCCCAAGAACTGAGACTATGGTCGTGCCATCAGACCAGGCCTATTTTGTTGTTGTTGTTATAACTTAGAATATCTAAAAGTAAATAAATAAAATAAGGTATAATTTCTGCAGGAGGGGCCAGAGGTGGGATCTTCTGGGTTTGCTCCTGTCTCTTTCTGTGTAGCCTAAGGGCCAGTATACCAATAGGACTTCCTTTGGTGATAACATGGAAAGGAGGTTTGTTTTCGGGTTTTTTTTGTTTGTTTGTTTGTTTTGTTTTGTTTTGTTTTGTGATAAGGTCCCACAGCATGGCCCTGACTGACCTCCATAGACTAGGCTGGCTTTGAACTCAGAGAGATCCGCCTGCCTCTGCCTCCTGTGTGCTGGGATTAAAAGCGAGCACTACCATCACCTAGCCCAATAGGTTTTCTTAAAACTCCGTATGTGTTTCTTCTGAGGTGTTCTTTTCAATGTGCTGCTCAGCAGTCCTCAGGGAGTTCTTGTCAAAGCTTGAAGCAGTCACTCAAGGCTATGCGTTAGTACGGCTTTTGTGGCCTGCTAAGCCAGCCTTCATTATGTTCGTATATCGAGCCGATGAGCTCCAGATCCATAGCAGGCTTCCAGGACAGTGTGTGTGAGCTTCAGTTGATTTGCTGAAGTAGACACCTGGGCCATATGTTCTCCAGCTTACAAAGAGATAGCATGCTAGGTTCCTTTCAGGCGAAATCTTTGCTCCTAAGAAGCTACATAGCGTGGTATAGGGGTGGGTTCACAAATGTACATTTACCATAGTTTAAATAATGGCTTGATCATCTCTGAAACAAAGAACGGGTCCTTTCTCGTTTACTGTCTCATGTATGTATAGACATCGACGTCATGGTTCTGGATCTTTATCAGTTACTCTTCATGGATGTCTTTGTGCCTTTTTGACACCCTGGAGCAGATACATGCTGTGTCATGCGTATCATACATATGACCACATTCTGTCACAGGCAACTCTCTTCTCATTATCCTCTGTCCTTACATGTTATGCAGCTGCCTCTCATGAAGGAAATGAGAAATCCTGAGTGTCCGAGGCTTATCTCTGCAGCTCTGTGGTGGTTTAGAAGGCTGTCAGTTACTTCCAGGAGGCCAATATTCTGTGATGCAGGGCACATTGGGAAGGGAGCTGGGGAGCAGCTCTAAGGCGTCCTTTATTTATTTATTTATTTATTTATTTTTATTTTAGATATTTTCTTTATTTACATGTGAATTTCTCCATTCCCAGTTTCCCCTCCAAAAAACAAAGAAACAAACAAAAACAACAAAACCAAACCCCTGTTGCCTCCCCCTTTCCCATGCCTGCCACCCCGCCCTCTCCCACTTTCTGGCCCTGGCATTCCCCTACACTGGGGCTCAGAACCTTAAAAGGGCCAAGGTCCTCTCCTCCTATTGATGATCGACTTTGCAATCCTCTACCATACACATGCTGCCTGAACAATCAGCCCCTTCATGTGCAGTCCTTGGTTGGTGGTTGAGACCCTGGGAGCTCCGAGGGTATTAGTTAGTTCATATTGTTGTTCCTCCTAAGGGGCTGCAAACCCCTCAGCTCCATTGGTCCTTTCTCTAATTTCTTCACTGGGGACCCTGTACTCAGATCGAGTGCAGTTTGCTCTCGTTGCAGAGTTGGCTGCATGTGTTATCCCGGCTACAGCTGTAGCACGGCTGGAGTAGAGAGTTGTCCTTACCTGGTAGAGAATTAGGCAGGTCAGAGGTTTTGACTATAGCTCAGGAGCCAAGGGGGAAGGTTGCTCCCGGTAGCTTTGCTTCTCAGCCCCTGACTTCCTTCGGGACTCGCCCATGGCCTGATTGACCGACAAATTCAGCTGTGACCCTGACCAAACTTGTCAGGAGTCTGATGTGGAGTTGACAAGTCACCGCCCCTGGGTTTCTGTCCTACCTCCCTCCCCTGCCTGCCCCTTACCTTTTTGTCTGGTACCTGATTCAGCCTCACTGCCTGTCACCGCTGACTGCTTTACCAGCTTAGCTTGGCGGTTTCAAACTTGGCCTAACTGAGAAGGACTTGCCTTCTTGGTGGGTGGCCTCCTCTTTTTCCAAGGAAATATTTATCCTTTTTTTTTCCTATTAAAAAAAAAGTAGCATATTCTCATTTGGGGGAAAGAAGACTGGAAAATGTAGAAAGAATGTTTTTAAAAGAGCTAAAACAGTCAATGTCGCAAAATCACGCAAAAACCACCATTGCTATTTTGGAGACTTTGGATTTAAAATCCATATGGAGCATGTTTTCCTTTTGTGGCTTCTTTTGGAATGCAGTAAAGCCTATGCAACAAAAAGAAGCCCGTTCTGAGTTACTACACATTTTTTTTTAATGTCTGCAAGCGGTTTTATGTACACACAAAAAAAAACCTGTGTGTCGGATGGTGCTCTGTTTATAAAGACATAACAAGTGATATCCAGCAACTGTTAAATGTTTAAACAGTTATAAGATTGAATATGTTGAGATGATTTAAACCATAATGTGATTGTTAAAACATCGTGACTTCCTTCATCTCCCTTAAGAGCAGATGAAATGCCCTGTCAGGGTTAGACGCTCACCATTGCAACCAGCTGGGAACGATCCAGCTCCGTTTCACTCTGCGCGTTCATTGTTCACACACTAAAGTGACCTGCCTTAGCTCTGCTATCCTGTTGGGATACCTAATGTGGGGCAGCACGATCTTAACATCACCAGAAATCAAAGGGCACACCTTTAAAGCTAGTATTTGAACTGTTCCTTGTTGAATATGGCTCACCCTTTGGGTTCTTGTCTCAAGGTAAGTCGGAACCCAGCCAACACCATCAAGTTCAACATTACTTGGTTTATAAGTTAGCATCGTTTTCATTTCTAAGTCTGTGGCTTTCAGGTAGATATTTTCTTTACTGTCTACCCCTCCCTGTTACCTTACAGTGACTCGCTCCCTAAGTTTCTCTTGGCTGGTGTTGTACAACATATTGTCCTGTCATGTTGATGTATTTGCCTGACCTGTTAACATTATTAGAAGCGTATGTATGTGTTTTTTCATTTCTTCTTAAAATTATAGTTGGGCTTTCTAGAGGTTTCCATCTCCTAGAAGACAAGGGAGGGACAGCTGAGTGTTCTTCCTGCTGTTGCTGATTTGCCTCCTCAGATCTGGTTCCTGGCCTCGCTTCGTGACTGGGATTCCCTTTCCTTCTGGCTACTTCTGTCGTAACCTGCCCTCTGCGGTCCGTCCTTACCTTGGGACACTTTGGGGAGACTTTTTGGCTAGTTCAGAGTTCCTGATTCTTTATTATTTCCTATAGTATATGTACTATAAAACACAGACTTACCTATGCTTCACAAACAGAGAAGGAACAAAGCACCCCAGCTTTAATAACTCTTCTTTGAAAAAGTGAAACAAAGAATTGTACATAAACTATTTATCTCTAACATCTTCCCTTGTGTGCTCTGTGTGATATACTCTGTTGATCATATTGAACTCTGTGCTTAAGACTGAACCAAGATGACTATCTTCCTGTTTGTTCATAGCACAGTCTCTCTATGTTTCTCAAGCTAAGTGTAAACTCACAGTCCTCGTACCTTCTGAGTACTAGGATTACACTGTGGACCACCCTGCCTGTCTAATACCTTCTGCACAGAATAGATAGTTTGAGGTTGATTAGTCATGGCAGACCCTTTGTCTTTGTAGCACTGCCCTTGGCTTCTTTGAAAAATCCTTGTATTGTGGACACAACCAGATGTCCTTGTCCTGTTCTCTCGGTTACTGCTTTAAGATAGGGAATCAACTACTGCTCAAGAAATCCCTTCAGAGTCGCACATAACTATTGATTATTCTAGTTTAGCATTGTAAAGGTGCTAGATGCCATTTAGTAGACCATCATAATTTTGCTGCAGTGGAAACCTGTGGGTCTCCCCTGAGTGTAAACAATACTATAGCGCTGAAGCTTCTGTAGTTGTGTTCCGCTCTTTGGTTTTCAAATGTGGTACCAATGCATAACTGGCATCCACTATTTAATGAGTGCAGTTCGCTCCCCTTAGAAGCAATGTGTTATCCTGGTTGTAACAGCTGTAATGTGGCTGGAGTAGAGTCGTAGGGCTTGCATTTGTGAAGAAGTGGCAAGCCCACTTCTGGTTGACCAGTTGTTCTAAATCTCCTGACTGCTTCATAGAGGACTCCTTTCCCTGGCTTTTCCCACAGCTTTGTGGCTACCTGGACCCACCAATGGAGGTGTTAGATACATTGCCAAGGCATGAATGTCTAACCTTTACTGATTTAACATTCCCTTCTCTTAGAGGTCTCTTTCTCCCAAAGAAACTGATCTACTGAATTTTCCTCTAAAATACCAGGTTGATTGTAATTCTTGCAGTGTACATTTGAATTTACAAATAAGCTCTCTGGAGGCCTTAAAGCCAGACTAGAATCCTCAGGTCTTCGGAGGGACATATGGAGATGGCAGTATTGGAGACTGAGGTGAGAAAGGCATTTGCTCCTCTCTGTAGCTTTCAAACGCTTCCTTGTTCAAAACTCTCCACTTGGTCTGAATGCCATACTTCTCGCCCCACCTGTCTGAATTACTTTGTGGCTATGACGGTCTTACAGAAAGCTACGCTCTTTGAACTTGTGAACTATCTCGTGAAACCTACCATGGTTCCGTGGTTTTCCATTAGTTGAAGCTTAAAGTCCCTTAGAGTTCATCTTTTTAACTTTTCAGGAAGTTTACCTGAACTAATTTGCATATGGAAGAACTACCTCTGGATTCCTTTGCTTTGGACCAAAATTTTTAAAAATGATGTCATCCTTGTAGTTACTTCAGTGTAGGCCTCTGAGCTGTTATAGTTGAAATATTTAAAGGAAAAAATGCTGGAACGTGAGAACTGGAGGAACTTGGAGAAGTTACTTAAGCCTGGCCATTCAGGCCCATCCTGCCTTTTAAGTTAGTATTTTATCACCACAGAGTCTTTAATGAATTTATTAAAGTAACAATAAATTTAAAAACTAATAGTATTTTGTAACTTCCATTTCACTTCCCAACCTTCAGCTGATATGGTTTATATAACTAGTACCTTATGGGCTAGTGAGAGTTAGTTAGCTCCAGGTAAGTCCTTCTGTGCAGGCCTACATCAGCAACACAAGTGTGGTTTATCTTTTCATGGGATAAGAGGCTTCCAACTCTACCCAGAATGCTTTCTCAGATATTGGACAGTGCTCGTATCATTAATGCCACAGCTTTCTCTGAAATACTCCTGGCATGCTATGTTAGATGTTAGTCAGTAAACAGTGCACATAGCAAGTTCAATGTGGAGAGCCAGCTACAAGCAGCACTTGTTCAATGGATTTGGTTTTTTAATATTAAGTCTCAATTGCCTATAAATGTCAGGTAGGAGATAGCCAAGCTGGACTTAAAACGCTTAGGAAAGAGGCTTTTCGATGGATGGTTCTTGTCAGCATGTTGGATAAATACAGCTTACAGGTAGGTGTTTCCCCTTTGTACTAATCTGCTTGGAAGACCTGTGACTCAGAGATTGGGTAGAAAACTCCCACCGTGGAAGAAGTGATCTTTTTAAAAACTATCGTGAAATTTCAATGCCAACGATGATAAATGTGGAAAGTGGAAAATAAATACAATATTCTTAATTCTCTGGGTGTGATGTTTGAGAGGCCATATGCAAGTGAGTTTTCTACCTATTCCATCATACCGATTTAAGAAAATCTCAGGTTTACATTTAAAAGCACTTTCCTGCTCAGCAAGCTAAGTTGCCAGCACCACCTTGTGGTGACTCCTAGTTAATCAGGGTGTTTATTCACTGAAATTTGTTACTATTTCCCTGCAAGGTGGAGTCATATTGGAAACTGCACCTACTTTCTTTATCACAAATTTGAAAAATCACCACATTCCTTTAGCATAAATCTTTCCTTTCATGTTGCCAACAAAGCCATGTCTGAGACAAGGCCTGGCTTGAAGCCTTAGGTTGGCCTCTGCTTGTGAGGCCCCACAGTCCATGCCTCCTGAATAGTCGGGGGTGCCGATGTATGTGCCACTGTGCCAAGTTAAAGCTATGTCTGTGAAAGCCAAACTAGCTTTAATTTAAGAAAAGCATAATATACAGAAGACATATTCAATAAGGTAGCCATTAAATGAGTTAATGAACAAAATATAATATAAAAATTACTGCCTCTAGATCATTTAGCATAGCCCTTTGAGTATTTTTCACAACTGACAAAATTAATACAATAGTTATTTAAGTTTTTGTCTTTACTGTTCAGAAGTTCGTGCATGTATACTATTAAATATGATCATATCTCCCTCCATCTTCCCCTCCAACTGCCTCTGAAGTCTACCTAAAAGGCCCCCAATTTTGTATCTTTGTGACACTGTTTTGTTTTGTGTTGGCAGGGGGACATGTTAGGGAGAATATGGAGGCAAATGTGTGTGTGTGTGTGTGTGTGTGTGTGTGTGTGTGTGTATTACATAATATATACTATAGTATGTAATGTACTATAGTATATATACAAATATATAATTGTATATATATATTAGCATATAATATATAATTGTATATGTTAGTATATTATATATAGCATATTATATATTAGTATATAATATAACTATATCTATTAATATATATTATATACATGTATATATGTGTAATATCTCCTACTAAGTCAAGTTAGTGCTACCCATATGTGCAATGGGTGTGGATCTATCCACTGTCTATTGGTGGCCATATCATCCAAAGAAAGAAAAAGAGAGAGACGGAAAGAGAGAGAGAGAGAGAAGAGATCCCCTTCTATTGAATACCCCCACAATGCTCAGGGAACATTGAGGACAAAGAGATGGACCATAAAATCCAGAAAATGGGCAGAGAACTGTAAAATGGAGTTTTCTGGCAGGACGTGCCTGTTACACTCATGAATTCACATCACCTGCATAAGACCATAATTTAAAAAAAAAAAAAAAAAAAAAAAAAAAAGCTTTTGAGATAAAATCAGAGATGTCAGCCAGTGGCCAACGATGTAAACAGCTCCCCAACGCACACAAGGAAATGGATGTGACAGGATTGAGAAACAAGATGGGAGCAGGCTACAATAAGAGTCACAGCCTGGCTAGAGGCCATCACAGCCTTAGTTCCAGGCAGGTAGACCAGTGCAGAAGTCAAAGCATGGAGTGATCAGCTTGGACAGGCTTAGCCTTGGGCTCTGTACTAAGAGGGGCAAGTGATGGTACAGATGGCAGGAAAGTGTGTCAGTGCCCAAGACAGCTAAAGGCTCGGAGACGGGCGGGGGAGCCAAGCGGGGTGCACACACCTATAATCCAGTCACCTGGGAGACCTTGTCTGAGTGACTGTGAACTGAAGACCAAACTGGGCCAAGTAGATGACCCTATCTATCTCACAGCAGCAACTGCCACTAAGAGAGACAAATGTCAGCGAGAGGAGATGCTTCTCCCTTGCTCCCCAGAGTCCCCAATGCCACAGTCCACAGTGGATGAACCACAGGACCCAAATACTGACAAAAGCCCTGAACCAAAAGATACCAGATATTCAAGGGAAAATGACTCTGTCAGGAAAACATTAGGCTTGAGTTGAGAGAGTCCAGGCATCAATAAAACAAATGACTATAGGAGCCACTGAAGACTCACTGGATTTATGCGATTCCAGAAATTATTTCTCGGGCACCTGACATAGCAGAACTAAGGAGAAAAATTAAGAAAGGAAAATTTGGTGTAGGAACAAAAATAAAATTTGTTATCTAAATTTTTAAAGCAAAATACAAAAATAAAGGCACAGAATTGAAGTCTTGACCATCTTAGTATCACATACATAGAGAAATAGAGGTGGACTTATATTAGGGGTGAGAGTTACCAATTAGCTTAGGTTTTGGTATGACATATAGCTTTAAAATTAAATTAAACTCACACAGTATTTACATGGTACTATGCCTTAAAGAGATGGCATGCTCTATACTTGGGAAAGACATAAAATATCATATTACTCAATATTCCTACTTATGCTTTGCTGTCATCTCGTTTTTCTCACTAGCTTCCTTTCAGTTTTCTTAGGAGGTGTGACTTGAATTTGTAGAGGGAGGTGAAAGAAACCAATACTCTGAATGAAGCTGATATGACTTCCAGGATGTATTTTTTTACTACCTTTCCTCATTTCTTAAATGGTTATTTGCTTAGCTGTCTTTGAAGCTGTGGCAGATCTTTTCAGTTCTGCCTAATTTTGAAGTCCCCAGGGAGAAGTGAGAGCCTGGCATTTCAGTTATACCTTGTGTGCGGCAGGTAGGAGGTCCCTTTTATATAGTAACCTTCCTTTTGCAATGTGGGGAAGGTGCCAGGATCTGGTGTGTGCTTAGCAAGCACTCTGCAATAAGCACATCACAGCCCACAGGTTCCCTTTTAGAACTGCATACTTTCCTCCAGGTACTAGTGAATTAAGAAATGCTTTATAAAACAGTATCGCTTTCTAAATGACACCACTGGCTCCTCATGACCTTGTGTGGCATGACCTTCGCCTGCATAGTTTTCGATGACTGCAAATGGGTTTTGGTCCTTGATAATCTCTCAAGATCTAGACTTTAAGCTAAAGGATGTATCTTGCCTTCCTGGATCTGAATTACAAATACATGACTCTTCACAGCAGAAAAATGTTCACAGTTGAATGTTCTCTTCCTGGTAAGACGAAGATCAGAATTTGGCCCTAAATTAAAAATTACAATACAATAAAAATTACCTACCATTTGTTGTTTGTCCTTTGGTATGGTTTTGAAGGAAAAGGGAGGAAATGAGAGAAAGGTCAATAATTCTTTCCCCAGAATCCTTAAAATGAAAACATTCATTAGTATTTCCTAGAAAAACTCTAAATGAACAGTATCTGTATAAAAACCGATTTATCCTCACCACTGACGAACAGAAAGGCAGACTTAACATGGTATTGCTATCTTCCTTCTCCTCCCTTCCCTGTCCTCCCCTCCCTCTTTTTCCCTCCCACTCCCTTGCATCTTAGACCCTTCTCCCTTTCTGTCTCTTAACTAGGGTTCCATTACTACGAAAAGACACCGTGACCATGGCAACTCTTATAAAGGAAAACATTTAATTGAGGCTAGCTTACAGGTTCAAGAGGTTCAGTCCATTATCATCAAAGCAGGAAGCATGGCAGCATCCAGGCAGACAGGGTGCTGGAGGAGCTAAGAGTTCTACAACTTGATCCAAAGGCAGCAGAGGGACGTTGTGTGCCATACTGAGTGTAGCTTGAGCATATATGAGACTTCAAAGCTCTGCCAGCAGTGATACTTCCTCCAACAAGGCCACACCTTCTAATAGTGTCACTTCCTATGAACTATGCATTCAAACACAAGAGTTTATATGGGTATTTCCTTTTTTTTTTATTAGATATTTTCTTTGTTTACATGTCATACAATATCTCCTTTCCCAATTTCCCCTCCAAAAAAAAAAAAAAAAAAAAAAAAAAAAAAAAAACAAGAACAAGAACAAACCCATTCCCTCCTCCCCTTCCCCTGCTCGTCACCCCACCCTATCCTGCTTCCTGGCCCTGGCATTCCCCTACACTAGGGCATAGAACCTTCATAGGACCAAGAGCCTCTCCTCCCATTGATGACTGACTTGGCCATCCTCTACTATACATATGCTGCTGGAGCCATGAGTCCCACCATGTGTACTCTTTGGTTGGTGGTTTAGTCCCTGGGAGCTCTGAGGGTACTAGTTAGTTCATATTGTTGTTCGTCCTAAGAGGCTGCAAACCCTTCAGCTCCTTAGGTCCTTTCTCTAGCTCCTTCATTGGGGACCCTGTACTCAGACCAATGGATGGCTGTGAGCCTCTACTTCTGTATTAGTTGGGTACTGGCAGTCAAACCACCACACTCTTCTCCCCTAGTCCTATTTTTGATAATGACATAGTGCTAGGGCTTGAACCTGGGGCCTTGGACCCACTGAGCTGTATCTGCAGCCCCTGTAAAGTCTTCATTGATAATATTCTGAAATTCTATGTAATGTGTTAGAATAGCTGCTTGCGTTTGAAGACAGCACACTAGGCCCAAAATAGTTCCAAAGGTAAGAGATTTATTGGGAGAGAGAGATGAGGTGGTGGAGAAGAGGGGCGTTCCTCTTATATATATGGATGGTAACGTGGTCACAGGTAAAGGTGGGAGGTGAGCCCAATGGATTCTGGGAATATGGTGGCAACAGGTCTGTGAGGCCCGCCTATGTGACGTCATGGGTTTCAGAGGTCCTGATGCCAACAATATGGAGATAAGGAAAACAGTATTCAGCAGACGGCTGGCAGGGTGGGCTGTGCCCATCTGAGGTAAGTAGTCGGCCTCATACAGTTGCTATACTCTGTATCTGATGCAATCCCTAGGGAGGATGTGAAGGCTGGGAGCCTGACGTGCTGGCTGGATAGCATCAGGCTGCTGCTCCTCCCTAGAAGCTTGTGTAGCAGGGTGCACAGTATACAGCTCCTCCTCCTGCTGTGAGGACCTATCGCTTGGTTCACCAGGTGACTGAGAGTGCTAAAGAATGAGCCATTGGTGAGTCTGAGACTCCCCAGCAGAGAAGCCTCATGCCCACTGAGGCCAGCCAGCACCCGGTACAACACCTTGCTCCACAGTTCTATGCAGGGGACACACTAGTTGTAAAGGCCACTAAACTCAGGGATGTGCAGACATTGGGTGCCTGTTGGGTATTTACTGATTGCTTTAAGTCAATTTACAACTTCACAAGTTATTTTTCTCCTAAGTTAGTGGTTCCCAACCTTCCTAAGGCTGCAACCCTTTAATACAGTTCCTCATTTTGTAGTGACCCTCAACCATAAAACTATTTTCATTGCTATTTCATAATGTAATTTTACTGTTGTTATGAATTGTAATGTAAATATCCAGTATGCAGGATATCTTCTTTAGGGTTCTCTAGAGTCGCAGAACTTATGGAATGTCTCTATATATTAAGTGACTTTATTGTAATGACCTATATATAGTCTGTACTCCAACTAACCCAACAATAGTCAGCTGTGAATGGGAAGTCCAAGGATCTAGTAGTTGCTCAGTCCCATGAAGCTAGCTGTTTAAGCTAGTCTTCTGTAGAAGTAGGTTCCAACAGATATGCTGGCAAGAAAGTGTAAGCAGTTGAAAAAGAGTGAATCTTCCTTCTTCTAATGTAGGCCTCCAGCAAAAGGTGTGGCTCAGATTAAAGGTGTGTACCACCATGCCTGGATCTGGGACTTGCTTTTCCCAGGCTGACCTTGAACTCAGAGATCTGTTTACCTCAGTCTCCTGGAATTAAAGGCATGTACTATGTGTCAAGATCCAGGTCAGAAGCCCATCTTCCAGCCTCAAGATCTGGGTCACAGGTGTGCCCTCCATTTCTGAATAGTAGTTCATTCCAGATGAAATCAAGTTGACAGCCAGGAATAGCCACCACACAGGATATCTAATATGTAACTCCTGAGAAGAGGCTGTTCAACCCCAGGGGGTCGAGGCTGACAAGTTGAGAATCACTGTCCTAAGCAGTGGGGCCTTGTACCATGGTTCAGCTCCCAGGGAACACAGCTAGAAAATCAAAACAAGTTCAAATTCTCCTGAAGAAATGAAAAGGGATTTTATTTGGAGATCTTGACATGAAGATCTTGAGGCATAATGGCTATGAAAAGTTTGGGTTCAGGAAAAATAGTACATGCCTTTAATTCCAGGAGACAGAGGAGTTGATTTGTTTGTTTTAAGGCTGGGGATTAAACCCAGGGTTTTATACTTAACTAGACAAGTTCTCCACAGCTAAGCTACATTCTCAGCCGATAATGATTTTTTTAAGAACCCTTTAATCACAGAGGACAAATGAATACAGTTTTTCCCATCCTTTATTTTTTTTGAGACATGGTCTCTCTCATGTGGCTCAAACTAGCCTCACACATTTGGCCAGGGTGGCCT
Organism: Mastomys coucha; assembly: GCF_008632895.1. NCBI lineage: Eukaryota > Metazoa > Chordata > Mammalia > Rodentia > Muridae > Mastomys > Mastomys coucha. The sequence goes on along the minus strand of NW_022196914.1, from coordinate 56,261,586 downwards.
CAATCTTGAAATCCAACTGCTTCCATCTCTGAGTGCCGTAGAATTACTAATGTGCGCCACTACACCCAGCCATGCAATGCCTTTTTAAGACATAGTTTGGCAAAATGTATTGAAAGGTTCTGTTTTATGTTTACCTTTTCTATCTTGGAATTTTATTTAGAGGGATTTATTTAATATGTATCTACAGAGATCTATGTCTACATATGTGTGTGTACTATCCTCATACACATAATTAGTGACCGTGTAAATGCTTAGAATTGCTTAAGATAAAGTATGTCCATATTCTAGAAAAGTATGTAAGTTTGTAGTATAGCGAAGTAGAAAAACTACATCAGAAGGAATTTTATGAAAAAATTTAATTTTTAACTCTGAATGATAGTTCCCTTAGCTCCTTCCTTCTGTCCATCTGTCCTTCTCTCCCTTCCTCTTCCCTTCCTCCCTCCCTTCCTTCTATTAATCCCTCTCCTCTCCCTCTCCCTCTCTTTCCTTTTTCCATGGTGGGGTCCTACTGTTGTCTTAGCTAGTCTTATACTCCTGATCTCAGTCCTTGCCCAGTTGGTTCTGGAGTTGTGCCTGACTGCACCCACCTAGATGGGTGGTGATTTTCTTTGTGATATTTTAACCATCAATCTTTCATTTTTAGCTGCTGGCATATATTGATATAGATACTTTGTGGAAATTATAATCAAAGAAATCAGTTCCAGTGCAAGCTGTTTATGTCGACTAATCATACATTTAAGAACTTTTATTACCTTTGAGAAAGCTTTATCTTAATTCCTTTATTTGAAAGTTATTGGATTTTATAAACTGCTGAGATCCATCTAACACAGCCTTGGGAGTATTCATATTAAAATGTTCACTTGCAGATCATTTTCCCATGTATATTCTGATGTAATTTTTTTACTTCTAATTAAACTTTCATGGATTTAAACCTACCAAATGAATAAGAAAGTGAAACCAGGCTTTCTTTTGAATGATGCCCTGACTTAAAGGTCGGTAGAAACGTGCAACAGAAACTGGCTGGGACTAGAATTGAGTAGAGGCAGCACATACTCAAATCTCTTTGATAGAATTCACATGCCAACTTCTATACCTTTTATCAGGTTATGGGTAGGTTAGTGGGTGCCATCATAAATTACCTAAGTGATTTACTTTTAAACATGTACTTTTAAAAATGTAGTCTGTGTCTTTTACTTAGCAATATGTGCACACTATAACTGGCTTTTTAATGTCATACCATCCATGATAATTTTAGTGGTCTATTGGTTGAGATATATGAAACAGCTATTTAGGTGAATATCAAAAATTCCAAGTTAAACTGTTCTTTCAGACAAATGAGAATCAGCTAAGGATTATCCATAGAAATTGTATCTATTGCCTGCTCTTTCATAGTAGCTGTCTTTTTGTTATCTTAATTTTAGCCTTTATTTTAATTTTACGTGTGTGAGAGTTTTGTCTCCATATCTCTGTGGGCCATATGCATGCAGTGCCTCTGGAGAAGGTCATCATATCCCTTGGGACTGGAGTTACAGATGCTTGTAAGCTGCCCAATGGGTTCAGGGAATCAAACCCTGGTCCTCTAGAAGAGGAGCCAGTGTTCTTATCCACTGAGCCATCTCTTCAGCCCACTAGCTGTGGTTTTATTCTCTTACACATGAATGGTGGAGGGGTGCTGATCCCAGGAAAAGGCCCTGTTCTGTGCTGCAGAACACCAGGGTTTGGAGGGTTGCCTAGAGTTAGCTCTGGTGGTGCCCACCTGGGACTCTGGAGCCTGGTGAGGCTCTTTAGGCTGTGAGAGCGCTCTTGGATCCTTCTCAATTGAAAGCATTCTTTACTTGTATGTACACTGTAGGACTTGGGACAATAAAGGCTCTGATGGCTTTATGTTTTGTCTTTCAGTTTGTATCTGTTTAAACTGGGGATTGCGCCCCAGATCCAGGATTTGCTGGGAAAAGTGGATTTCACAGGTACTTCTTTTGTCCTCTCTGCCTTCCTCTCCTCTGCAATCCAGTGATGAGAAGACAGGCAGATGCCTTCTTCCCTTTGAGTTTACTGGTTCCCTCCTTCCTCTGGAGCAGTGGTTCCCAGCTTTCCTAATGCTAGGACCCATTAATACAGTTCCTCATGCTGTGCCGATCCCCAACCACAAAATTATTTTCATTGCTACTTTATAACTGTAATTTTTGCTATTGTTATGAATTTTTTTTTTTTTTTTTTTTTTTTTTTTTGGTTTTGAGACAGGGTTTCTCTGTGTAGCCCTGGCTGTCCTGGAACTCACCCTGTAGACCAGGCCGGCCTCGAACTCAGAAATCCACCTTCCTCTGCCTCCCAAGTGCTGAGACTAAAGGTGTGCGCCACCACTGCCCATGTTATGAATCTTATGTAAATATTTGATAGCCAGGATATCTGATATTCGACTTCTGAAAAATTTGACCTTCAACTGGGTTGCGACCCACAGGTTGAGAACCACTGCTCTATACCAACAAGGGAAAACCTGCCATCTTGGTTTCCTTCCTGGGGCTGTGAGAAGATATCCTGATGAGAATAACTCAAGGAGAAAGGGTTTATTTTAGCTCATGGTACAAGGTTCAGTCTCTCATGGTGGCGCATAGTCAGGGCATCAGAAGAATGAAGAAGCTGGTCACATTGTGGCCACAGTCAGAGAGGAGATCGGTGAACGCATGGTGCCGCCCACTTCCCTTTATTTATTTATATGATTTAGGATCCCTGTCAGAATGGTGCTACACACAGTGAGTGGATCTTCCCTCCTAGAACTAATGTAGTCAAGAGCGTTTCCCACAGGCAGGCACCCATTTCCCAGGTGATTCCAGAGTCTACCAAATTGACATTGAGCACTAATCACCATGCTGGCCTATCTCGCTTGTTCCTACCTGGTGCCTTCCTTCAGGTTTATGGCATGAAAGGCTCTCAGATTGTTTGGAAATGAGTCCACCTTCCTAAGGAAGAGGGTCTCCTTTTTGCCTTTGCCTATGGGGGGCCTTCTTTGACTTTTGTTTTCTGTTATCCTTTCAGAGGAGGAGATCAGTAATATGAGGAAAGAGCTGGAGAAGTACGGGATACAGATGCCGGCTTTCAGTAAAATCGGCGGCATTCTGGCCAACGAGCTGTCTGTGGATGAAGCTGCACGTAAGCTGGCCTCACATCCATGCTTGCCATTGGCCTGCAACTTACCCCTGTACATTCGCTGTTTTTAATGACATAAAACAGGATACTTAGCACGTGAGCTAGAGGGAACAGTAGCCATGCCTTGAGGGGCGCTTTTGCAGAATAATTCTCATAGCTGTATATTTTAACTGATTGGAAAACAGGGCTAGAGATACTGAAAGCTCATTGGAAGAGTGTGTGCCTACCATGTACGAGCCTTGGTGGGTCCATCTCCAGCACCACGCACTCACTAGCAGGGGGGGAAAAAGCAGAGTTAATTTCTGTGTTCAAGCAGTTGATCAAATCAGCTGTGTAACTGGAATATACCAGAAGATGTTTATCATCTTTAATTCTTAGTCGTTTATTATGTTCTTTAAGTTCTTTAGTCGTTTATTATGTACCTGTTGTTTAAAAAGAAAAAAGAGCAAAGCAAAAATGTATAATGTGATTGTTGGAGCAATCATTTATGTGGACACTTAAAAAAAAAAACAAAAAACAAAAGACAAAACAGGATACTTAGAAGATACTTTAAAAACCCTAATGGTTTTGCTTCTTTTGGGTTTTGGTGGTGGTGGTGATAGTGATGATGATGATGATGATGATGGTTTACTCACCCCCCCAAAACCGACCATAACCAAATGAAGTGAATATGAATAACTTCATGATTTTACTGTCTTCATAACAAAATCTGCCTAGAACTGGATCTCTTTGTCCTTTCTCATCACTTCCAAGTTTAAAACACCTCCATCTCTTCTAGGTAGCATCCACTAAGATCTGCAGATAGACTTATGGGCTCCAGGTTTAACCCGTCAGAGCAGACTGGGCTTAGTTTGCCCATACAGCCATCTGATACCACTTTCCCTGGGCAGAGAACCCTCACCTTTATGAGGCTGGTGGCTGCCACATTTCTTGCAAAAAGTCCAGCAAGTTTCAGGAACACTCACCACATTTGCAGGCGCACAGTCAACACCAAGAACCCTGACATTTTTGTTCTTAGTATTATTCAAGGGTATTTGTTTGACTTTTGAACTTTAAACTTGCCTGTGTGCGGTGTGAAATTGGAGATTTCAGAAGTAATTTTTGCTCTGTAAAACATTTTCTCTACTCCCTGTGACAGGGTATATTCTGCTGTGACTCTTTCAGTGCTGTAAGCTAAATTACAGATGTCTTTTAGAACCCACTTGTTGTGTTGGGCTGTGTTGCCCTGTTCAGGAAGCCAGGGCTGACTCTGTGCCCTACTGCATGGCATAGCGCCTGGTCCATCTCAGAACAAATCAGAATTATGTCACAGATGCTGGGCTGGGATGAAGCCTGAGGACAGGCAAGCTTGCAGAGAGATCGGCAGGTGCTCCACCATTTGTCCAAGGTCTCTCTTTGGCTGTGCTGTGTGTATAGATGTGCATTGCATACAGAAGCCAGCTGTTCCTTAGGAGCTGTCCATGTTGTTATTAGAAACAGGGAAGCTAGATAATTAGGCTAGGCTTGCTGAGTCAGCTCACCCCGGGGACCCACCTGTGTCCACCTCCTCAGGGTTGGGATTCCAAGCACATGCCCCATGCCTAGCTTCTTAGATAATGCCAGGACTCAAGCAAGCACTTTACCAACTGAGCTATCTCTCCACACCTTTTACTTTCTGGAAGCTAAAGAAGACAGTCAAACTGCTTGAGTCCATGGGGTATCAATGTCACCAACATCTTTTGCTGATTACATAGAAGTCTTCCTTTCTCTTTTACCTTTCAGTACACGCTGCAGTCATCGCCATTAATGAGGCTATTGAAAAGGGAGTGGCCAAGCAGACCATCGTAACACTAAGAAACCCCAACGCCATGTTAACTTGTGTGGATGACAGCCTCTCACAGGAGTACCAGAAAACACTGTGGGAAGCAAAAAAGAAAAAAGAGGAAAACGCCAAACTGAAGGTACTTAGTGAAAGTCTGGGTGATCCGTGCACTAATGATATGGCTATGAGCTTCTAACTCGAAAAGCTGTTACTAATGTTGGCCTTGATGATTTATGAATCAACTGGCAGTGGTCTTTCTTGATTTGGTGGTGGAATTTAAGAGTTAGAAGACCCTAAATTAAGTAACATAATAATATATTCTTTCATGACGGACACTGAAGGACTGAATATCATGTTATAAACTTAGAGACAGCAGCTTCAGGTCATCCTTCTCTGATGTCATCTTCAGGCTCAATGCCAATTATGAAAATTTGTATCGATGAGCAGACATCAATAGTTCAACAAGGAAATTCTCAGGAAAGAAGTTTATCCATGCCTCTCCACATTTTCCCAACCAACCCCATCTCATCTAAAGGTATCCCCTTCACCTAGTGAGAAAGCCTATTTTTGACCTTAATTCTAAACCCATCCACTTCTTGGAACATCTTGGTTAACAACTTCGTCCGTACTGAAACTTCATATCAGCTCTTCTCTCATTGGTCTGAGCTCCATTACTTCTTTGATAACTTTTTCTTGCCTGGTAGCTTTTGACATGTCCGTGGCCCACCTACCCCAAGAGGCTCTGCTCCCTGCCTGGTGGAAGTCTGGGCTGTAACAATTCTCCATGTTGATCTCTTGGAGTCTCTTCTTCCTTCTTCCTCTTTCTGTTGGAATTCTCCCAAGTCTCAAGTTGATCTCTTTCTATTCTTCCTCCATTGAGCCTTCCACTTGTAGAAATGAGCTAATAGCTCTAAGTGAGCCCCTCCTATGTCATCCTGTCCACCCCTGCAGAGTTTGCATTCTGCATCCCTAAGACCTTATACCAACCACAGAGGAATCATTTTTTCCACTTGCTCTCCTCACACTGTTCCATGCTCTGCCTCCATGGTTTGAGAGGAGTGCCACCTCATCTAGATTGTCCCCTCTCTCCTGCTCCTAGCTAGATTCTGTGGCCTTTGCCTACCAACTGAAATCCATTGCCTCTCAGTCTCACAGGCTGGCCTCCAGGATTTCCACAGGACTCTCATAGCCCCTCCCACCTGGATCTCTCTGGTTTCCTATTATCCTCCAACCCCTCTCTGAAGATGAGGTGGAAGAATTTGTGTTTAATTTAGATCCAATAACACCTCACTAAAAACCTGTCCTGATTCTCTTTTTCCTACTTCAATTAAGTACAGGGCCAGGTATGACAGTACACACCTTTAATTCCAGAACTTAGAAGGCAGAGACAGGCTGATCTATAGAAGTTTAAAACCAGCCTGGTCTACAAATTGAGTTACAGACCAGATGGGACCACATAGTGAGACCCTTTCTCAAAATGAAACAAAATATAAAAAAACAATACTAACTAAATTAAGTACAAGTGTTTAGCTTGGTCTTTGGTTAGAGTTTAGACTAAGCTTTGTGACTTTTCTTTTTTTTTTTTTTAACCAAACTCACCTGCCAATGGCCTATTGCTTCTCTCTACTCTGCTCCTCCAGGTTTGCCTCAGTTGTTACCATGGTTTCAATTTTTCTTTCCAAATGAGTTTGACCGTATTCCTCTAACTAGACTGTAATCTCTTCTATGCATATTTGTTATCTCTGGTTTTTTAATTTTGTTAGATGGATTCAAATGAAATTTCCAGTATTTCCCTGTTTTGCGTCTGTAAGCATGGCCATATTGACTGATGCCTTCTAATTGTTTCCCATTAGAAACTTATCCTTATTCACAGATCTGCCAGCCATGTTGTTGGTCTTTGTACTTCTTGTTCCTCCCCACAGAGCCCTGCATGGAGCAGGTATCCCACAGGTACTCATGTTGATTACAAGTGAGAAGGAGCAGGCCCCCCTTTATCTTTTGAGTTTTCTGCTTTGGGAACATCCAACTGAAGCTCGGGGGATCAGTGAAGATTTTGTTTTGCAGAACAGCTGTATTTCAGAGGAAGAGAGAGATGCGTATGAGGAGCTGCTGACGCAGGCAGAAATTCAGAGCAACATCAATACAGTCAACAGTAAGTGCCGCGTATCTGTTGGGAATAGATATTTCTATACAGTGTAAGCTTTCTTTGCTAGAGTCTGCAAAACTGCCCACTTATAACTTGCAAAACTGCCTTATGTAATGAGAAGTCTGTCAACACTGCTTGCCATTGTGATGCGATATCCCACCGGTTCCCAATGAGTCTTCCTCACTGGTATTGTGAGATCCACACACAACCTGTCAAAGTGTCTACAAACTGCTCCTTTCCTGCCTTCCTGTGGTGTGTGCCATTTTGGATCTGTCCCTCATAGGACTGATACTGTTATTTAGCAAAAGATTACAATTTAGTGAAAGTGGTTCCTTGCTCCTGATTGTATAATTGTGCCCCAATGAAATTTTACAAGATTTGATATTACTAACAATTTTGCTTTTTAGTCATTCATAGGCTTTAGTTTATGGGGCTTTTTCTTTCTTTTCTTTTTCTTTTTTCTTTTTTTTCCCCCAGTTTATATAGCTTTACTTCAACTGAATGAAACTACTAGGGGGCAAAATTAAGTGGCATGATAGCAAGTTTGGGTCTATGCTCCTGAGCCTGTGTGGCAGTTACATAGTTCCAATTCTTCTATACCCTATTCAGTTAGGTGACTTGTTCTAGTTTCTTTTCTGCTCTGTGGTAAAACACTTTGACCAAATGCAACTTAGCCAGGGAGGAAGGGATTCATTGACTCATCCATCACCAAGGGGAGTCAAAGTGGGAATCTACCGTATCAGAGTTTTTATTGCTGCAACAGAACACCATGACCAAAAAGCAAGCTGGGTAGGAAACTGTTTATTTGACTTACACTTCCATATTGCTGTTCATTGAAGGAAGTCAGGATCAAGACAGGAACTCAAGCAGGGCAGGAACCTGAAGGCAGGAGCTAATGCAGAGGCTGTGAAGTGGTGCTGCTTTCTGGCTTGCTTCCCCTGGCTTGCTCAGCCTGCTTTCTTAGGGAACCCAGAACAAGCTGCTGGACAATGGGCTGGAACCTCCCCCCTAAATCACTGACTAAAAAAATGCCTTACAGCTGGATCTTATGGACATTTTCTCAAGAGTTCCCTCTTTTCAGACAACTCTAGTTTGTGTGTCAAGCTGGCATAAGACTAGCTAGCCAGCACTGGCAGCAGAGCCATGGAGAAGTTCTGCTTGATAGCTCAATTGCAGGCTTGTACTTAGAAAGTTTAGCTCGCTTTTCTGATACAGGACCACCTGACCAAGGAAGAGCACTACCTAGTGTGGGCTGGACCCTCTTATATCCATAATAATAATCGAGAGAGTCTCCGGTAGTCAGGCTCTCAGTACAATTGGATCTGGGCATTCCTTCAAATGTGAATCCCTTCTTAGGTAACTCTAGGCTGTTTCAACTGGATAATTAAAGCTAACTGGAACAGACTGTGAAAAAAAACAGAAAACTCAGGTAACTAAAAATGATCAGATGAAGCCAGGCAGTGGTGGTGCATGCCTTTAATTCCAGCACTTTAATCCCAGAAGCAAACGAATTTCTGAGTTCGAAGCCAGCCTGGTCTACAAATGAGTTCCAGGACAGCCTGGGCAATACAGAGAAACCCTGTTTCAAAACACCCCCCCCCAAAAAAAAAAGATCAGATATGAATTTAGATCCATTAATCACTAGACTTTTCCTTCCTCTGGTCAAAGTTATGAACATCAGAAGAGGCAGTAAGCAATTCTCTTGTACTTATTCTCCCTATATTAATTTTCCCCAATCTCTTAATACATGAAAGACCACTGGACCCATTTAACAGATCACATGAACTTCCACTGAGTTTAAAATTGAATTATCTGCCAATCAGAGCAGTTCAAAAGGTGCTTTCTATGTCACTGCCTAGATGAGTTAGGAATGTTCCTTAGTGCTTTGAACACTCAAATACACACCTGCAGGACTGACTAGGAGGTCCACTCCTAAGCTGTTGGAGAGTCTAGTCCTGCAGGTATCAAAGATGCCAGTGCAGATTAATTCATGTCAGTGTCTGGCAGAACATCCCAGCTCCAGAATTTAGCTCACACAAAATACATGAGAGCTGACTGCTATTGTGTTTATGCCGATGCCTTACAAATTTAGGGTGCAGGCTCATGCTCTTTTGCTACCTGTTTAGTATTCTGAAGCTGGAAGGCTTCAAGACTTATCACAATCTAGAGCCTTCCTTCCTTTCTGGAATTATTTCTCTTGCCAAGTGAATTCTATGATTAAAAAAGAAGCCGTGAACATGTGGGTAATGATACACGAAGCCCAGCTTCAGGGCTCTTTGTTCCTGTTACTCGTGAAGGTTGAGATTTTCACTATCCTTGGCAGAAACGAATTGTAGGAAGATATTAATACTGCCAATGAGCCATCTGAGCTCCATAAACTTCAAGAGGAGATGGTCCCGTAGCCTTGGAAATGTTTATAACTTAAGCAGCCTTCTTTTTTGTGTGTCTAATAAAATTCTCTACAAATAGCTACTTGATATCCAATGACCTAACTTCCTGACCACAGATTTTATCAAATTGGCTATATTTTCATGTCCATTTTAAAATATCAGGCAATAGGTGATTTGTACCAGTAGTACAAAATAAAATTGGTAAGGATATTGTCTTGTTTGGTGGCTTGGATCTTCTGAAATATTCATCTCTTCTGGAAAAAGTTGTAGTCCAGAGGAACTGAAAGTCATGTAGACAATGGTGTGACAGTAGGCTATTCATACACTCTAAAATCTACAAGCAAAGTATAGGAATGTCCACACGTTCATCCCAACCTTGAAGGTTATTACACTAATGCTGAGGCACTTACAATCATACTGGCCAGTTAACGGCCTTGGTAGATGCTTGGGTGCGTAGGTCAATGGCCCCCTCCACAGAGACTTCAGTTGTGTTTGCACTGTAGTCATTTGTTTCCAGGTTTGTCACAGGCCTTCTATGTGGTATATTCTGTCAATATTAGGACTGGGAGTTTTGCTAAATGCAGAATGCAAAAAAACCAATTTGGGTGGGTTTGAAAAAAAAACAGGAAAAATTAAGATTTTTTTATAATTTAGATTTTATTTATGTATAATTTTTTTCCTGTTTGTATACCACATGGCATGTCTGGTGTTCACAGAGATTAAAAGACAATAGCTCCCCTAGAACTGGTGTTGTAGATAATTGTTAGCCCCCATATAAATGCTGGAAACCAAACCCCAGCCCCCTGGAAGGGCAGCAAAGGTTCCTCTGAGCCCAAGCTCCAAGCCCCAAGGAGAAATAGTTCTAAGGGCACTTTAAGGACATGGTTTTTCTGGAATATGTTTATGAAATTATTTACTACCCATTCATATAAACGTGCATCTAAAAAGTTCTCAGAGGTGAAGAGATAAATCCTGCCAGGGTAACCCCAGGAAATCCCTCGTGCAGCTGGAAGGCTTCAGAATCCTAATGAAGCAGGACGTAGAGCAATCGCAAGCCTGCCTTTTTGGAATTCTTTCTTTTGCCAAGTGAATTCTAAGACCAAAAGAGGAAAGTTCGGTTTCTATGGATCCTTTATGCTGAGTGTAGTGTAAATTTGTGGGGTAAGAGTGACCTGAAGGATTCCATTAGTCATGTTTCCTGCTATTAAGTGATAGCTCTCAGTAGAAAGTTCCAGGGAAGCTCCTCAGGAGATAAATCGTCTTCCTGTCAGAAAGGGCCGTCTGGCCATGCCGTTAGGAAGATAGACCAGTGCATGTCTGTTACTCCCAGTACCCAGATGCCTTCCTTAGAAGGCAAATCTTGTAGGCTCTGTCGGGTTTTCTCCTGACCAGGGACAGCTCATTTTTTATTCCCCTGTTGGTTCAGCAGTTCAGCTTCTGTGTTCTGAAAACTCTGCTGACGCCATCATTCCCAGCCCCCTCCCCCTGTGCTGAAGCTCTTTGTAACCTGAATGGTATAACTGATGGAGGGATTAGGCATTCAGGGTTGTTTCAGATAGTAGGGCAGCAGGGTATCAAATTCTGCTGTGGGTTTATGATGTATGGCCCCACTGGGAGATTACGGCATCAGGACAAGGCTTGCTCCTGGTCTTCGCATACCTTAGTGATTTCCTGTACTGTGAGGCAGTATAAGGAGCAGCACAGAGTAAACATACAGAGCACTGTGTTCCAGCTTTACCTACCAGTGAGATTCACAAGACGGGGAATCCTCGGGACACAAATACTTTGCTGGCATCATGGGTGAGGCGAGAAAAGAGCCATTCCTGAAAGAAAAGTTTTGAGGGTGTGGTGGGGCAAAGAGATGGCCTAAGTGGGTAAAGTCCTTGCCCCAGATGTGTGAAGACTTTAGCTGAAATCCCCAGAGCCCATATGTAAGAGCTGGATGAGATGGCACACATCTACAACCCCACTCTTCCCATGGGGAGATAAGAGGCAGAAAGACAGGCAAAGCCGCAGAAATCTGAGTGAGGTGGGAGTGAGCGGCAGTTAATGACCAAAGACGCTCTGTCTCAAACATGGTAGAAAGTGAAGAGTGTCATCCAAGGTTGTCCTCTGCGTTGCACAGTGTGCCCCATACACTGGCACCCATGCGCACAACATGTGTATCACACACACACACACACACACACACACGCACACACACACAGCTTTGGTAGGGACATCACACTAGCAGGAATGATCCAGAACTCAAGGTCTATTGGTGCTGCAGTTCTCTTAGGAACTAGCCTCAGGCATTTGGGTGACTTGAATCACTGAACTGACTTCCAAAGCTTTGCCCATCGTCACCCGCAGCTTTTCAGAATTGGTGGAAATATGACTGCCTTATATCAGGACCTTGGGAAGAGGGGCTGGCTGGGCAGGCCACAGAGGGAAGCATACATTCTCACTTAGTATGTTCCCCTACCCCTCTAGGGCTGGCTGCTGTGGACCACATCAATGCTGTCCTTCAGGAAGGTGACCCTGAGAATACACTGCTTGCACTGAAGAAACCGGAAGCCCAGCTGCCGGCTGTCTATCCCTTCGCTGCTGTTATGTATCAAAATGAACTCTTCAACCTCCAGAAACAGAACACATCGGTGAGGCGCAGCTGTGTGTACGCTCTCACCAAGTCCCAGCAAGAAGGAAGGCTGTTGAGAGACGTGGGGAGTCAGGGTCAGGGGGACAGCATCTCCAGCTGTAAGTTACACAGACCCAGCCTCAGTGGTCCCTGGTGCCAGTCCCAGGGTTCAGTTTCCCTTTAACTCTTGCTTTTAGTCCAAGAGAAAAACGCTGAGGGCATAGTTAGCAAACCCAGGGGTAGCGTGCACAGACACACATGAGAACAGGCTATTGCTATTTTCTCTGTGTATGTGTTTGGGCTGAGAAGGAGCTCTGAACTCATGCTGCTCTTGCAGGGACCCAAGGTCTCTTCTGGGTACCCATGTCAGGCAGCTCATAACCGCCTGGATTCTAGCTTCAGAGAGACCCGATGCTTCAGGCCTCCAAGGGAAGGGCATTTGCAGACACATATTCACATACAGACCCACACAGAGATACACAATTAAAAATAATGTGGAATAATTTTGACTATTGAAATGTGCTTTAAATCAGCATTTCTAGAAATCTGCCACTGGGAACAATTGGCAGCATGGCTTTGACTTTTGTAAATGTATGATCCTTAATATGTTAAAAGTATTAAATAGACATTTTCATATAAATGTTTGTAAATGAAATGATGAATGTGTGTGTGTGTGTGTGTGTGTGTGTGTGTGTGTGTATGTGTGTGTGTATGTAAAATTAGATTGGTGACTATTCAAATATTTGAAATCTTTGCCTGGGTGTGGGTATAAATATGGAGCAGCTGGCACTTTGGGGAGAAGCTGGTATGTGAAGTTGTATAGCCTTCATAGAGACCAGTGTGTCTCAAAGGCTCATGACTCTGTTGCATTCTGAAAACTGAAGAATAGGAATCAGGAAGCTTAGCCACAGAGATGTTTCACAATGTGTCTATCAGAGTAAAAAAAAAGAACCTAACTCCATGTTGATTGATACTAATAGAAGATTACTTAATTTGTGGTATTTTTCCTGTGCTTGGAATACCATGCAGTGTAAAGGATGGTAGAGAAATAATGCCTTATGAAATAGCTTGATAAGTACAGGGCAGTTGCCACCCAGCCTGAAGACCTAAGCTTGATCTCTGGGTCCCACACAGTAGAAGGAGAAAACTGTCTCTCACAAGTTCCTTCTGACATCTGGACACACACACACACACACACACACACGCGCGCGCACACACACACACACACACACACACACACACAAATAAATAAATAAATAAATTTAAATAAATTAATTTAATGAATAATGATCATCACAAAAGGTCCCCATTAAGTGAAACAAAAACCAGAGGCTATATTGGATGATGGTGCATATTATATAATTTTTAAAAAAGTCAGTTAAAGGGAATAACACCTGTAAATCTTAGTGGATTAGAAACAAGCAATTATAGCCTAAAAGGTCTGGGTTATAGAATTTTTTTTTAAAAAAGTATGTGTGTGTGTGTGTGTGTGTGTGTGTGTGTGTGTGTGTGTGCGCGCTTGCCCGCAGAGGCCTTAGGTGTTACCCTGGAGCCGGAGTCACAGTTATAAGTTTCCTGGCAGTTCTGAGATTTTAACTCAGGTCCCTGGAAGAGCAGAAAGAATTCTTAGCTGCTGAGCCACCTCTCCAGTCCCTGGATTAGAGGACTTGTTGGTTTATTCTTACTTTTCAAGACCTCCCTCACTTTCCACATACATTTTCTACATAGAAATAAGTACTTTGTAGTAAAAGAAAAACCAGATTTTTTTAGGCATCCTACTTAGGTCCTTTTTCTCCTCTCCCACTTCTAGATTTGAAGCTCAGACACTCAAGTCCAGCTCTGCCATCCACACAGCAGCCAAATCCTCTCTTCCTGCTTTCTTGTCCTTTTGTCTTACCCTATTGGACAGGAGTGAATAGTACATTGGAAGAGAAAGAGAAGTACTTAAGCATTGGCTGTAACTTTGTAGTCAGTCTTACAACTGCACGATGTGGCAAATGTATAGTCAATCTGTGTCATTTAAATAAAGTATTCCTTTGGTTGCTACAGTTTCCTGTTTGCTATAAAACACAAATCAGTGCTTTGTCATGCTGAAATCAGTTTGTTTTAAGATTTTCTGTGGCAATCCAGAAAACTATAATGTGTATGTTAATATGAATATACTTTGCATATATAATATTCTAAAATACAGTGTTGTATATGCATTTTTAAAAGTAACTTTTTAAGTTGCCTATCTTCAACATAACAAAAGAACTATCCCTTTTGAAACTGATTAAAATGATATAAAATTATCAAAGCACTGAATGCAAGAAAGTATTGAAAGAAAAAGATGCTTTGAAAGCTAACACATTTATGAATAAGCCAAATAGATTCATGAATATGTAAATTTGGAGGCTCTTCCTTGCTTTACAAAAAAAAAAAAAAAAGCTTTACCTTAAATTGCATCAAATATCTAAACTTTATGCCACATTTAAAGTTCCCACCCAATTTATAAAAGCAAAATTAGCTTTTGGAGGTTAGACTCAACTTCCTCAGCTTAAAGATCATGTTTGTTTTTCTAGGTTTATAACATTTAGGTAAAGCTCTTCTTTCCTGGGCCTGGTTTCCAGTTATTAACTGTACTGAGATCTTAACTGGACTTCTCAACCCATTTTGTCTAACCAGTGGCTTAATTACCAGGTTGGATGGAGCCTGGTAGGCAGCCAGCACCACCGGGACTAGAGATCATCCATGGGATGCAGGTATTTGTGACACTGTAACTGCAGGTTATATATAACACAGCCCCCAAAACAATAATCTAAGGGAGCCTAGGAGCCATTTACCTGGCTTTCCTGAAAGCCAATGAAGAGCAGGTGGGCATGCTCATTGTCATATGCCTTCCACGTCCAAAGTACAGATGTGCAGTGAGTGTGATGCTGGGAGCTCACTTTGCCCTGTGTTTGCCAACAGAACTACTTGGCCCACGAGGAGCTCCTGATTGCTGTGGAAATGTTATCTGCCGTTGCTTTGCTAAACCAGGCCTTGGAGAACAGTGACCTTGTGGCTGTGCAGAACCAACTCCGAAGCCCCACCATAGGCTTCAACAATCTGGACGAGGCTCACGTGGACCGGTAAGGAGCACTTCCCGTCTGCTCTTTCAGGGTGAAAAAAAAAAGTGCTTGGCAGATATCCCCCTCCATCCCCCAAATAACAACTCACTCAGTGGAAAAGTCCACATACCCTTCTTGCATTTTCTCAAGAGTGGTCTGTTCTGCCAAAAGAGACCTTCTTTCTCATCCTTTCCTAGGGACAAAATTATCATCTTGTATTAACTACTGATTTTATCCTCAGTTAATACCTAGAGGAGCTATTGAAAATACAATTTCCTGAATAGGGGAAGGATTGCTGCCCCAAAGGGGGTAGGAATTCCACAGGAAGACCAACAATCAACTAACCTGGACCCTTGGGGCTCTCAGAGTCTGAATCACCAACCAAAAGATCATGCACGGGCTGGACCTAGGCTTCTCTGCACCTATATCAGATGTGCAGCTTGGTCTTCATGTGGGTCCAAAATAACTGGATTGGGGACTATCCTAAAAGCTGTCCCCTGTATGTGGAATATGTTCTACTAGCTGGGCTGCCTTGTGTGGCCTCAGTGGGAGAGGAAGCACCTAGCCTTGCAGAGACTTGATGTGCCAAGGTGGGGAGGAGGGATACCCAGGAGAGCCTACCCGCTCAGAGGAGAAGGGAAGGGGAGGGGAGAACTGTAGGAGGGAGTGACTAGGAGGGGAGCAGGGAGTGAGATGTAAAGTGAGTAAGTAAAAATATTAAATTTAATTTTAAAAAAAGAAAAGAAAATACACCTTTCTTCCGGCTTCCTTAGGAGAGTTAGAAGTAGCTATCTATACAATGTATCCATTCTATTGACAAGGAAGTTTCTAACTCCCTCTTCTGATTGTTGAACCAAAAGAGCCTTTGGAAGCACCATGGGCCATACCTCAATTTGAGAGCTTTCGTTCAGGTTCCTAGCTAACTGCATTTACTAGTTATCTCGTGTACCACTGTAATGGATCTAGAGAGAATACTAAGGCTGGAATTCAAAGACAAATGAGAGACTTGTCCTTTCTTTTTTTCTGGGTTCTGAGTGCAGGGCCTTAGCACACATACAAAGCAATCAGCCCTGGGATTAGAGATTAGATAGGACAAAGGAAAGGAGATGAGTGACCCCTGAATTGCTGTGACCACCAGGGGGAGATGTCTTCCCAGATCTTGACAAATATTTAGCCAGTGACTCTAAATAGGCTCCAATGTACCTGGTGGATAGCTAGAGCTGCATCTAGCACAATTGCAAAGGAAACTGAAAGAGTTCTTAGACTCTGAGGAATGCTGTCAGGTCACTTGAACATGTACAAAATGGCGGAGAAGAAGCAGAGGGACAGTGGAGTTGCCTTTTTAGTCTTCCTGAAGAAATCCCTCCTCCTGTGCTCCTTGAACAAAACCTCCTGCTCTCACACAGCCACCAGCCTGTATTTGCCAGGCAGTGACTCCTCCTTCTGCTCCTGTCAAATGGATCACACTCTGCCCTAAGCTTAGAAATCGCAGTCTCACGTCACCCTTGGCCAGAAACCTCAGGCGTGAGGGTCCTGCTCATGTCCGTGTCCACTGGGCCCAGCTGATCTCTGTATCCAGTGCTCAGCCAAGGGCTCCCTCTCCAGGGACCACCCTCATAGCTTGGTGTCTCTCCCTTTATGCAGTAGGTTCCACAGTGAAGCTCGCACCTCTTTCCTCTCCACCTCCGGTCGCCAGTCACACTACTCTAACCAAACTCTGAGCCATCCTGATGGTAGAGTATAACGCTTGCTCCTTGAGGAAGGTTTAAAATCTAACAGTGACCCTTGGCAAAGCAGTTGTCAGACATGCCAGGCCACCTGCCCTCTGACTAACAGTACTTCTCCATCTACTCCACTCATCCATTCTGTTGGTCAAAATTGTCCCCTATCTACAAATGCCACTTAAGGAAATGGACTCACTCCATTTGAGAGCCACATTGCCTACATGAGCCAAGTTCATGATATAATAGTAACTTAATGGCAGGGGTCAGCCTGGCATAGTGGCACACTCCTGTGATTCCAACAATGAGGGCACAGAGGCAGGTAGATGAGTTCAGAATCCTCCTTGACTATATAGCAAGTTTGAGACCAGCCTGGGCTACATGAGATTCTGTTTCAATATGAAAAAAAAAAAAAATACGTGTGTGTATGTGTATACAATATATACAATTATATATACACATACATACACACACACATATATACACCCCCACTACCACCAGCACCAGCAGCAAAAAAGAACGGGCTTATTTTAGTGTATAGTTGAGCCTCTGGCCTATGACTGAGTGGCATCATAGTTTTAGACTTCTATGGGCACTGGATGTTTTAGTTACGCCAGCACTAACAACACTGGACCTGCTGGACTCTCTGTCTCTATGCAGCTCCTTTCAGCATCAGGAACTTGGCACCTTCACGGAGCATAGGATGAACACATTGCCTACTGTAGAGAATGTTTTTATTTTATAATTTACCCATCTCACTCTACCCAGGTTGTCTCTTCTGGGAGCTAGTGACTAGAGAACATACACCTTGGAGCCAAAATTATTCTACTTGGCCTCCTCTACCCAAATCTTTTTCTTCTACATCTGTAAAGACAAAAATAAACAAAATAAAATAGCAAAGCCTCCCTGCCCTTCCGCTGAACTGCTCTGAGTCTGGAGTCAGTAATTAGGCCAGTGCTTGTCCAGTGCTTGTCCAGGAAAGGTACTCCGCCCCTTAGTCCCTCCCACTTCACCTTTGACCTCTGCCAACCTATTCTCTGAGGTTACCTCTACTTTCCCCAACTTTTTTATGCTCGCCTTTTGGAATTTGTGTCCTTTTCCCATTCTGCAAGCTTGTGGAGGTGAAGGCTACCTCTCATCCTTCCCTATCTCACTACAGTACTGACTTCATCCTAAAGGGCCTTCACTTGAGGGGCCTGTGGAATTCTATGGGCTTCTTCCTAAAACTTTTCCCTTTGGCTCACTAGTGTATATTTCTAAAGACCTCATGGGTGTTGTCTATGCCAATTCTTGAGGATTCCTACAGAGCCATCATTTAGATTTTTATTAAGTCCATAAGAGGCCCAGAAAGGCTTTGTACTTCCTTAAAGAATGGTCTTGGTCTCTGCGGAAGGCTAACCAGTACAGATCGCCATTGGTCCTTGCCGTTGGTCTCATCTGTGCTACTTGTTAGACATTAGTAACATAACTTCTTTGTGACTTTGAAAAGCAAAATTCTCATGCATAATCTTTGGCCAATTTCTGCTTACTTTGGGTTGGCCTCAATTGGAGGCCATCCTTTGTCAACACTGCTTCCTGTTTTGAAGAACTTTTTTTCCTTAAGCTACATTGTATAAAAGACACTTTAGTGTCACTTCTAAGCATGAAGAACTTGGGGTAATTTTGTCACCTCCAAGGAGACAAACTTAGGCTCATTGTAGTATTCTTAACTTCCTCCTCTAACAGGTATCAAGTCAAAAGCCACAGGTGAATCATGTACCTAAAGGATTGCTCTTTAATTCCCTGGGAACAAAAAATGGGACAGTCTAGACTCTTGAGTTTCTTTACTTTTGCCCAACTAGTTCACATTGGTTATAAAATTTTCAATGGTAAAATTGACTCTAAAAGAGAGAGAGAGAGAGAGAGAGAGAAAGAGAGAGAGAGAGAGAGGAGTGTTTCATGGTAATATATGGTAAAAGTTTCCCTCAATTTAAAATAAAAACTAATCAGAACAGTTGGCCAGAATCAACCCAAAGTTACACCCAGTGAGGAGGGTCAGAGATCAGAAATGGGATCTCAGTGCCTGGCAAGGAGAGAACAACAGAAGACAAAAGTTTTGAGTAATTTCCGTGGGACACATAGAGTAATGGACAGGTGACAAATGAATCTAGACTATTCTAATTCAACTCCTGCATTGAAATGCTGAGAAAGCATATCACAAATCTCTGAGTTGTCGTCAAGGCTTCTGGAAGTATATATTACGGAATTTGGTGGGCATGTTGGGCATGACAGCACATGCTGCTAATCTCAGCTGCTCAGGAGCCCTGGGCAGGAGGAGTAAAGTGACAGGCTATCTGTGTTTACATAGCAGGTTTGAAGTCACATGGACAACTTAGTGAGACCCTGTCTCAACATAAAAATAAAAGAGGCCTTGGATTATAACTCAGTGGCTGAATATTTGCCTAGAATATTCAAGGATTTGGGTCCAATTCCATAATTTTGAAGGAAAGAGAAAAGGAAAGTCATTGCGTGTCATTGAGGATTTAATTTTGCTTGGATTGGGTATGAGGTTGGGTTGTAAGGAGCCTTGATTACAGTGAACGTTTCA